>NC_049248.1:18740431-19061406 GCF_011100685.1 Canis lupus familiaris
CATACACTTACTCTGAAATAGCAGTAAAATACATGAACAAAAAAGCTCATTCCATTAATATTTATTGAGTACCCTCTATATGCAAGGCACAGTGTTAATACTTTGGGGAAAAAAGATACATTAAACTTAAATTCTGCAGTCAAAGAAGCGTCAGTTTAATGGGGAAAATTAGGCATGTTCATAAAATATGTAAGGTCCTAATAATAGCAGATAAAGGGCCCTGGGACTTAAGAATTTACATATCCTTGGGGTACCTGATTGACTTAGTTGGAGAAGCATGTAACTTGATCTTGGGGTTGTGGGTTCAAGTACCATGTTGGGTGTAGAGATTACTTAAAATCTTAAAACAAAGAATTTCTATATCCTTAATCCCTCCCAAATATTTGATATGACCAAGCTAAAAGTGAAAATAGAAACAAATACAAAAATCCTGCATGATGATGATAGCACATTTGGAAATGTATAACTAGTTTATTGAACACTGTGAACTTGGTGGGCTACAAATATAAATGATTTTATTTACTCCAATTACTTCAACTGTGTTGTAGTGAATTTCATCTTTATATTGCTTATCAACACTTTGTTCCTATCCCATATTTTCCAGTCATTTTCAGTTATTAAACACTCTGTGTGGCCCAGGGTGAAGCATCAATCTCATATTCAATTCCACGAATATCTCTTCCTTTTTTCTCAGCACCAGCCAGGTTTAGGCCCCAAAGACTCCTTCTGCCACTGCCCCCCACCCCCCCACACCGCCCCGTCCTCCTCCACCAGAGGGGAGTAGAAAGAGGCTGGAGAGGGCATGGTTTGTCTCTGGGTCACATGGTTTGCCTTGTGGTTTTTTACAGGTCCCTTAGGTATATTGGGGGAGACAAGAGAAAGTATAGGAGGAATTGCATTCTTGTAAGTGTTGTGTAGGGAGGGTAGCCTGCTCTTGCAGTGGCTCAGTTTGGTTCTTTCCACTGCTGGTCACTTCTGTTTGTGTGGTAGTATCTGTAGAGATACTAAGTACTGTTTTCTTGGGGAGGTGTTTGGGCTCCATTGGGGGGCTCTGGTACCTAGTTCTTTTTCTAGTGGGGAATCTAGCAGCTTTGCAGTTTATGTCTTCATTACATGGCTCCTGGGAACCTCTACTGCTGCCCTCTGTGCTTCTTGAGAGTGTGAGAGGACTATGTGTGGGGTTGCTCTCCATCTTCATCTCAGATACATGATGTCCCTTTTTTCTTTATGGGAATCAGAACTCTGGCATGCCTCTTTTCTTTAAAAATATCTAATTCAGAAGTGGACCAAAGCATCTGAGGTTCATATACGCCTCCAAAAACATCATGCTATCTCAAGAAGCCATTCATTGTTTTGTTCCAATGGTAAAACCAGTGTAGATCTACAGATTTTATGGCCCCATAAACACCTGTATGGTGACTTCCTTTCCTAGGCAATTGATTCTCTGGGAATTCCTTTTCACTTGGCTTCAGGGTCCAGAAACCCCAGTCACCTTGAATAATTTACTCCTAATAACCTGGGTCATTTCTTTATTTATTTATTTCTTTTTTTTGTTTGTTTCTTTATTTCTTTTCCTTTCTCTTGGTTTATTGCCTTCACTAAGGCAAATAAACAGACAAAATAGTAGTGGGGTGAAGCTTGACTGGCAGAACTGGCTCAGCTTCTGTTTAATCAACCTGAGTTTTGTTTTTTGTTTTTTGTTTTTTAAGATTTTATGTATTCATTCATGAGAGACACAGAAAGAGAGGCAGAGACACAGGCAGAGGGAGCAGCAGGCTCCATGCAGGGAGCCGGAGGTGGGACTCGACCTCAAGACTCCAGGATAGGGATCCCTGGGTGGCGCAGCGGTTTAGCGCCTGCCTTTGGCCCAGGGCGCGATCCTGGAGACCCGGGATCGAATCCCACGTTGGGCTCCCAGTGCATGGAGCCTGCTTCTCCCTCTGCCTGTGTCTCTGCCTCTCTCTCTCTCTGTGACTATCATAAATTAAAAAAAAAAAAAAAAAGACTCCAGGATAACGCCCTGGGCTGAAGGTGGCGCTAAACCGCTGAACCACCCAGGGATCCCTGCCTTATTGTTTTTGACCTGCTTAGGACGTTTTACTTAATTAATACATTTGTCCTCAATTTTGGATCCTGGTTGTTAATTCTAGGGCAAAGGAAGAAAAAACTTTGTCAACATCATGTTACATAGACAAGTAAAATGTTTCCATACCTAATTGTGGATATGTTTGTTATTTATAATTTATTTTTTTGTCTTCATCATTTTATATACACTGCTGATTCAATTTTTATCTTGCCTTTTTCCAATTAAAATTATTGTAAAAAATCATTTCCTCATGTTACTGTAAACTATAAAAATAATTTGCAGTGTAGAAAATTACTCCATTGTATAGTTGACATTGATCATTTTACTTGCTAATTAATCATTAATCATTTCACAATTTTAGATCATTTAGATGGCTTCATTTAAATGAAAAAATATTGCAAATAATGCTGAGAACACCTTGGGCAGACATTTTTTCCCCATTTTATGTTGGATTATTCCATTTGTATGGCCAATACAACTTTTTTTTGAACAGCAGAAACTGAGCTTATATTTCTGGAACCTTGAATATAGGTATAATTTGGTGTTGGTTATACTTTTCTAAGTGGTATCATCTCTGACCCTGGAAGACATTTTCAATTTCTTCCTTTGGTTCTAGCTAGTTTCTATCTCCAGGTTGATTTTTTTTTTTTAAGATTTATTTATTTATTTATGATAGACATTGAGAGAGAGAGGCAGAGACACAGGAGGAGGGAGAAGTAGGCTCCATGCAGGAGCCAGACGTGGGACTTGATTACAGGTCTCCAGGATCAGGCCCTGGGCTGCAGGCAGCGCTAAACCGCTGCACCACCGGGGCTGCCCTCCAGGTTGATTTTTGGTGGAATTTTTTAATATTTAATTTTCATGGTTTGGCAACAAGTGATATATTCTGCTCTGGGATTTCAGCAGAAGCTTTCTGTAAATCTCAGAATCATGACAGACAATTTACACTCTGTCATGCAAGACCATGATCACTTCCCTGAATCTGAACAACTTGGTAAATTTTGGGAAGCTTCAAGAATGTCTTTTCTGAAAAACCCTGATTAAGCTTCTTTTAATAAGTTCTTTTAGCAGCATAAACTTAAACATTTATAATTTTCTGAATATAGTCGTGCCTTTTACTTTACTTTTTTTTGTATATTTTTTATTGGCGTTCGATTTGCCAACATATAGCATAACACCCAGTGCTCATCCCGTCAAGTGCCCCCCTCAGTACCTGTCGCCTAGTCGCCCCCCCCACCTCCCCTTCCACTACCCCTTGTTCATTTCCCAGAGTTAGGAGTCTCATGTTCTGTCTCCCTCTCTGATATTTCCCACTCATTTTCTCTCCTTTCCCCTAATTCTCTTTCACTATTTTTTATATTCCCCAAATGAATGAGACCATATATAATGTTTGTCCTTTTCCGATTGACTTACTTCACTCAGCATAATACCCTCCAGTCCATCCACGTTGAAGCAAATGGTGGGTATTTGTCATTTCTAACGGCTGAGGAATATTCCATTGTATACATAGACCACATCTTCTTTATCCATTCATCTTTAGATGGACACTGAGGCTCCTTCCACAGTTTGGCTATTGTGGACATTGCTATAAACATTGGGGTGCAGGTGTCCTGGCATTTCACTGCATCTGTATCTTTGGGGTAAATCCCCAGCAGTGCAATTGCTGGGTCGTAGGGCAGGTCTATTTTTAACTCTTTGAGGAACCTCCACACAGTTTTCCAGAGTGGCTGCACCAGTTCACATTCCCACCAGCAGTGCAAGAGGGTTCCCCTTTCTCCACATCCTCTCCAACATTTGTGGTTTCCTGTCTTGTTAATTTTCCCCATTCTCACTGGTGTGAGGTGGTATCTCATTGTGGTTTTGATTTGTATTTCCCTGATGGCAAGTGATGCGGAGCATTTTCTCATGTGCTTGTTGGCCATGTCTATCTCTTCTTTGGTGAAATTTCTGTTTATGTCTTTTGCCCATTTCATGATTGGTTTGTTGGTTTCTTTGCTGTTGAGTTTAATAAGTTCTTTATAGATCTTGGAAACTAGCCCTTTATCTGATAGGTCATTTGCGAATATCTTCTCCCATTCTGTAGGTTGTCTTTTAGTTTTGCTGACTGTTTCTTTTGCTGTGCAGAAGCTTTTTATCTTGATTAAGTCCCAATAATTCATTTTTGCTTTTGTTTCCCTTGCCTTCATAGATGTATCTTGCAAGAAGTTGCTGTGGCCAAGTTCAAAAAGGGTGTTGCCTGTGTTCTCCTCTAGGATTTTGATGGATTCTTGTCTCACATTTAGATCTTTCATCCAGATAAATGCTTTCCTGTCAGAGTCTGAAGTGAAATGAAACCAAGTTCTGGAAAAAGATAATGGCAGATAATGGCAAAGCTTTCTCCTCCTTATCACAGCACAGGTGGGCCAGCAGGTGTGTACAGCTTATCTGGGAAATGAAAGAATGAGCTAAATGGACATATTTCTAGAGTGTGAACTTCACGGCAGGTGCTCTCTGAAGTAGACAGTCACCAGAGCAGCACTTGTAGTACAGATCTCTCCCCTGCATGGCTAGGAAGAAAAAGGAGGATCCTAAACATGGAACACAGCAAATGGATTTCCAAAATCCATGTCTTTTGCTGCAGGTATCTACTGTTAAAATGGATTAGAAAAACTACCCCATGAAGATCTTTGTTGTTGAATTCTTTTGCAGTGTAATTCCAGAGGATTCACATTCACTGGGTGGTACATTATTAATGATAAGGAAATATAGATGCCGGCATTAGTATGCAGCTTAGCATAAGTTAAAGTTGCAGTTGCTAGTTGAACAGACCAAATTTATTTATTTATTTAATTTTTAAAGTATTGAAAACTTTTTTTTCTTCTTTTTTGGAGAAGGAGAGAGAGAGAGAGAGAGAAAGAGAAAGGAGGGGAGAGGCAGCCTAGCATGGAACCTGATGCTGGGCTCAGTCTCATCTACCCTGAGCTGAAATCAAGAGTTGGATGCCTAACTGACTAAGCCACCCAGGTGCTCCTGAACAGACCAAATTTAAAGGAGTCAGGTTATGGCCTAGGTGGACAGATCTTAGAAGACACCTGACCAGAAGGACCTTCCCTAGAGAGTGAGTTGATTGCAGAGAGTTGTGGATGTGTGTGTAGTGAATAGGAATGGCTGGATGCTTTAGATCTTCAATCAAGATACTTGATCAATGTCATTTCCTAGGACTGTTGGTGGTGAGTGGATAAAATCATGGAGATTGGACAATAGCAATTGGACCCAACAGCTGGGTCCACGGGGAAAGGATCCCAAAAGAATAAACTAGAGGCATAATGGGAGAAAACTGCAGGAAACTAGAAATATTAATGTTATGGCCTAAGCCCCCAAAACTAACCAGGTTCTTTTCTCATATGTCTTTGTGTTTCTCTATGGGGAAGAGACATAGGGAAGGCGAAACCCAAACTGAGCTGTAGTACTGTATCTTGAAACATTTTGTGGATCATATAAATCCCTCAGTTGACGAAACATTATCTCTACATTTGATTTTGATAGGCTAAGTAGACCATACCACTTAGTGGCTTTACTGTATGTCTATGATGTTATCTAGTTAGAGCAGAGCTGGTTCAGTTAAGGCAAAACAGAACAAAAAATCCTCCTCTCTCCCACTCTAGCAAGGATCAACTTGGTTTTTTTTGAGCTTCTATGTCTAATAATGAATGAAGATAGCTGACGAAACTAATCCATTGGGGGTTCTTTCTAGAGGTCTACTGAGAAGGGAGAAGACTAAGAAGTAAATTATCAGGGTGACATAGAAGTGTTGTCAGAAATCTGAATATGGACATTGTGCTTTGGCTTCTTTGATAGAAGTGTATGGGTGGTTTAGCCATACTCAGTCTAGACATGTTGAAAAGGCAGATTTCTCTTACTGTAATCTCTTGCCCAACTTGGACTTCTTAGATTGGTCTAACTATGAATTTTAGCATAGGGATCTCTGCACAGAGAGATGAGATAGTACCTATTCCGTCATGATGACTGTGGAGTAATATATTTAGAAAATAAACATTATAAAAGGAGGCCTTTTGCTAAGTAGGGGTGAAGAAGGTGTTAGAACTATAGGGGTCCTCCAGGGAGAGCTGAAAGATCATAGACCTCCAGATTGTTCTAACAGCATGGTGCATTTGTCTATATTACCACCACTTTGCCTGTGCTGTCAGCCAGCCATTATAAAGGTAAATCATGACATAAAACTGAACTAAAATTTAAGAAAGGAGAAGAGAAAAATTTGATTAAATTTCCCACAAAATGTAAAACAAATAGGGATTATGTTTAAAAATGAGACAAAAGATTTTACAAACCTAACAAAGAAAAAGCTAAAAAAAGATAAGGATGGCATTTTTTATTGAATTTATTGATATTTGATATTTCAAAATAAAATGGATAAAAACAAAAATAATAAAAGTTAAAGAGAATGATGAAATTATATTTTAAAATAATGGTAAATAAAAGGTATAGAAAAAAATATGAGAAAGAGGCTGATAAGCAAAGAAACAAAAATGATTAAGCATAAAAATACGTGATTTAAATAAAAAGTAAAAAAGATAAAAGTAAAGGCAGGAAGTAGGAGGATGAGAAAGATGAATTGCAAACATCCATCATCCATCCATTGAGCAACAAGCTAAAACAGTGCTGAGCTGTTTTTCAAAAGACAAAATGTAACCTGGAGAAAATGGGACAAGAATTAACTGACCTACCAGCTGTAAGCCAGCAAGTGGCGGAGTCCTTAGCAGAATTCTCTGAGTTGAAACAGTTTTCCATAGTGCAAGGCCCCATTTAATAGAATCCCTAATGGATGGAAAGGAGGGTGAGAGAGAGAGAGAGAGAAGCGTTTGCTCATACTCCTGCCCTTCAAAACACCTTGGGCACTAGCACCCATGTCAGCATTTCTCAACAATTAGGAGTGCTGGGACAGGGCCTCAGGGATCAGCAGCCTCAGCCCTGTGTGTGGGCTCCCGGGCCCTGCAAATCCACTGCAAATTTAGGTGAAGCAGCTGTAGTTAATCCTTGATTATCCATCAGTTATGGAAGAAAGCATTCGTTTATGTAATTTAAAATGATTTATATTTGACCCCTTGGATGTGTGGTTTTTTTAATTAAAAAAGAAAGTCCCACATCCCTTTCCTTATCGCTCCCTACGGTCACAGCTGCTAACACTTTTCTGTTTCATTCTTGACCTTTTTCTATGGATTTAAAACACTTGTATGTATAATTGTATCAGATTTTTGTACATAAATAATAATCATAACTAACATATGTTAAATGTTTATAATGTGCCGAGTACTAGAGATATATTATACGGTGTCACAGTCTTTACTCATTTAACCCTGCAGCATTATTTTGATTTTACAGATGTGTAAATTGAGGCAAATGAGATTAAATCACTTGTTCAAGGCCACCCTGCAGATGAGGAGTGGAACAAAGATGTGCATGTAGAATCCCTGTTCTTAAGCATTATGATTTTCTGCTTTACTAATTGGGATCATGTTGTGCCAATTTCATGTAACTTATTTTTACTCTTGGAAATATATCATGGAGCTCTTCTGTGTGAGTACATAGAGATCTACTTCATTTTTTAAATTACTGCACAGTGTTTGACCACATATCAAAATTTAATTGTTCCTTATTTATGAACATTTAGATAGTTTCCAATTTTGGCTACTGGGCACATTTATTCTTATCAATAGATGTTTATTGAGTAGTTACTATATGCTAGGCATTCTTCTTGATGCCGGGGAATCAACAGTAAACGCAATTGACAAAGCTCACTGCCATAGATTTATTTTCTAGTAGGGGAAACTGACAATAATCAAATAAATGTATTGGCTATATCAAAATATATAAATCTGTCAGCTTATGATAAGGACAGTGAAGTGGAATAGAATAAAAGTATATATGGTTTGGGGGTATCATTTTATGCAAGCTGATTGCTCACCTATTTTTTTTCTCATTTAGGAACAAAACTAATTCTGAGAGAATTATAGACTTACTGAAAGTCACAAAGTAGTACAAATAACACTTTATCCAACTTTTCCCATGGTAATATCTTGCATGAGTATAGTATCATATCAAAATGATGAAACTGGTAATTGTGTAGGCTGTAGACCTCATTCAAATTCTCCCAGTTTTTACATGTACTCATTTGTGTGTGTATGTGCAGTTCTGTGCAGTTTTATTACATGTATAGGTTGATGTAAAAACCAATATCTACTTTTAAGTTGCCATTGAATGAAGCCTAAAGGAAGCAGAGGAGATAGGCCCAGGCATATCTGAATGTGGAGTGCTTTAGGTAAGGTAGCTGAGTATGTGCAAAGGCCCTGAGGTAGGTGGGAAGCAAGTGTGGCTAAAGAAGAGTTTTCATGAGGGAGTGATCACAAAGGTAATGGCTACAGGAGGGAAATCAAAACATCCAGGTCTTCTAGGCCATGGTGAAGACTGGTTTTTACTCTGAGTGGGATGTGTAGCTGTTGGAATGTTTTGAGTAGAAGAATTACAAGATCAGACTTCTGTTTTAATTGGATCACTCTGGCTGCAGTATGGAGGACCAGTTAGGAGAGTGAGTCTATGGTTATTCATAGTCAATTACTTCCTTTTTTCCCTGAACAAGAATTACATTTGTACTTTCTTGCCATTTGGTATGTGGTGCCACCCTACAGGAATATCCCTGTGTCTCCCTTCCCCACTGTTGCCCATCTATCTGGTTATCAAGCCTGGACCATGTAGCTGGCTTTGGTTCATTGGAATGTGTATAGACATGACATATTAAAGTCCTTAAATCAGATTGCATGGGTCTTCTCGGCCTTCTAATATTTTTTTACCGATTCAGACTGGATCCTAGAATGAAAAGACATGTGAAGAAGAGCCACAGTCTCTAGCAAATTTTCAACCCTTGCATAATCACATGGTGGGAAATATGTGTATGTTACCATAAACTCTGAAGATATTGGGTGGTTTGTTATTGCAGCAAAGCTGACTAACATAGAATACACTGCAATAGGCCAAATGATGGTGGTTTGGACTAAAGTGTTGGTAATATTTTTCTACATGTCAATTAGGATTTTTGGGCTGAAGGGCATGTGCATTGTGTCAACTTGTCCTTCTGAATGGTTGAGTAAATCTACACGCCTATTGATGTTACAAGAAAATGCTTATTTCCTTGCATGTTAGCAAATAGTGGATGGTACCTATCTTTTTCTTTTTTAAAATCTTTTTTAAAAAGACTTTCTTATTTTTTTCATGAGAGACACAGGGAGAGAGGCAGAGACACAGGCAGAGGGAGAAGCAGGGTCCTCATGGGAGCCTGATGTGGGACTCGATCCTGGAACTCCAGGATCACGCCCTGAGCCGAAGGCAGATGCTCAACCACTGAGCCACCCAGGTGCCTCTTTTTAAAAATCTGATGGCCTAAATGTTATTTCACTATTGTACGAGTACTTCCTTGATTACTAGAGAGATGGGCCATCTTTGCATATTTCTTTTTAGTTCTTTTAGATTAGATTATTATCTAATCCCAACCTACTAATTCCAGTGCTTTTCATATTCTGCCATTATTCTCCCATTTGAGAATTTATATAGTTGGACAGCACATAATAGCTCCAGGCCTCAGGTTCCTCATGCATAAAAGAGGTAATAATATCTACAATCATGATACTTATCTCATAAAATTATTGTGGGAGTTAAATTGGACAATACATATGAAAGATTTAAGGCTCTGCCTGGAACCTAACTGTTCAGGAATCTGGCAGCTGAAAAATGTCTTCAGGATATCAATTATGTACTTGTGAAAGTCCCGAAGGACATTATGCAGCTTACCTGGCACAGAGCAAGGCACAGGGTAGGTAGACATAGCAGGTAGATAGTATTACCCTTGAACACAACATTTTTCATATTATTTTGTGCAGATTTTTAGTCCTGTAGCATGTTATAAAATGTTTGGTTTCTGTTTTTATTTATCTTTTCCATTTTTTTCCCCATAGCCATATGTCAGCACCGTTCCTCATGATGATGTAGTTGGCCAACTGAATGAGGAAGCCTTTCGTTGTGGCACATATTACCTTATGTTCTATTTTAGATGTCTCACCCATTCTGCAGCCTCTCAAGTCCACCATCTGCACTTGTCCTCTCACTGGAAGGAAGGGTACTAGCAGAGAAGACAGAATGGGTAAGCCACCTAAAATAGAACACAGGATAATACGTGCGACACTGAAAACCCTTCCTTGTTCCATTGGTGACGTATACCCCTGGCTCACATACACCTTTCTCACGTGTCCCCTTCCCCTGTTAGAAAGTGCAAAGGCATTCTTGTCACAAGAGATTAATAAGATATTATAGACTTAAATAGTTTCCTTTGCCTTTCTCCTACTGAGTCATTTAAAAAATTGTGTTTCATTCCTCCTAGAAGTTCAGCCGAAAATGGCAAATAATAGGCTTCCTAATTCTTTCTTCTGTGGGAGTGTATCTGTAGCAAATTCACATTTCTTCCTCATTCAATGGCAATCGGAGGGATTCCTCCCTCCCTCATTTTGTTGTGGTCTCTACATATCTCTGAAAATATCTGTTCCAACTTAATTTTCCAGTGTGGTGAAACAGACAAGTGTGTCTAACACAAAGTGAACAGGAAATAAGAAAATATTTTTATGCACAGAGAATGCAAGTGCTGTCCAAAGTCAGTTAATTAAAAAACATCAATCTATGCAAACATAAAGAAATAGTCCAGCTGGGAAATTGAACCAGTTTAGAATTCAGTAAAATCTACTTATTTCCAGTGTGTCTCTAAGTTTAGAGAAAATATTTTGCTTGAATGTTTACATAATCGTGTGATGGGATATTTCTCCAAAAATATTGTCATTATCCCCAAGGTGAGTATTTTTTCTTTTGTCTAGAATTTATGTAAGCTAGTAACCTATGCTTTGTAAATCATACATATAGACTGGAACTAGAGGGACAACAATTTTTTTCTGCATCTAAACTCAGTTTGGTTGAAATCTTGAACTACTATGGTATTGTACTTCTCAGATTAACATGGGGGAGAATTAGCAAAGAGCAAAGGTAAACTCTAAAGAATTTGGTTGCTTGGGTCTGCTTGATAAAATGTTTTGGTTTTCCTTATAAAAAGAATTAATATTAATTGCAAATCCTTTGGTGATCAAAAATACAAAGGAAATGCAATCAAATATTGGTACATGGCTCTCACTATTCAGTCAAATAATGTTCTCACAAACAATGGTGGCTTGTTTATCTAACCTCATTGTTCCTTATAATGACTTTTTGGGATAGTTAAAGGAGATTCCATTAATCCCATAAATGTTTTTAGGAGAAAATTTTCTAAAATATGTGGCAACCTTTCTTTTTTGTTAGGCTTATTGAAGATAAATTAAAATTCCTAATGGATACGGGAAATCTCATAAACACTCATTATTTTGCAGTGCTGAAAGAGTTGAGAGTGCTAAAGTACCAATAGCAATCCTGTTCATACTAGCTAACATCTGTGATCATATAGGATACCGTGTGTGGGCATACTCTTAAGTGCTTTATTCATTTAACTCATTTCATTCTTAGAAGAACCCTAAGAACCAGTATAGCTCTCAATGTTGCAGATGAGTTAGACGAGGCACAAGGGCAAGATAGTTTAGTAATTAACCCACAGTGGCCCTGCTCAGAGGTGTTAGTGCCAGGATTCATGTTCAGGCAATCTCTCCCCAGAGCCTAACCTCTCAGGTTTTATGGCCTCTGAGATAGGCATGGGTTCAGGCTCATGTTTGAATTTTGGCTTTGCCACTTGGTGGTTGAGTGAGGTGGTAAGTTGCCTAACTTTTCCAAGTTCTCATTTCCTTATCTTTAAATGGGATGATAATGGTACTGACCTTACACGTTGCAAGGAGAGAATGAAATAGTGCAGGCAAAGAACTTGGCACTTAGGAAGACATTGAGATGTACTAGTTTTTTGTTGCTGCTCTTTTTATTTCTCCTCTTATGCAAAAGAGTGAGAACCTACATGTGCTCCTGTGATACGGGGAAGTACCGTTCACTGGAAAAATGGCCCTCACGTTGCTAATTTTGGTTTGTTTTTGAAACTGTGTTTATGTTTTTTGTCCCTGTTGGTTGTCTGCTGTCACTTTTTGATGCCTTGGGAGGGCAAGAGCATAGGCTCCCAAAATCTATGTTACTTTTCTAAGCCACAGTTTCCCTGCTATAAAATGGGGATTGATATTTTTAATAAAACAGCTCCACCAAGTTGCGAATATGGTATTGTTGTTTTGTGGTCTGGATAAGAATTTTGAGAAAATACTCTATATCTTAAGATGCCCTCGGAATAACCTTTCTAGTATGTGATGTTTTCCACAACTTTATTTCCAAATTTGTCTCCTTACTTTAGCATTTTAAATTTGGTCAGAACCAACTCATTCATTCCTTCTTATTTTTCCCAAATGCTTGATCGCTTTTGAATGTCTCCTCTGTCTTTCATTTCTCAGTGCTGGCAGATTTGGTGAATCTGTTGCCATCGGTTGGGGTGGTTTGGCGGGGAAGGTTTCCCCAAGGGAGAGAGCATTCACCATCTCTTTTATGGGTAAAGCATGTTGGCTTCAGTTGCCAGTTTTGACACTTTCATCTTGTTGAAATTGATTTTATGTATCTTTCTTGAAACAGTTATAACTCCATTCTCTATTTTCCCAATGTTGTTCGTACAGACCTATTTCATCTGGTTCTTTTTTGTCCTTTTGTCCTAGTATAGAGCATATTGTTGTTGTATAGATAGAATATAAATAATTATAATGTCTATACTTTTAAAGGGAAAATACTACATAGTTGTGCGTGGATGAATTGTTAGGCGTGAAAACAACAAGCTGATGTCAACTTTCAAGTTCCTTCTCTGCCTGTGGTAAAGGCTCCTGAGCCTTTTGATCAGTCTTAGTTCAGGCTGGGGGAAATGGTGTGGAGGATAATGGCAGGGAAAGTTCTGTTGTAAAAACAGTCACATCATAGGAAGAAATCATAAAAGGGTATGATACACAAAATCTATCAAAGGATCCTTGATATCTATGACATTATTTTTAAGAGCTCTCAATTCTTTTTAGTTTTTAAAATCTGGCAATGATTTCGTTCATCTGTTGACACTTTAGGCTTTAAACTTTTTGAATAGGTGTTATTTTCGTATGGTTCAAAAAAATAAAACAGTAGTATTTAAGGGGTAACATGAAGGAGTATCACTCTTGCCTGTTTTTGATCACTTCATTTTTACACATTTGCCTCATCTTCTTTTATTAGTTTCATATCTTTGAAATATACAAGCAAAGATAAATATATATATTTTTTATTTATCCCTTTCTTACACAACTTTCTTCTTCCTCTTCCTCCTCCACCCCTCCCCTAACTCTCCCTTCACTCCTCCTTCTTCTTCCATAACAATATATCATAGGCATCTTTCTCTATCAGTATCTAGAGATAAGTGGGCATATTAATGTACATAACTGATTTTATATAGATACACACTTGGCTTATTTTTCCTTTTTTTTTTCTGCTACAAATAATGCTATAGTGAATAACATTGTATGTGTGTCAACTAGCACATGGGAAGTTTACCTTGGATAAGTTCCTAGAATTGCAATTGCTAGGTGGAGGAGGGAGAATGCATTTGGAAGTTTTAGTTATGGCCAAATGGCTCTCCACAGGGCACATGCATGTTGGTCAGCAAAGTAGGAGGTGCCTCTTTGCCCTCAGTTTTGACAGCAGCATATGTTATCAAATGCTAGGCTTCTGAGAAATGACATATTGTAGTTTAATTTTATTTGAATTTCATTTATTGTAAGTGATATCAGGTATTTTGGACAGGTTAAAGGGTATTGGTCTCTTTTCCCTCAATCCCTAGGAGGTTTTTTTTTTTTTTTTTTTTTTTTACATATTAAGGGAAATTAGGCTTTTGATTATCGTATGAGTCATAATTTTTTTGGCCAGTTTGTTACTCATTTTTTGGCTTTGTTTAAAGTATCTAATAGAAATTTTTAAAAATTTATGTAATAAATTTGTCAGTCTTTTTTTAAAATGACTTTTGGACTTCGATCACAGGTCAGAAAGGTCTTCCTCTGTCCAAAGTTATAGAGGAAGTAGTCAGTGTTTTCTTCCAGCAATTTTACAGTTTCATTTTTTTATATTTAAATTTCTGATTGTCTTGGATCAAATATCCAGAATGTGATTCATTGTCACAGCACTATGTATTTTATTTTATTATTACTTGTTTTTTATTTTATTATTATTATATTATTTTTAATATTAATTATTATTAATTAATTATAAATAAATAATATTTATTATTATTATATTATTATTGTTTTTTATTTTATTATTACTTGTTTTTATTATTACTTGTTTTTCATATTTTTAAAAATTATAATTCCAGTATAATTTATATATATATATATCGGTTTCAGGGGTACAATATAGTGATTCAATAATCTCTATATTACACAGTGCTCATCCCGGTGAGTATACTCTTAATTCTCTTTACCTATTTCACCCACCCCGACTCATCTCCCTTCTGGTACCATCTGTTTATTCTCTAAAGCTAAGAGTCTGTTTTTAGTTTGTCTTTTTTTCTTTGCTCATTTTTTTTTCTTAGATTCCACATATGAGTGAAATCATATGGCATTTGTCTTTCTCTGACTTATTTCACTTAGCATTATTCTCTAGATCCATCCAAATTACTGCAAATGGCAAGATTTTATTCTTTTATATGGCTGAATAATATATATATATACATATACCACCTCTTCTTTACCCATTCATCTATCGATGGACACTTGGGCTGCTTCCATAATTTAGCTATTGTAAATAATGCTGCAGTAAACATGGGAGCACATGCATCCCTTTGAATTAGTTTTTTTTTTTTTTAAGATTTTTTAATTTATTCCTGAGAGACACAGAGAGAGAGAAAGAGAAAGAGAGAGAGAGAGAGAGAGAGAGAGAGAGAGAGGCAGAGACACAGGCAGAGGGAGAAGCAGGCTCCATGCAGGGAGCCTGATGCCGGACTCGATCCTAGGACTCCAGGATCATGCCCTGGGTGGAAGGCAGGTACTGAACTGCTGAGCCACCCAGGGATCCCCCTGAATTAGTGTTCTTATATTTTTGAGTTAAATACCTAGGTGTGCAATTACTGGATTGGTAGGGTAGTTTCATTTTTAACTTTTTAAGGAAACTCCATACTGTTTTCCACCATGGCTATACCAGTTTGCATTCCCACCAACAGTGCATGAGGCTTCCTTTTTCTCCATGTCCTTGCCAACACTTGTTTGAATTTTTTGATTTTAGCCATTCTGACAGGTGTGACATTGATACCTCGTTGAGGTTACAACTGTCATTTCCCTGATGATGAGTGATGTTGAGTATCTTTTCATGTGTTTGTTGGCCATCTATATGTCTTCCTTAGATAAATGTCTATTCATGTCTTCTGCCCATTTTTAATTGGAGTATTTGTTTTTTGGGTGTTGTGTAAGTTCTTTATGTATTTTGGACCCTGACCAGACAAATCATTTGCAAATATCTTCTCCCAGTCAGTAGGTTGCCTTTTAGTTGTATTGATTGTTTCCTTCACTGTGTAGATTATTTTGATGTAGTCCCAATAGTTTATTTTTGCTTTTGTTTCTCTTGCCTCAGGAGACATATCTAGAAAAATATTGCTGTGGCCGATGTCAGAGAAATTACTGCCCATGCTCTTTTCCAGGATTTTTATGGCTTCAGGTCTCACATTTAGGTCTTTAATCGATCTTGAGTTTATTTTTGTGTAAGAAAGTGATCCAAAAAAAAAAAAAAACCCAAAACAACAACAACAAAAAAAAGTGATCCAGTTGTGTTCTTTTGTATGTTGCTGTCCAGTTTTACCTTACATCATTTGTTGAAGAGACTTTTTCACATTGGATATTCTTTCCTTATTTGTCAAATATTAATTGACCATGTAATTGTGCACTTATTTCTAGGCTCTCTATTCTATTCCATAGATCTGTGTGCCTTTTTTGTGCCAGTACCATACTTTTTTGATTATTGCAGCTTTGTAGTATATCTTGAGGTCTGTGATTGTGATACCTCCAGCTTTTTTTGTTCTTTTGCAATATTGCTTTGGCAATCCCATACAAATTTTGGGATTATTTGTTCTAGCTCTATAAAGAGTGCTGTTGGCATTTTGATACAGATTGCATTAAATCTGTAGATTGCTTCAGGCAGTATGGACATTTTAACCATGTTTGTTCTTCCAATTAATGAGCATGGAGTTTTGTTCTATTTGTTTGTGTCATCATTTTCTTTCACCATTGTTTTAAAGTTTTTAGAGTACAGGTCTCTCACTTCCTTGGTTAAGTTTATTCCTAGGTATTTTATTACTTTTGATGTGATTGTAAATGGGATTTTTTTTAAATTTCTCTTTCTGCTACTTTATTATTAGTGTATAGAAATGCAATGAATTTTTATGTATTGATTTTGTATCCTGTGACTTTACTGAATTCATTTATCAGTTCTAGTAGTTTTCTTGGTGGAATCTTTAGGGTTTTCTCTATATAGTATCATGTCATCTGCAAATAGAGAAAGTTTGACAACTTCTCTACATCTATTTGGATGCCTTTTATTTCTTCCTGTTGTCTGATTGCTGCAGCTAGGACTTAGAGTATATGCTGAATAAACGTGACGAGAGTAGATATCCTTCTTGTCTTGTTTCTGATCTTAAGGGAAAAGGTGAAAAGCTCCTTGTTTTTCCCTGTTGACTATGCTGTTAGCTGTGGTTTTTTTTTTCATATATGACTTTTATTATGTTGAGTAATATTCTTTCTAAACCTACTTTCTTGAGGGTTTTTTTTTTTTTATCATGAATGGGCATTGTACTTTGTCCAAATGGTTTTTCTGCATCTATTGAAATGATCATGTTTTTCTAATTTCTTTTGTTTATGTGATGTTATCACATTGATTGATTTGCAAATATTGAACCACCCTTACATCCCAGGCAATAAATGATCATGGTGAATGATTTTTTTAATGTATTGTTGGAATCAGTTTGCTAATATTTTGTTGAAGATTTTTGTGTCTCTGTTCATAACTGATATTGGCCTTTAGTTCTCTCTCTCTCTCTCTCTCTTTTTGTAGTGTCCTCATCTGGTTTTGGTATCAGAGTATTGCTGGCCTCAGAATAAATTTGGAAGCTTTTGTTTCTCTTCTATTCATTGGAATTGTTTGGGAAGAATATATATCAACTCTTCTTTGAATGTTTGGTGGAAGTCATCTGTGAAGCCATCTGGTCCTGGACTTTTGTTTGTTAGGAGTTTTTTGATTACTGATTTAATTTCATTGCTGGTAATCAGTGTGTTCATTCAAATTTTCTATTTCTTCCTGATTCAGTGTTGGGAGGTTATATGTTTCTAGGAATTTATCCACTTTGGCATGTAATTTTTGATCATATTCTCATATAATCCTTTGTATTTCTGTGGTGTTGGTTATTGTGTCTCCTCTTTCATTTCTGATTTTGAGTCCTCTTTCCTTCTTTTTTTTTGGTGAGTCTGGTTAAAGGTCATTTTCTTGATCTTTTCACAGAAAAAGCTCCTTGGTTTCATTGATCTATTCTATTGTCTTTATTATTTTCTAGTTTCTATTTAATTTATTTCTGCTCTAATTTTTATTATTTCATTCTTTTCCTTCTACTGGTTTTGGGTTTTACTCCTTTTTTTTTTCTTTTGGTAGCAATTTTAGGTGTAAGATTAGGTTGTTTATTTGAGATTTTTCTTGCTTCTTGGGGTAGGCCTTTATTGATATAAACTTCCCTCTTAGAACACCTTTTGCTGCACCAAAAGACTTTGGACCATTCATTTTTATTTTCATTTGTCTCAATGTGTTTTTAATTTTCCCATTTGATTTCTTGGTTGACCTATTCCTTCATTGTTTAGTAGCATGTTCTTTTAACTTTCATGTGTTTGTGTTCTTTCCAGACTTTTTTTCCTTGTGATTGTTTCCTAGTTTCTTAGCTTTGTGGTTTGAAAAGATGCATAGGATGACTTCAGTGTTTTTGAAATTGTTGAGACATATTTTGTGGCCTAATATATGATCTATATGCACTTGAAAAGAATGTGTATCCTGCAATTTTGGGATGAAATATTCTGAATATCTCTGTTAGATTTCTCTGGTCCAATATGTCATTCAAAGCCATTGTTTCCTTGTTGATTTTCTGTCTGGGATAATCTATCCATTGATGAAAGTGGGGTGTTTAAGTCCTCTACTATTATTTTATTACTATTAATTACTTACTTTATGTTTGTTATTAGCTGCTTTATGTATTTGGGTGCTATGATTTTAGGTGCAAAATTCTTACATCTTTTTGTTGGATTGATCCCTTTATGATTATGTGTGTCTGTGTTTGTCTCTTGTTACAGTCTTTATTTTAAAGTCTTTTTTTATGTAAGTCTTGCTACTCCAGCTTTCTTTTCACTTCTATTTGTATGATAAATGATTTTTCATCCTTTTACTTTCAATCTGCATGTGTCTAGATCTGCAATGAGCCTTTTATAGGTAGTATATAGATGAGTCTTTTTTTTTCTTCAATCCATTCCATCACCTTATGTCTTTTGATTGGAGTGTTTAGTTCATTACATTTAAAATAATTACTGATAGGCATGTTCTTATTACAATTTTGTTACTTGTTTTACAGTTGTTTTAGCAGTTTTTCTCTGTTCCTTTCTTTTCTTGCTCTCTCATGGTTTACTGTCTTTCTTTAATAATATACTTGGATTCTTTTTCTCTACTTTTTTGCATATTTATTACCAGTTTTTTATTTGTGGTTTGATTTGTGGTTACTGTTAGGTTTATTTATGTCATCTCATGCATATAGCAGTCAATTATATTAAGTTGATGGTCATTTAATTTAACCTATCCTTACAGCCCTAAAATTTTACTCCACTCCCCTCCACATTTTATGTATGTGGTGTCACACTTTACATTCTTATATTTTGTGATTCCCTTGATTGATTTGTACAGATATAATCAATTTTACTGCTTTTATGCTTCCTACTTTTCTTACCTGTGTTTATGGTGTTTCTTTCCACTCACAGAGTCTCCTTTAATATTTCTTGTAAGACTGGTTTAGTAGTGATAAATTCTTTTGCCTGAGAAACTCTTTATTTTTCCTTTTATTCAGAATGAAAGCCTTGCTGGAGAGAGTATTCTTGGATTCAGATTTTTTTCTTTCAGCACTTTGAGTATGTCATGTACCTCCCTTCTGGCTTGCAAAGTTTCTGCTGAAAAATGAGGTTTCCCTTGTACGTAACCATTTTCTTTTCTCTTGCTGCTTTTAGAATTCTCTCTTTAACACTGTTTTTTCTCATTTTAACTATTATTTGCCTTGGTGTGGACCTCCTTGGGTTGATTTTGTTAAGGGCTCTCTGTGCCTCCTGAATCTGAATGACTGTTTCCTTCCCAAGATTCAGGAAGTTAGCTTCAGAAAGTAGCTGCTATTTCTTCAAATAAATTTTCTGCCCCCTTCTTTCTCTCTTTTCCTTCTGGGATCCCTGAGTTGTGAAAGTTATTATACTGGATGGTGTCTATGAGTTCCCTTAATCTATTCTCATTTTTTAAAAAAGATTTTATTTATTCATTCATGAGAGATACACAGAAAGAGAGAGAGGCAGAGACACAGGCAGAGGGAGAAGCAGGCTCCATGCAGGGAGCCTAATGTGGAACTCGATCCCGGGTCTCCAGGATCAGGCCGTAGGCTGAAAGCAGCACTAAACCGCTGAGTCACCTGGGCTGCCCTATTCTCATTTTTATTTTTTATTTTTTATTTATTTCTATTTTTATTTAATTTATTTTTTTCCTATTCTCATTTTAATTACTCTTTTCTTCCTTCCTCCCTTTCTTCTTTCTTTTTTCTCTTTCTTTCTTTCTTTCTTTCTTTCTTTCTTCTTCTTCTTCTTCTTCTTCTTCTTCTTCTTCTTCTTCTTCTTCTTTTCTTTCTTTCTTTCTTTCTTTCTTTCTTTCTTTCTTTCTTTCTTTCTTTCTTCTTTCTTTCTTCTTTCTTTTTTTTCTTTTTTCCAGCTTGATTGCTTTCCATTACTGTTTTCCAGGTCACTGATTGGTTCTTAGCTTTCTAGTCTATTTTGCATTCCCTTTAGTATTTATTCATTTTATTTCTTTTATTCTTTTAAAAAAATCTATACCTTTACTTTTCAGTAATTTTGTATTTTTAAGTTTTATTTATTTGTTTAGAGACAGTGTGTGAGTAGGGGGAGGTACAGAGGGAAAGGGAGAGAATATCAAGCAGACTCTGCACTGAGTGCAGAGCCTATTGTGGGGCTTGATCCCATGAACCTAAGATCATGACCTAGCCAAAACCAAGAATCAGACACTTAGCTGACTAAGCCACCAGGTGCCCCTACTTTTCAGTAAGCTTAAATTCTTGAGGGGTACAGCATTACATGGGTGCTGTGGCCAGTGGTTTTAGTGGGAAATTTGCTTTGGAATTTGGCATGAACTGTGCCACTGTTTCCATGAGCATGAGTTACTTTCCCCCAGATTACTCTGGTTTTATTTGGTTTGCACCAGGAGTCACTGTGTTTTTCTTTGGTTTGTACACATAAACACATCTTTTGCCTAGATAGAATTCAGTTTCTTCTCAAGCATAAACATCTTCAATTTTAAGAAGAGCTGTGTGTTCCATCTGGTTCTGGAGACCCCACAGATAGCCAGCAAAATTGGCCTTGGACCACAGCCTTCCAGACATACTCATCATTTTAGGAGTCCTTTCCCAACAGGCCTCCACTGGCTCCAAAATGTTGGAGCTCTTTAGTGTATTTTTAATTTCAGTTATTGACTTCTTCTTTTCTGATTGGTTCTTACTTAGGTTTTCTGTCTCTTTGTTGAGGGTCTTACTGAAGTCCTCCATTCTTTTCTCATGTCTAGTGAGTATCTTTATGACCATGATTTAAAATTCTCTATGGGGCATGTTATTTATCTCTTTTGCTTAGGTCTCTTGCTGTTATTTTGTCCTGTCCTTTAATTTGGTACGTATTCCTCTGTCTCCTCATTTTGTCTAGCTCTCTGTGTCTATGTGGTAGGAAAGTTAGCTATGTATCCTGCTCTTTAAGTAGTGGCTTTTTGAAGAAGAGTCCTGCAGTGCCCTGCAGCTCAGTGTACCCTGTTCACCAGAGCCTGGCACTTCAGAGGTGTCTCCCATGGGTGTTGCCTGTACCCTATTCTTGTGGCTAAGCCATATTTGCATTTAGTCCAGTTGTCTGTAATGGCTCTCTTTGCCCAGGGTGGGCGGCATTTGGTCCCTGTATTGTTAATGGGCCAGTCTGGGGCTGTCTTGGGCTTGAGCTGGGTCAGACCAGGCATTTGCCAGCTGCAGTTGAACAGGACTGCCTGAGTATTCTTCCTGTGTTGTCTCCTGAGCAGCTTTTGTTGCTAGGCAGGGCATATAGTCAGACTGGGTGCCTTCCCCCAGTCTACTGCTGAGGTCACTTTCAGACTGGTGTGTGTGGTTATCTTCCATTCTCCCTGGGGCAGGATTCACTTTGGGGTGGTTCTAACCCCTGTTAGGGCTGCTTGAACATTGCTACACTTGTGGTGCTACTTTGGATGGACTTCTGCTGAGGGCGTGTTGGAGGGAGTGGGTCTGTAGGACAGCATGGAGGCAGAGGTGCATGGTGTTAGCAGGATTTGTGCTGATCTGGTCTGCTATGAGAGGTGACCTGGAACTTCTCTGGAAAATTCCTGCTGAGGTTGGGTTGAGGGGCACTGGTTAACAGAAGAGCATGGAGGTGAGGTGTGCTGTCAGCAAGCTAGGTGGACAGTGTTCATGCTATTTCTGCTGGTGTTTGTGTATTTAAGCTGGGTGGGGGGAAGGAAATAGTGCCCATCATTTTTTTGTTGTTGTTTGTTTATTTTGTTTTGGGGGAAGTTTCCCAAAGATCCTTGTCTTGCCTCTGTAGCACATGCTTTGAGATTAGTAAAGAGGTGTCTCTCCGGTATACCCCCAGAATTTTTTTATATGCTACTTCTATGCTGTATCTCTATGGCACTGTTTGTTGTGCTTTATCTTTAATGGTGAGGCCTCCATTTCCTATCTCTCTCCAGCTCTGCTAGTGCTGACTTCCTTATTATAAAGTTCTAGGTGTTAAGCCCTGTTGATTATAAGGACTCATGATGTTAACCCCCTCTGATTTTCAAAGCCAAATGTTGTGCAGATTTGTCTTCCCTGTTGTGGGTCCTTTGTGCCAGAGATGTCTGGTTGGGGTCTCCTCCTTTGTACCCATGGCATGCTTTTTTTCCTGCAGATAATCCTACAGGTCAGTTTGGCTTTAAACTGCACCTCTGCCTTTCTTACCCTCTTTGATGTGGCTCTTCTCTACATTTAGCTGTGGAGAGTCCCTTTTGCCAGTTTTTGGGGTTTTTTTGGGTTATTTCCACTGATGTGGGTGTTATCTGGGTGTATCTGTGGGATGAAGTGAGTCAGATATCCTCCTACTCCACTGTCTCCTTTCATAGCACCATATACTTTTAAAAAGCTATCTTTCCCTCACTGATTTGAGATGTTGTACATATTTGGGCCTATTTTTGGACTTTGTGTTCCATTGGCGTCTATGTCTATTTGCATGGCTATAATATAGAATTTTTTTTTCCTCATGAAGCTCTAAATAATTAAAAAGAGTTGTAGAAGCCTATCAACCACAGGGGCCTTTACCTCTTTACACAAAATGGATCTGAATTTTGATCACACAGTGAGAAGCAATAAAGTGACCTAAGAACTTAACTCAAAAACTATAAAAATATTGAAAAGAAAATTCATGGAAGTCTACGGGAAAGCATAAATGAAGGCACAGGAAGTTTTTTCTCCAGTATTTTGATCTGATTCTTCATCTTCTAAATTCTCCATTGTAATTATAAAATAAAATAAAAACTAAGGTTAAAATCTCATTTTCAAAATAAAATAAAAATAAAAATATTCCAATTATTTAACATTGTAGACCTGTGATATTTGGTGAGTTAATTATTCTGACTAGAAATAAAATACTTGTTTGGATATAGCTTATTGTCTGTTCTTGCTTCCAGTCTAGCCTTCCTCATCTTCATTTTTGGTACCACTGTCAGTGTGATCATTCGTAAATATGATCATGCCAATCTCCTATATGAATGGTTCAGTGAATCTTTATTGGTTGTATGATAGGCTGGCTGAAGTTATTATTAATGTCAGCAAAGCCACCTAAAAGTCAAAAAATTATTTTTGAACTTTAATTATGCTTTATACAGAAGTGATAGATACAGAGAAGAATGAAGCAATGCTTGTCCCTGGCCCTATAGTGTTTATGATCTAATGGAAAATGCTCATAGGAACCAAGTGATTATAGAGAACTGTAATATGGGCTGTAATAGGATATTAGGCTACCTGTTTAGCCTTGTCACCTACAAATACCCCACTCTCCAGCTATGACAAACTGTGCAGTCTCTGGAGCTAACCACTGTTGCTCATCTATATGCTTGTGCATTTGTAGCATTTTCTTGGAATACTGGGTCTATCTGGTGGAGTCCATCATGACTCATACGAAGCAGCTTCTCCTCTGGAAAACTTTCTTGTACCTTCTGTGGGGAATTAGCTCAATGCCTACCCCACCCGACCCCTGCCTCCTTTGTGCTTTCATTTTACTCTGTGCATGCTTGTCTCATTCATTTGTCATATGGTATTGAAGCTATCTGTTTGCTTTTCTACCCTTATAAACTGCGAGTTATTTGGGAATAGGGATGGAAGGAATGGGTCATCTTACTTAAATGATAGTAATATTGTGTATAATCAACTCTCTGGAGGAGTTTTGTTAAATAGAAGACAAGTAGTAACTGAAGGAAATGGAATTATTTATTGGATAGTAGGAATGATCAAAAGAGAATGCAAATTTGATATTTACTCTGATGTACATTTCTTGCTTTCAACACCAGAAAAGCATGGAGATAACTGTTTTCTCTAATTTTCTCATGTTATCCAGCTTTTTTTTTAATTAAAGAGAAAAATACAATTCTATCTCAGTGACTTTTTTCAAAGGTCATAAAGCTTAAAAGTATCATTTGTGGGATGTACCACTGTAAATACAGGTGGGTGACCTAGTGGCTTTAATACTATATTCAAAGCAGTCGCAGCAGTGATATACTCAAAAGAAACTTAAGGTGTTTCTATTTGCAGCCCACAGAACTTGTCTAAGGACATATTCTTTTAAATACTTAAATCAGTTGTCTGAACAAAGGAATCAAAGTGATTAAAAATTTTTTTTTAATTGAAGTACAGGTGACAGCCAATGTTACATTAGTTTCAAGTGTATAACATAGTAACTCAACAGCTGCACTGTGCTGTGCTTACTGCAAATGCAGCTACCATCTGTCACCATACAGTGCTATTCCAGGATGACTTTTTTTTTTTTTTTTTTTTTTTAATTTTGGTCTAAAGAGGGAGAGAGTGATTGTTAGGAAGTTCTTTTTTTTCAAGGAAACCACAATTTCTGGACGAGTTGGTGGTGTAATGGAGGAAATGGGAGCAAAAGACAGGGATCTAGCTTAGCAGGCTTGGTATGCTGTGGAAAATATTCTTTGACATATCTGGAAGGGAAATGGTGAGGTTAGATAGATATCCCTTGTGGATATGTAGAGGGAAGATTTGAAGATTATGAATTTGGAGGAAGGAAGGTATTTCTATGAAAGACCATGAGAACTTGAACCCGTGTAGTGAAAGGAGAGAGGAGGTAGGGAGACAGGAGAACCATTTTAAAAGAAGAATCACAGGACTTGATGAATGGTCAGATGTGGAAATGGCTGAGACAAAGGCGGGTTTCTGAAAAGTCTAGCTGCTCCTTAGAACATCCTGTTGAGAATATAGTGGTTTTTGCATGATCATTGATGTTGAGGTCCTTTTGATAGTCTCACTGTTGTCTGTCTTCTGCCTTTGAGTCAAAAGCAGCACAACCAAATAACAAAAATGAAATAATTTTCCCCAAATACACAAATCCAGCTTTATCTGTATATCTTTCCTTGTGCTTTTTATTTTTAATATTTATTGAGTATTCACTATGTATTTAGTGACTATTTAAAGAATTTACATGAATTAACTGATTTATTCTCACAAGAACCCTATGTAGCAGGTGGTCGTTTTGTTTTTACAGATGAGGCAATTGAGTCTCAGACTGATTAGGTAATTTGCATGAGTATCCCTTCCCGCCATTGTCAGTTAGTGGCATTTGGGCCTTGAAACCCAAGCAGTCCACCTCCCAATCTTATCATCTCAATCGTTATATTTTACAAATGGAATTGTTTTCTTTTTTCTTTTTAGATTTAATTTATTTATTCATGACAGATACACAGAGAGAGGCAGAGATATAGGTAGTGGGAGAAGCAGGCTCCCGTAGGGAGCCTGATGTGGGACTAGATCCCAGAACCCTGGGATCACAACCTGAGCCAAAAGCAGACACTCAACCATTGACCCACCCAGGTGCCCCAGATGGAATTGTTCTCTTTAATTTCTTCTTCAGATTGTCTATTGATGGGGTATTAGAAACACAAATGATTTTTGTTTGTTGATCACATACCCTAAAATTTTGCTGAATTTGTTAACTTGAGCAGTGTTTCTGTGGATTGTTACAGGCTGCTGCCTCAGAGTTTTGTTATATATTTTTTTCTTTCCAAATCTGTTTTTATTGATTTAATCTAGAACATCCAGACCTTAAAAAATATATTTTTTATAGATATTTAAAATATCATTTTAAATGTTAATCTTCTCCTTCTCCTCTTTCTTTTATTGTTTGGTTTAGAGAATTTGTTTGTTAAAAAAGAAAAGACCTGGGGCACTTGTGTGGCTCAGTTAAACTTCATACTCCTGATTTCGCCTGAGGTCATGATCTTACAGTAGTGAGATCTAGCCTAGGGTGGGGCTCTGTGCTCAGCTGGAATATGCTTCAAATTCTTTCTCCTTCCCCTTCTACTCCCCCTCTTCCTGCACAATCTCATAAAAAAAAAAAAAAAAAAAAAAAAAAAAAAAAAAAAAAATAAATAAATCTTTAAAAAAATAGACCTAAAAATGAAGAAAATATTTAGTAACATTTTGAAAGTGCTGAATAAATAACGTGTTAAAGGCAAGCAATGCTATAATCAATTAAGACCACCATAAGGTTCTGTGGATTGATTTGTTTTGGTTGGAGAATTAAGTGGAATTACAGCAATATCAGTTACTATGATCAAATGACCCTCATCTAATTAGGTAATTTAGATAGCCCACTCATCCTGGCAAATTGTGGCTGCTTAAATCTGTTCTTGATTTGAAGGAAATGTGGCAATTTAACTTCCTTTCATAGTAAAAAAAACATAACTTGTCCCTCTCTCCTTGCTAATTTATGGTTCCTTGAAAGTCAGGGTTGACTCTTTGTTTCCCAGATGGGTCTTCCCTTCCCGTGTCCCACGTCTTTTTTTTTTTTTTTTTTTTTTTTTGAGTTTTAAAATTAATATCCTTTCATTTTTATTATGCATTTATAAGACATATGTTGAATTTTACTGACATTAATGTAAGATGCTAAGACCACATTCTTTTCCCACCATTTTAATGTCTGACCCAGACCAGTGCTTCCTGCTTTTGGAACCTTGACCTTCGCCCCTGGGTTATGATGGATATACAACAAATGGAGCATATCATAGCATTTCAGGACCAGGAGAGAGACCTTGGAAGTCACTTTCTGGTGAGAAATTGTAACACTCACTCCACACTCCTATTTTCAGGATTTCAGTACGTCTTGGAAATGTTGATGCATATGGTGCATATCTCATTCTCAGTGTCATAATAGAGAAATGAAGACATTTACCTCCAAGTTAACAGAGAATAATAAATAGCAACTAATTACTTATATTCAGATACAGTGCTCTGGCTTCTGGTTCTCAAAGACAGGGAAGGAAAAAGCAGAAACCAAAAATCACGGTAAAGGAGAAGACTTAGGCATTTGCCATATCTTTTCTAAAGATCTGTCACTGAATCTGTGACCCTTTGAGCTGAAGTTCAGTGCACTAGGTTCCCTCTGACAGCATCATGGCTTAGCTCTTTCCCTCATATGTACAGACATCCAAGTTATAATATCCCAACATCCCTCACATATTCTTAACGACACTGTAGTCTGTAACTCCCCAGTATTTTACCTGTATTTTATATTAACTATTAGATTATCTCTAATATAATATTGTATATTTCCAGAAAAGCACCTGGAATTGTAGTTAAATGTTGTTTTTCTCTTGATGTTGGTCTGTAAACCGCAGAAGGTTTTCTCTTCCTAGTACACCATAGATTCCAAGAGGTTGTAGAATTTGTTATTCATCAGTATATCCCAGGACCTTACAGAGTATAGAGACATGAGTAAATACTTGCTGAATGAATGGGTGGATAAATTAATAGTGTATGTACTTCAAGGAGTGATGAACTACAGTTTCTTCCTTGGCTTCCTAAAATGATTAAAAGTTTTTCTGAAAAGGGCATATGTACAACATGCAGGCAAAAGTGAGAAGTCACTGACACCTGGTAGAGGCTCAGCAATTATTGTTAGGTTGACATCCTAACAATATTATGAAAATATGGAAGATTTTAGAGCAAATTCTCAGTTTGATTTTCTGTAAAGATGATTTTTATATTTGTATTGGCATCCAAGACTCTATAGGTAATAGAAAAGTAAATATAATGACTTTCTTACAATGCTATTAATATTATTTCAACTGTGACTTTAAGTTTTTCTAATTCATTATTTGATTCTTCTTGCATATCATATTGTATAAGTCTGTATCTACTATCATGATATATTAGCTTCAGTATGAATTAAGAGCAATAATGTTCAAATTCTATTGCCATTATTTGGCTTCATAATTTGGCTTTTAAACAATTTAGTGAGAAATCCACACCAATGTTGAGAACCATCTGGGGATGGTTCTCCATAGTATGTGGAATTTGAAACCTTGTAACATTGCACTCAGAGGATTTGGGGCTGAGGGCCATATTTTTTCAAAGGAAGAGTACAAAGAAAACAAAAATGTATAGTTGAAATAGTTTTGTTATAGTTGAGTGAGAGTAGAAGAGAGAAATAGAGATAGCTCTCACCTAACTAGTGTCTGGTTGGTGAAAGTGATGGCATTTTCTTGGGATTGGGAAAGAAAAATATTAATTGGTCATTCTGGTGGTTAAATATATGTGTCAGGTTGGCTGGGCCACAGTACCCAGATACTTGGCCAAACACTGGTGTAGATGTTGCTGTGAAGATTGTTTTAGATGAGATTAATATTTATTTATTTATTTATTTATTTATTTATTTATTTATTTATTTATTTATTTATTTAAAAGATTTTATAATTTGAGAAAGAGCACTAGAGAGCAAACACAAGTTGAGGAGGAGAGAGAGAGGGAGAAGCAGGCTCCGCAGTGAGCAGGGAGCCTGACATGGGGCTCCATCCCAGTACCCTGGGATCATGACCTTTGCCAAAGGCAACTGCTTAACCAACTGAGCCACCCAGGTGCCCCAAGAATAATATTTAAATGAGTAGGTTTTGAATAAAGCAGATTATCTGCCAAAATGTGGGTGGGCCTCACACAATCAGTTGAAGGCTATAAAAGAAAAAGGACTACCTTCCCCTGGGGAGGAGGGAATTCTGTTAGCAGATTGCCTTTGAACTCAAGCTGCAATAGCAACAAGCATTTTCCAAATTTCTAGCCTGCTGCTTACTCTACAGAGTTTGTGTTTGCTAGCTCCTACAATCATGTGATCATTTCTTAAAATCTACTCCCCATTCTCTCCCCCTCTCTCAGAAAGATACACACACACACACACACACATACATTTTATTGTTTTTTTTTTTTTTTTCTTTCTGAAGAACCCAATACAATAGATATTAAAATGTCATCTCTTGGGGGCACTGGGATGGCTCAGTTGGTTAGGTGTCTGCCTTTGGCTCAGGTCATGATCTCAGGGTTCTGGGATTTAGCCCTGCATAGGGCTCCCCAGTCAGAAGGGATCCTACTTCTCCTTCTCCCTGTGCCCCTATCCATTACTGCTCTCTCTCTCTCTCTCTCTCTCACAATCCCACTTTTCTCAAATAAATAAATAAAATCCTTTAAAAAAATTAAATGTTACCTTTCATCAGTTTGTGTGTTTTTCTCTTTATAACTGTCATCTTGGAACTTTCAACGTGTTCAGTAGGCCCTCACATCATTTTGTGTCAGGGGACATAAAATTTTCACCTGCTGGGTTATAGAGGATCTATGAGTTGTATCATCAAAAATTTCCCCTGCCTGCTGGAAGTAAGCATGAAGAAGTAGGGAAAAAAATTAAAGATGAGAACCCTACTTTTAGACCCAGATAAAGGAGTTTCTAGTTGGAGAGGAACCATGGCAAAAAACAATGACTGGCTTCAAATAAATAACTGAGTCCTCTGTCATTCAGCTTACACCTGCCCCAGCTAAAGCAAGGATGCCTCCAGAGCCCAGGTTTAGCATCTGTACCCTTCTTTCCCATTAGCCTCATGCTCTTTGTCCCTGCACCTCCCCCCATCACCTCCCCTCCCCCGCCATGCCTAAGCTCTCATCTATTTCCTTATGGTCCTGCTAAAAGGCTGGAGATAATACAACCAAAACTTTTATGGAGCATTTACTATAATATGTTAATTACTGCTCTGAGTGCTTTGTATATCTCAAACCATTAAATCCTTACATGGATCCAATGAGAGAGTGTACTATTATCATCCTAGTTTTATAGGTGAGAAACATTCAGAATTTGAATAAGTTCCTTGAGGCCAAATATATTATGGCAGAGCATAGATTTGGACTAAACTAGTCTGAGTCCAGACCTTGTCCGATTCAGCTCTGGATATGACAGTTAATGCTGAGGTGTAAAGGAATGGCCCTGGCTTCGTTAGTGTACCATTCTTTCCAGTCAGATCTGGATTTCATGATGATTTCCAGATATGATATTTCCTGATCCTAGAACCAGGGCAATGGATACAAGAGGCTCCCATGTCTTTTGTAATAACTCTCCAAAAATAGGGATAGATTGCATATTCCTTTCCTTTTTCCATTATTTTTTTTGAATTGATAACTGATTTACTTTTATATTATTTATGGCAACATTACTTTTCATCTATGTAACAACCGTTTCCTCTTCTCAATCTCTAATTTATGGTTAAGCTGGTGTTTCAGAATTAGGGAGCATTTTATTTATTTATTCTATTTTTTAGAAGGCATCTTTGGTTTTTTTTTTTCTTTCTTTTAAGATTTTATTTAAATTCAAGTGAGTTAACATATAGCATAGTATTTGTTTCAGGGGTAGAATTTAGTGATTCATCAGTTGCATATAACATGCAGTGCTCATTTCATCACGTGTTCTCCTTAATGCCTGTCGCCCAGTTACCCCATCCCCGTACCCCTCTCCCCTCCAGCAACCTTCAGTTTGTTTCCTGGAGTTAGAAGTCAGGGTGCATTTTATCACTAGCTAGACAAATTTGCCAACAGTCATTCATTTGATGTATATCTATGGTTTTTCTCAGCTACATTGGCGTCATAGAAGAAAGCAGAGGCTTACTCACAGTCACCAGGGAAGCATACTAAGTTTGAAGAAATTTCTCCTGCAAATTAATAATGACCTCATATTGCAGATGAGGGCTCTGAAGCTAGAGAGGTGAGGTAATGTGTGTAGAAGCACATTCCTGTTGAAACTTGTATATAATCTTAAAGGATGAGTAGGAATTAATAAAGTGGAAAAAAGTAGGAAGAACATCCCAGGGGGGGAGCAAGGAAATGGGGTTAAGTGCCTGGGACGTTGAGAGAACTGTAAGAGGTTTGGGCTGGCCAGAGATGGGGCAAGTGGTGGAAGTGACTCGAGAGGCAGGGGCAAGATGATTATATACATTACTCTGAAAATTAAAGGCAGCTACTAAAAGATTTTGGGGAGGCCACATGGTGAAAGATGACTTTGAGGAATACTAGTCTACCATTGACTTGGAGGTTGGGTAAATGGGGGGAGAAGGTGAGATAAAGAGCGATAAGGGACCGTGGTTGGTGTAAGTGTGTCGTCTACTCAGTCTCCCTTCCCTACTGTTTTGGTATCAGCATCTTGGTCTTTTTGTTTGAGATTTGCTCCTTTCCTACTCCTGTGTTTTTGGTGAAGTTTCCAGTTACTGCCCTATGCCCCTTCTCTTCAGTCAGAGAGACGCATACATTTCCTAGGCATGAGCATCCCTTGTCTGTCGTGGCATCTCACCTCTGGGTACTCTGATCTGTTTGAGAATAGGCATCTGACTCCAGTTAGGTCAATCACATTCTGGGACTAGGGTTTTAAGTACACTAATATGGAAGACAGAAATGTTCTTTCTTTCTTTCAGAGTTCCTAAAAAACAATGGGAACCTAAGTCTGCCAGTTCCCATTGATTCAGTTTCCTAGGGCTGTCGTGAATAAACTCCCACAAACTGAGTGTCTTCCAACAATAGAAATTTATTTTCCCCCCTGTTCTGGAGGCTGCAAAACCCAAAATCAAATTTTTGGCAGGGCCATACTCTCTCTGAAGGCTCTAGGGAAGGATCCTTCATTGTCTCTTCTAGCTTTGAGTGGTTTCTGGTCTCTAAGAGTTCCCAAGATTATTCTGATTTTGTGGGCTACTCAAATTTTCTTCCTTTCAGAAAATTACCTTTCCCCACATTTTTTTTTTTTCTTTGCTTAGGCTATATTGAGTTAGGTTTCTATCCTTTCCTACTACAACAATTCTGATAAGTACAGAAATTATTGCAGCATTCCAGGTGGAGAGAGAAGCAGATCTGAGCTATGGCAGTGGTGGTAGGAATTGGTTTGAGAGGAATTTAGTAGGTGGAATCACAGGGTTTGCATTCTGTTTAAATTTGGGTTACAGAAAAGGACAAATCTCTAATGATCACTGGGATGACTGAGTAGATGATGGGGCCGTTCTCTGAGAAAGAGATTAAAAAGGTTATAAAAATGCATGGAATTTGGTTTTTGCAAACTTCTGTAGACTATGAGTATATAAGCCTTCTGAAGACTTTGCTTTCTTGAAGTCAGGGAAACATTTGTTTTTATATCTATAGTACTTAATATAATATATTGGGCACATGGTAGGTGTGCCATGATGTTTATTCAGTTAAATATGAAAATTGAGATCTTGGAAGGCAGGATCTCTTTAGCCAGCAAAACATATGACACATGTTCTTTGGCCCGAACATGTATCAATGCTCAATGCCCTGTAGTGTGCCTCATTATGTGTAGAAGATTGTATGCCAAAGATCACTGGAATTGTATTCAGATGGCAGTCACTAAATCATTTGAAAGAGGGAAAAAATTAAACTCATAGTGTCATTAGTAGAGAGGCTGAACGTAAATCTGTTAACATAAAATAGAAGATGCCTCCTTCTAGGACAAATAAGTTTAAGCATTTTGATTCCCCTGTCCCACATATCTTTCTCTAAGTTATATAATAATGGAAACTCCTTGAGGCAAAAATCACGTTTTACAGCTGCTTATGGCAACTTGTAGTCCCATTACATGTGATAATTGCTCAATAAATTCTTGCTTAAAATATCTGTTTGGATGTCATGATGACATGGGGACACTGCTAAGGTATCTCTTTAAGGAATTCATAATACATCAGTATAGTGCTTAAATGTTTGTAATTAATTCTGAGCATCTCAAAATGTGCAGTTGGAATTTCTAACACCCTGAGAGATAGTTTGGAACAAATGCAGTTAATGATAAATGAATGTGTTTGTGTGTGAATTGGTTAACAGATAGAAAATGTAGTAGTTTTATTTTTTGAGGGTGGTAGTAGTATTGGAGATAGACATTAAAATCTTTTTATTAACTAATGAAATCAGTGACTACATTTGGCAGTCTGAAGAACATATTTTTGTATTCAACCTCCACAAATAGTGCAGGGAAGTGTACTTGCTATTTATTTTTGCACAACCACAGTTATAAAGGATTTAAAAAAAAACATATCTGTAGGCCAACAGATGAATTACTATTTCCATTCAGTTTGGCCATAAAGAAACTTAAATAGCTGTAGAACATAAAATCAATTGTTTTATTGAATCTGACAACTTTATATACTTTGTGAAAAATCATGCTAGGTGAAATTTAGAATCTTATGTCTCTGTTGTATGGCTTTCTTTGTCCACTTCATCTTGCAATTACTAATCCCTTCTTTAAACCAGAATGCATGTTTTTGGAAGTCAAGACATGTATATTTAAGTAAACTTTTCATGAATATCATGTGTTCTAACAGGACTTGAGAGCCTCAAAACTTCCTGTGGCTAATTTATTAGGGATGATTGGGGTAGTAACCCCCTCCCACCCTCCTTTTTAAACATTTTCTTTTATAAGACTTAGCTTTTTTTTTTTTTAATCTCATTTTTCTATGATATGAAGGACTTTCTAAATTAGATATTTTTTAAAGTCATTTCCCTAAGATTACAAATAATGAGGTAAGTAAGATAAAAATTCTTATGTGCAGCACTTTTTTAAAACAAAATGACTTCATACAACAGAATCACTCAAGTGCTTCCAGTTACATAAGTGACTCTCTGGGAGTCAGACACCTAATGAGGGACATTAGCTTTCCAGGCCAGTAAGTACCATTTAAGGAAAGCACTGTGGTGATTTGCCATACAATAAAGAAGAGTAATGCCTTGCAGTTTTACAGTATCTTTCTTCCAAAGAACTTACAGTGTTATTACATAGATCATTTCTTTTGTCCTGAAAACAGTTCCTGGGTAGTGTTCTTCATTAATATATTATTCCCAAGGCTCCCCTAGTAATTTATTCAGTGGTGATTATTTGAGATCCTACTATGTGCCAGGCTGTTACTGGGTTGATGGAGAGGTTTCATGTACATCTCTGAGTAGCTCTCTGTTGAGCAGAGAGATCTGAGCAATCATTATAACAGAGAGTGTGGCTAAGGGTACAGTAGGGGTGAATGCAAATGCCCTGGCATCCCAGAAGGTAGAGTAACCTTGCTTGGAGGATGAAACTGTAAAGGCTTTTAGAGAAGAAACTATTGAGGAGAGTTTCAACAATTCCATAAATTAAGGATGGAGTCTCTCTCAATCCAACTCATTTCCCAGGCAGAGACATTCTCTATGTTCAACTTCCAGAACCATGAAAAAAAATGGCTTAGGAGGTGGGAGGAGTTTGGGGAGGAAGTCAGAAGAGGATCAGAATATATTGAAGGTCTTCGAGAAAAAATTTTTACATATCTTCCAGAGACTCCGCTCTTCCCTACTCCTTTTTGTGAATCACTGTTAATGATGGGAGCATGTATCAGTTCACTTGTACTGTGCAGAAAAATGTGGGTAGCTTCTGCCCTAGGGAGTTACTTGGTCAATTGGAAGAATGAGCTTTATGTGAAGTTATTATCTATGAAATCCTATTCTTACTTTATTTGCTCCATAAAATAGATTTATTATGAATTAATTGAATCTTCAAATCCAAGGAAAAGATGTTCTATAAATGAGACATAAGTAAACGCAGCAATAAATGACCTGTGGCAGGGTGAAATTCCCCTTCCTCCTTGGTTAGTGACGGGCTAGTTGTACTTCTCTTCCCTGAAGACAGTACTAGTTGGATCTGCAATTGGCTAGGTTCAGTCAGTCGGGATTTACGAACTGTGAGACAAGCTGTTGAGGAGAATTATGGATTTTCTATCATTTCTGTGACAGCGTTGGTTGAGAAGAAATTTTTTTTAGAGATGAGGGGTGATCATGGTAAGGTACCTGGGTGAGCAGTCAGAAAAGTTAGGCACTGATCCTGCCTCTGAAATGAAACATCCCTGTCATTTAACCATTCAGAGGTTCAATTTCTTCAACTATAAAGTGGGATGTTTGGATTTAATGATATGTCAGTTCCTTCCAGGTATAATATTTTATAATTACATGGTTCTATGAATGAACCTTTTTATAAGCATTTTATGTTGGAATAGTATGGTGATAAATAGGGTGACTTATGCCCAGGTTTTCCTGTTTCTCTGGAACAAATTCTTTTTAAAGATTATTTATTTGTTTATTTGGGGGAGGGGGAGAGGGAGAGAATCTCGATCATGACCTGAGCCAAAATCATGAATCAGATGCTTAACCAACTGAGCCACTCAGGTGCCCCACCCTGGAATAATTTCTGATAGTGCTTTCTCATGCTCTCAAGAGTGTCTTGGTTTAGACAACAAATTATCTGGTTGTAAGGGTTTTACAAACATTACTTTAATTCTCGTAGCAATTCTGTGAGGTGGATATTATTATCCCCATTTTCCACGTGAGAAAAATTATAGTCTAGAGAAATTGAGGAATTTATTCAAAGCCTCATTACTTATTAGTGGTAATTCTGTCCTGGTGGTCTGACTTCAGGTGTTTTCACTGCACCTTGAGGCCCAGATCAAGTGCCATTTTTTGTAGAAAGCTATTGCTGGCTCAGTCCCCCATATGCTTTCCTTTAGCGGGTCCTGCTGTTTGTTTTTCCTGCTGAAAATTGTCATCGCATACATAAACATGTATGCGTCAGAGGCTTTTCTCATTGGACTCTGTTCCATCGTGAGAGCAAAATCCCTGTCTTGTTTAATACTGCATCAGCAGTGTTCCTCACACTTTGCTTGGGTCCATGTTCACAGGCACCTGTACTATATGAGAGTGCTTGCCAGTGTGGGATCAGAAGTCTTACTTTCCAGTTTGAGCTCTCCACCAAGGTAGCTGCTGTGACTTGGAGAAAGGTTGACTTTTTCTGAATCAGATCCAACAAAACTAACTTTCAGAGGCCGTGAGGATCAGAATGGATAATGTATGAAAAGACTGAACATTTGTCATTTAAATGAACATTTGACAAAGCTTCTCTTTGTCATGTATCCCCCTAAATCCTCAAGGAGATGGTCTCACAGGAGCCTTCCGGTGGTAGGGACCTTATCTTATGTTAACTGCCTGACCCTTTAGTGACAAAGCTGGGAAGTAGCAAGTGGAGGCAGGATTCCAACCCGCCTACTGGACACACCTGTCTTGTCTTTGAGATTTAGTGGCAAAGGTATGGTCATAGAAATAGTGAAGCAGTCTTGGAAATTCTCAGCTAAAGGGTCTTATAGGGTCAGGATTGTAGTTTGCATTCTGCTAGGATTCAACAGCTATCTCAGGCTCTCCTGTTAGGGCCTTGCTCTCAGAACCTCTTGCAGCAGCAGAATGCCCATGTCTGTGTAAGTGGGGCTCCAGAGCCCTCCTCCTGACTGTGTGCTTGAGTCATGTCACATAGCCAGAGGCAGTGTCGTGTCAGGTTTGGGCCGTGCTTTGCAATGGGTAACTGGTGATACCATCTCCACGGAGTCAGTGTGGTTTTTGTAGACACTTACCCCAAATTGCATCATTAAAAGTTAATATGTTTTCTGAGCTTGCAGAAATCTTTCTTTGAACAGTAAGTATAAGAAGTTAAACTGGAGCAGAACAGCAATAATGAACACAACCCTTTGGTTGCAATAATACTATTATAAAATGAAGTGCTGCCCTTCAGCCAAACCTGCTCTTCAATGTGAGGCTCTGCTGAGACCACCTAGGGGTACAGAGCATTTTGAACGGTGCCTTGTGTAAGGGTAGGAGCTGAAAAAGAATTTACTGAAGGAGACGAAATCTGTGTCAGTGATTCAAAACATTTGTTACTTTGTTCAATGACATTTGCTCCTTACTAGGGGAAAATGTCTTTTTTCTGAGATTGTTAATATGAGGTCCATAAATGATTACAGTTCTGCAGATGAATTTCACAAAGCATAAAAAATTCCTTCACGTTTACAAAATTATGTGTATGATCATTTTTACAGGAAACAATTTATAACTTTTATGATTCTCAAAGGCATTCTGTCCTCATTCTCACTTTAACTGCCTGCCTTCCAATTTCACTGTAAAGGTATTATTTGGGCATGAGATGCAGACCAGAGGCCAAGCAGAGGCCAATCTGACACCTCTAAAGTTCTACTTGAGTTGGCATCTGTCTACTTACCTACATCTGAGAGAGTTTCTTTGTGATGCACCAAGTACATGACCAAAGTGCTAAATGAAAGAATAATTTGATTTATGTAGGCTGGCCTGTGCCATTCTCTTGGCATTTGTCCTCACCTCCAAGGAGCTCTAAAATCATTTGAAATGTCACTGCCATGGCCCTGAAAAGTTCCTTTAGGTATTTTTTTTTTTCTTTTAACCATGTACTGAACTTGAGCTTGGTTGTCAGCCTCTCCATAGATAAAATGGAATGTGTAGGCTGGTTGCTCATGAATGAATCATCTCTTTATAGCTAGAATTATTCCCCTTAGCAAAAGATATGCTGGGCTTAGGTGACTAAAATTTAGAAGCTGCTTAACTTTAGGTAACAGAATTTTTAGTCTCTACCATTAAACACTTTAAACAGAAATACTCTTCTGGTGGTGAGGCTTATAAAAACATAACAGTTCTCATAAAGAACCAGAAAAATTAATGCCTGTGATTATTTCAGCTATGTTAGTTTATAGCAAAAAATGGTCTATTTTTTCTGTGCACTTTTGGGGTTGAATAGGAAGTATTTAAAAAAAAAAACACAACTTAGTAGCACATTTTTATCCAGTTTCAATCATTAATATTTTAGTCTAAATATTTCTCTCCGGACATGATCAGAGGATTGTTTATAATTTTTAAAACCACTTAAGAATAGTATCAGTATTCATTAATTTGGTTTGTATATCAAATTGCTTTTGAAATATTCAAGCTTTGTTGGAGCTTTTTCTCCCCCTCCATGCATGAGAAATTTTAAGAGTGTAAGAACAGTTGGCATCAATTGTTCCTTCTTGAATTCAGTTAAGCTTATCACAAACTATGTCATGGCTAGAGCTTAACGTGTTGTTCTCCTTCCAGAAAACCATTTGCCAAATACAACACAGTTCGGTTGGTGGGAAAGCTGTAAAGCGTTCACATTTAACCTAGAATTCTCCCCCTAATATGCAAGTTTGGAGCTGAGGAAAACATGCTGATAAATCAGTGTACCTGACTATTGCGTCTTTCCCACTTCTGAAAACCACAAAAGCAGAAGCAGCCGTTACTGGATCCTTAGCATGGAGTTTTCTGCTCTGAGCCCATTTGGAGCTGTCATTTAATAATTCGAAACAACATGTGAGGGTGAAGGGTGCCTGGATGGATGACTACAAATGTTATAAAAAACATGATTTTGCCTGAAGACTTGTAGCCTAGATATTTGGCCCTGAGTATGGAGTCTCTTTCATCTTCGTCTCATTTGGTAATTAGCACACTGACCCTGTGCAGACTAGAAGCATAGAAAAACATTTTGAAAAGTGCAGAGGAAGAAGTAGGATTAAGACAAACATTTATATAACCAGGAAAAATGACCCGGGGAAGACGGGAAATCTGGTGACACTCTGTTTACCCTCAGCAATGTTAAAATAGTTTGCAAGTGAAACAAAGCAGAGCCCCTTGAATAAATCACTAAGAAAGTATAAGGATAGACCAACAGCCAAGAGCACGTCACAAGCTACCCGTGTGATGTGATTCTCTTCTCTTATATCAGACAGACAGCTTTCTTGTGAATATTGTTCCTTTTTTTTTGCCCTCTTCCCAGTTATTCCCATCATGGAATCATGTGAAACTGAGCTGTTACGAATCAGAATTGGAAGTGGATGAGAATAGCTTACAATATTAGAAAAGGGGAAAATATCAGAATGTTTGGGTATTGGGTCCTAATCAACACCTAAATGTTAGTCTAAATTGGAGACAGTTTTATAAACCTTGAATATTAAAAAAAAAAAAAAAACCACACACACACACACACACACACACACACACAAAACCAAACAAACTGCATAGCAGTTTCATGAGGGGCGAAAATCTCACTTATTTTTGAGATCACGTTTCCTATGAAAAGCTTGGCTCTTCCAGGCTCAGCGTGGTTGGTGACAGTCTCCATCGAAAGCTAGAGGCATAAAGCTATCAGAAAGTCAACTGAACTTTCTTAACTTGTGTGTAAGTGGCTTTGGTTTAGTGCCAGGTAGTTTATCTACAGGGAAAGATAAGCTCTTTTGTAAACAGGTCTCAATAGTTTGCTAGTCTGACTGCTTGCCAGTCAGAGGCTAAGAGCCCTAACCTGGTATCATGAGGATGCCTGTTGATGTGTGAATCATACCCCTGCTGTCAGAATCCTCTGGGATGTCTGTAGAATGACTTATGTGAGTTTTGCATTCATGCATTCATTTATGAGTAGTATTGTTCCAGGTGCAGATGAATGAGACAAAGAAGCAGTCAAGAGTTCTTTGGCCTCAAGAAGTTTCTCTTCTATTTGAAAAGTCAACAGTTGAATAATCAAATGAATTGATAAAGTACAAAATATGAAAAAGGCTATGTCAAATAATAGATAAGTATTTTAAGTAATATGTGCTCTGAATTCAGGGAAGACAGATTGTATAGGCTAGGATAATCAGGAAAGTTTTTGTGGAAGATGTGACTACCACACTACCTCTCATTTATATAGTGCCTTATTGAAACAGTTGGATGTTAGGTACATCATATTTTGAGTGTCATATTACTACTGCCATTTTAAAGCTGAGGAATGAGGTCTAGAGAGATGAACACCTGGCTAACACTTGCACAGGTAGGAAGGCATCCTCACACCCAGGTTTTCCACTGGAAGTCCATGACCAATTCTGCTACTACTCTGTGGCCTCCTTGATGAATAGGTAATGCAGTCAATCCTCGTTATTCTTGGATTTCATAATTGGGAACTTGCCTACTTGCTAAAATTTATTTGTACACTCCACATCAGTACTTGCGGCACTTTTGCAGTCATTTACGGACATGAGTAGACTGGTTGATGATTTGGCTCACCCAACCTATGCATATTCCCAGCTGAGGTCGAACAAGGCAACAGTTTGCCTTCTTGCTTCAGTTCTCACACTGTAAACAAGCATCCTTTTCGCAGTCAGTTTAGCTGGTGCTTTTGCTAAAGCACCATTTTCCAGAGGGCTCTCAAGTGCGGTGTTGAAGTGCTATCTGGTGTTCCTGAATGCAAGAAGGCTATGCAATGTGCCTTGTGGAGAATATGTGTGTGTGATGTAAGTTTCAGGCATGAGTTACATAGAGTTGTTGGCTGAGAGTTCCATGTTAATGAATCCGCGACATATGTTAAATAAGGTGTCTTTAAGCAGAAACCTGCATCAAACAAGGTCAAGTATTAATTGGTTGACAAAAATGTTGACTGGAGGCTCACAGGAATCAAACCCTGTCTTTCTCCTAAGAGCAGTGGTTTGGTATTCCTTACTTTTGTATTCATGGTGGTTTTATAGATCATAACTATGGCAAAGATCATAGCTGTGCTATCATGGAGGGAGCAGTAGGTGGGAAGATGTGACAGCAAGAAGAGCATGAACAGAAGAACAGAATGGGAGAAATTCCTGGTTGTGTGAAGAATAGGAAATAGACAATGCTAACAGGCTTCAAGGCTGAAGAGCACTTGCAGTAGAGAAGGTAGGTGCCAGATTGTGGAGGGTCCGTTAGATCCAGCTGATGAATTTGGACTTAATCTTACAAATGGATTTGGAGTGGGGATGTCATAAAAACCTCTTTGGGAGAAGAGTATTGAGGTGGGCTGTGCGGGAAGAACTAAGCGGGGAACAGTGGCCAGGAGTTACCTTTCTCTCCAGGCACTTGCCTCAACTGACAGGGCTTTATGGGTGGAACAGGAAGCCGGGGCTCTCCAGGTCTTGAGCATTGATATTGAAAGCACAGAGTGAAGAAGTTGCTGACAAAGGTGAAGGCGTCTCAAGGAACTGGAGGAAGTTCAGGGAGAAAATTCAAAACAACTAGGAAAACAATTTAAGAAGGATCTTTAACTGAATGAGGAGCCAGTGTAAATTTTGGAGTCTGTGTGTGGTGTGGTTTTTACTCCTTCATGTGTGTGAAAACAGGGTTCTGAGACTCGGCAACCCCAGGAGTAGGCATGGAGACTGGTAAAAACAATTCCAAATGTGTGTATTTTGTTTCGGGAGTTGGCTCATCGGGATCCCTATGTCATGTAACAGGGTATATTTCTAAGGCAAGAAGAATAGGGCTATTCTTTGTGAGGCTGGTTACCTTCTCTGAGGACTATTATATGAAGTTCATTGTTTTCCGTTCAGATTCACATCTCGTATCAGCGTGCATGCACACGCAATCGCACACATGCACAAGTACATGGTGTCCTATTGCATTCAATGAACCATGACAGTACAGTACATAACTGGTACAAAAAGGTCTATGGCTGTTTTGGAATAACAGCGGACCGTGTCTGACGTATTGAGAGTGGCAGGTTCAGATTTCTGAGGCTGGCTGCCCTGAAGCAATCTCTTAATATTTATCTTGTAATATTTCTGTTAAAATTGACTTTCAGAAATAAGCGTAATGAAACTATTAGTGAGTCACCAAGCTTTATTTTTTAATAGATCTGGATGAGTATGCCTTTCTGAGTTTTTAATTTCAGGAGAATTAGGCATCAAGATAAGTTGACATGACACTCATATTTTTCCTCTACAACTGACGGTTTTTCAGCCTTGTCAAGGAATCTCAAACTGCTGATGTGAAAATAGGTCTCTCATGGGGAATTGAATTTTTGCCCTATCAAGTAGGATTCTCAAACTTGAATACAATTTCCTCAGGGAAGCCTTTCCTTTGTCCCTATTTTAGAATCGATCTCTTCCTTTCTTAAACTTTCTTAGCCATTTCCTGCATTAAATATGTGTATGAAAGTTTGATCCTGGCCCTATAGATATACACTTGATATGGTAACTCCCTAGGCTGATTGGATATGTCTTAGGGAAGTAGAGTAAGGATATCTCTATGGGGACATAAAGTTACATGATGTCTATAGCAGAATTGAGACCTTTAAACTAATCACGGAAGAAACTCTCAATTTCTCATTTCTTCCCCTTTTATTATTCCTCTCTCCCACAGAGCAAACTCTGGTTCCTGAAATGCTGTAATCCGCCCCCGCCCTTCCATCAGTCTTCACATTCCTTTATAATCTTTGGTATTGCCCTACCATCTATTTAGGTCTTTGGACCTTAGTTATTTCTAAACTATGATACTTTGCTGAGGCTTTAAAACCTCCCTGCTAAAAACTTAATTTATTTGTTGATGTGATTTCCCATAATTTGAAGAACTAGACATTATTTGACAAAGTATGCTTCTTTGTTACAAAGATGAGAATGAGAAGCATTCCTTCTCACCTACCCACAGCCTCAGCAATCTGACAATGAGTGACTTCTGATGGGGCAAGTTCTGAGTGAGTTCAGGGAAGAGAAGAGTTTTGACCTGTGCCTTGAAAGAGTAGTAGAAACCAAACAGAGGGGAGAAGAAGAGCATTCTAGACAGTTGAGGGTGTAAGGAGAACATGGAGAAGAGGATATATGTGGTTTTATTCTGGCCAATGGAGTTGACCTGTCTGGCTGGAATTTTCTAGGGAATAATTGAAACAACCTGACACATAGTAGGACCTCAGTGTGCATTAGCAAAAGCGTGAATGGTCATTTAGTCAAACAATGTGGGTTTAACTTGTGAAGGATATTGAATTTCAAGCCAGGGAATCTGGACCTAATTCTGTAATGAATTCTGAAATGTTGAAAATGGGGTGAGCTATGTCCTCCTGTGCCCTCATGTGTTCAGTATTTTGTTCTGCCTGTGCAGTTAGTAAAAAAAAGGGGGGGGGGGGAGGGGGGACATTAAACTACCAAGATAGAAATATCTGTTTTACAGAAAATTAGAATTTATTAGTTAGATCGTAAAAGCTTCTTATTGCATTTAGTACATGTTACTGTAATTACCAAATATTTGGGGATGGGTGATCGTGGTAAATAAAACAGCACAATATCAAAAATTTTAAAGTTTTCTTCAAGATTATGATTCTTATAGAAATAGTGAGGCTGGCATATATATAGAATAAAATAATGAGTCTGGGCAGTAAGCAATACAGAAACAGTCAAATGGCAAAGAGACACAAAATAAAATATTTTATACTATCTACTTACATATACCTCTGAGCAGAGGTTTCAGATGTTGTATAGATGAAACAAATTTCACAGACTCAGGAGTGAGAAAATATGTTAATCCACTTAATCTCCAAGTGCTATCCTTCCCGATACCAAAAAAAAAAAAAAAAAAAAAAATCTAGAACTTTGAAGTAAACACAGTCAAATTTATGTATTTCTCAGTCTAACCAATTTTGTATTTTACTTACTTTCCTGGCTTACACACACACTCTCTCCCCTCCCTAGATTAAGTCTATCAGCTTCAATTCCTCTTATAACAATTGAGATGTCTCCAGTCTTGCCTTAATGAGAACTGATATCCACTTTTGCCTAATCCTTTCACTGTACCAAAAGATCATACTCTTGCCTTACCAGCATCTCATGAAATCTAGGCCTGGGGGCTCTTCTCCCTCCCTTCACAGAATGAAGCTGATACTCTCTAGCATTGCATTTAAGAGAATTTAACAGAATTCTGATGGAGGAAATGTCTCTATCTCCTGCCTTGTCCCTTCTTAGCTTGGAAATCAAGATGCAAGCTATCACTTGGGAGCCTGACTCTTTTCTACTGTGTTCTTGACCTTACTCCTTGCTGTCTGTTTTATGCTAGCTCTATGTGTTGTCTACCATCGGGGTCTGGCTTACAGATGATTGCCTTTACTTGATGGTTTGTATCTTAGTCTGCTTAGACTACCATAGCAAAGTAACCATAGACTAGGTTGTGTAAACAACAGAAGTGCATTTTCTCACAGTTCTGGAGGCTAGGAGGCCAAGATCAAGGTGCCAGTAGGGTTGCTTTCTCCTGAGGTCTCTCTCCTTTGTCGACGGCCACCTTCTTGCCATGTCCTCACATGGTCTGTCCTCCATGGCTGTGCAACCCTAGTGTCTAGTTGTGTGTTAAATTTCCTCTTAAAAGATTGTATGAGAGCTACTCTAATGGCCTTTCAAACACAAAAATGTTCACATTTTGAGGTAAGGGGTTAGGGCTTCAACATAGGAATTTTGAAGGGACATAATTCCATCAGTAGGAGTTTAGTTTTAGAATTCCTCTCCTGGGATGCCTTGGTGGCTCAGCCTGCCCCAGGCTCGGGGTGTGATTCACGGTCTCAGGATCAGGATTGAGTCCCGAGTTGGGCTCCCTACCTGGAGCCTGCTTCTCCCTCTGCCTATGTCTCTGCCTTTCTCTCTCCGTGTCTTTCATGAATAAATAAATAAAATCTTAAAAAAAAAAAAAAAGAATTCCTTTCCTAAGATAGTAACCCATCTCTGTTCGTAGCAGCTTTATTAAAAAGACCTACATTCCTTTCATTGAAAATAATTCTTAATCTGGGTCTTTATAAAGATTCCATGCACTATGTTTAATACCTTACAACTGCACCAAAAGATTGTATTTTCAGTAGTTTACATAACACACACAAAGATTAGTCTAGGATATGTAATGGTAGATTTTCCCTTTCCTCCAAAGGAATTGATTATTGTTAAAAGAACACCAGAGTTACTTGATTAATGCTGTAATACAGTACACCAAATCCTCTTTTCCCAGAAAATAAAATTAATGAGAATCTTGTTCGAACAATATACATGCTTTTAAAAATGTCCACATGAGGGGTGCCTGAGTAGAGCAGTAGGTGAAGCATCTGACTCTTGATTTTGGTTCAGGTCATGATCTCAGGGTTGTGAGATAGATCCCCCTTGGAGCTCTGCACTGGGCGTGGAGCCTGCTTGAGATTATCTCTGTCCCCCTGCCCCCTCCCCCATCCCTCCCACTCTTAGAAAAAGTGTTCACATGGAGTTACATGATACTATCAAGTAAGAAACAATTCGATAAATGATTTTTAAGGGTTGTATTGAAATTGGACAAGATTCAAAATCACTTTGGTGGGGCAGTGTTTTTATATGTGTTTACGTTTTCCATTTAGGCTGTTGAAGAAAAACAAACTCTGAGATTTAAGATCAAAGGAACTTTTATAGGGGAACTCTTCTCACACAGGCAAAGGATGGCCAGGGACAGAGCTGCTGTTTCACTTTTAGCACAGCCTGAAATCCAACTTCCCCTTCTGTGGTAGATAAAGTGCCTTGCAAGGGAGGGCGAGGCTGCACTTCAGAAGTCACTAATGATAGGAAACAGTATAACAAGAGCCACGTTGACCAAGGGAACATTTTCATTAGACAGCTCATGACTTGAAAGCAAGCAGTTTAATAATAACCCTTTCTGCTTTTCCCGAGCCACCACTCTCTCCTCTCACCCCTCAAAATGCACATTTTGAAGTTATTTCACTATCTTGATCTTACCCTTGTATTTAAAAATAAATAAATAAATAAATAAAAATTAAATTAAATTAAAAAATTCTGACAGTTTTAAATTGTAGTTTTGTGAAGACACGGTTCATCTAGTGCAGGTTTTCCAACTGCAAAGTTCAGGAAATAGAATCTAAATAGCAAAAGCCTTGGGTCACTTTGCTCCAACAAAGCTCTCACTGTTCCACTTTCCGTCTGGATGAAAGGCGGTGTCCTGAAAGACAGAGGCCGGGAGAATGGGTCTTCAGTTCAGTGCAGCCCTGTCTCCCTCTCTCAACACAGAGAAAGAGGAGCTCAGGCTGGTTTTTACCTTTGCCATCATAAATGTTAACTTGAGGCCTAAAATAAAAGGAGCTGCTCTTTGAAACTCTGAGACTATAACATAATGTTCTTTGCAATTAAAACAGACAAAGCCACCGAATGATGAAACTATCTTCCAAGTCCTGTCATTGAGAATCCACACTTGGCCCCCCCACGCCCGTCGTTTCCTGTTTGTGCTTCTTGCAGGGACCAGCTGATGAAGCTCACAGCTCAGCAGAAAGGACCGTTCCTAGCATCTCGGTTTCAAAATCCAATAGGAAGGACTATTTTTCTGTTTTGTTTTTTTTTCCCCCTTCTCCTTCTTCATTCTTCATTCTTTCTTTCTCCCTCTCTTGTGGTTTGGCTTTTCAAAAAAAAAAAAAAAAACCTTGGTTTTTTTTAACGGATCCAAGAAGTTCAGATGAGATGTTCTTTCCTGTCAAACAGGATCCCAGAACCTTTTGAGGTTTCTCAAGGACTTGTGTCTTTAAGCCGAAAAGTCTGTTCTCTTTCTTCACTGTTGCCAGAAAAGTAATTAGGCCATTTTTCTAATTATAGTAATCTTCCCCAAATGGCATATAACTTCAAATCCAAATGCCATGTAAATTGGCCAACAACACTGTGCCGTGAAGCACTTTAACAAGACAGTTTGAATGTAGGAGTATCACGTTGTGCGAGGGCAGAATGTGTTCTCTGTCCCAGTTACAACCGGGTTTTCTTTCTCAGCGTCCTGACCAAGAGGCTCCACTATTTTAGTGTAAAGAGCAGGGATGATAATTGCTCCTGTCACTGGCATTTTGTGAAGAGTTGTGTCTGTGTTGCATAAGTTAACCTCCTTTTGGAAAAAAGAAAAAGTTTATTTGCAGCAAAACTGAACAAGATTAAATTGTGCTCATGTTATTACATTGATGAAAAAATCTCTAGATATAGTAAGAGTGAGGTTCCCTGTGTCATAGGACATAGAACTAGATTTTTCTCCCCCAAAGAATAATCCTCTTGTCTTTAGTCTTTTCTTTTATGCTAACCAAGGGAAAATTAGGTTCTTCTGGTAAATTTTGCGGTCCCAAATATGCTCCCAGTAGATTAATTGCTGCCTTCTCTTGCTCCATTTGTCAAAAAAAAAAAAATTTTTTTTTTCCAAATAATATATCCTGGAGACACCTGATTTTTCATTGCCTACTCACTCTCCTGGCCTTAATTCAGTGGATTTCTGGACTGGGATAAGGGCACCATGAAGAAGTCTCTAGAAAATAGGAGTGGGCACTGAAATAACAAAGAGTAAATAAGGGTTGGATTTCTCCAGGAAATGATGGAGGTACGTTGATTGAAAAAAGAAGAATGAAATTGGACGGGAATTTAGAAACAAAAATGGAGTGAGCATTATGAAAGGTACAATAAAGATGTGCCGGGGATCCCTGGGTGGCGCAGCGGTTTGGCGCCTGCCTTTGGCCCGGGGCGCGATCCTGGAGACCCGGGATCGAATCCCACGTCGGGCTCTCGGTACATGGAGCCTGCTTCTCCCTCTGCCTGTGTCTCTGCCTCTCTCTAAAAAAAAAGAAAAAAAAAAAAAAAAAAAAAAAAAAAAAAAAAAAGGTGTGCCACAGTTCCTGGGTGGTGTCTGGATGATGCTTTGCAGCACTAATCAAGACTCCTTGATTTCCACAAAAGGTGCCATTAAACCATTAAAACATGGGTGCAGGGAGAAGAGAATGCATGAGGTGGATATTTGCAAGTATTATGTTGGATTGAATCCCAGTTTATTAGTGGTTTCATTTTGTTTGCAAAAAAGTACAAATTCCTGAATTATTTTCCCAGAAATTATGTTTCATAGGTCTGAGTTAAGGTTTTGGAATCTGCATTTTTAGCAAGCTTTCTAGGTTGTTCTGACAAGGTGGTTCTTAGACAACACTATTATTAGTTGATTACTAGCCAACACTATTAGCTATTATGTGTATTATATATTACACTATTAGTTGGTTATTAACTAACACTCTTTCTCTGGGAATTTTAAGGGACATTGGCTGGCAGATTAGCCCAGAGCATTGACAGTGCAATTTGGAGCCAGTACTAGGAAGGGAATTCAAAGAAGCGAAAAATACCTTGTAGGCAAGAAAAGTGTGGTCACACTCAGGTGGGATGAATTAGAAAGTGTGTTTTTTTTTTTTTTTTTGAAAGTTATTCAAAGGGTGGAATAATGATCTGCTAAAGTAAAAATTATGTTGTTAAAGCCGAGGCATGGATTATTTTAAGGGAATGGTTATTCAGATTTTGAGTAGGGAATAGTAAAGGAATGAGGAACACTAAATATTTTTTAGGAGATGGGATATAAAAATGTACACATAAAGGACAGGAAAAGCTTTCAGCCTCATTATCCAGGGATGTTGAAAAAAATATTAGAATGAGTACTTGCCATTTCTTTTTTTTTTTATAAAGATTTTATTTATTCATGAGAGACACACAGAGAGAAAGAAAGAGGTAGAGACACAGGCAGAGGGAGAAGCAGGCTCCATGTAGGGAGCCTGACGTGAGACTCGATCCTGGGACTCCAGGATCACACCCTGGGCTGAAGGCAGGTGCTAAACCACTGAGCCACCCAGGGATCCCCAGTGCTTGCCATTTCTAAAAGCAAGCAGACATCTTCTGAAAAGAAAATCTGTATTACTCATTATTATTTCTGTGGAACATCACCACACAAAACACAGATCTCAGGCCATTGTTTGAATTCTGTGTGCTCCTTGCAACTTCAAGATAATCTCTCTTATAGAAGCTTTACCTGAAGTGCCTTAAAAAGCCAAGCAGAATAAGAATGCTCTTGTCAAGGAACCAGGGAATCTTAATTTCCTCATTGCTTGGAGTGAAAATGCAGGCCAACAAATCCTGGATTTATTTAAATTTGAAATACGATTTTGCATAAAAATAACTCCCCAACAAACATTTCTTGTAATCTGTTTGTGTGGTCAGTCACATGTAGTAAATTTCTCTATGAAAGAAACTTTTCATAAGGATTCCTTTGTTGGCAATACTTTTATACTTGGAAGCACTCTTGTGAGAAGCCAGTTTTTCAGAGGGGCATATAACCTCATAATAAAAATGCTACTGAATCCTAGGGACTTCTTTTAATCCCCAAATTCCCTGCTTATCACAACCTCATTAATCATCAGAATACTCCAGTGAGGATGGTTGTTTTTTAATAGCATAATTGTAATTTGTAAAGGGTCAAAAGGGGATTTGAATATGAAAAGATTTTAGTCTTTCTGAAAAGTCTGCTTTGGCTCTATTGTCTTCACCCTTAAATTACCTGGAAGGGTGCTAAGGCATTGTAAAAGGTTAAATCAGAGCCAACCAGAGATACCAGGTTCAAATTCTGGGAACGTGTAAGGGTTACTCTATAAGGAAAAGGGATTTTTGCAAAAGTAATTAAACTAAGGGTCATGAGATGAGATGATTGTCCTGGATTATCCAGGTGGGTCTTAATTCCGATCATTGGTGTCTTTATATGAGAGAAGCAGAGGGAGATTGGATGCACATGGAAGAGGCCGTGTGACCACGGGGGCTAAGAGCGGCACGATGTGGCCGTGAGTTAAGGAAGGCTGGCAGCCACCAGAAACTGGAAGAGGCAGAGAATGGATTCTCTCTTAGAGCTTTCACAGCAAAGGCAGCCTTTTGAGTACCCTAAGTCTGGCTTGGTGAAACTGATTTTGGACTTCTGATTTCTTGAACTGTGAAAGAATACATTTTTGTTGTTTTAAGGTCTCAAGTTTGTGGTGATTTGATATGGCAATCCCGGGAAGCTAATGCACAATTTCCTCCAGTCACTCTTCTTCTGACTTACACTCTGGTTTACAGCACAGTAATCACCCCAGAGCTTCTTAAAAAAATTAGAGTTCTGTGTCTCATCACAGATCTAGGGATTCAGAATTTCTAGGAATGAGATCTGAGGGTCTGTGTCTTTAACAGACTGTCCAGATGATTCTGACGTGCACCAGGTTTGATAAACATTTCACTGGGATGATGTATTAGTTTCCTATTGCTGCAATAAAGAATTGCCACAAATTTAATGACTTATGACAACACAAATGACCTCCTTCTAGAAGTCAGAAGCCCAAAAATTTCACTGGGCTTAAGTCAAGGTTTCACAAGGCTGGTTCTCTCTGGACACTCTGGGGAAGGAAAGCATTCTCTTGTTTTCTCCAGCTTCTATTGTCTGTATTCTCCTTGTCCAAAGCACACCACCCTAGTCCCTGCTTCTGTCATCATGTCACCTTCTTAGACTCTCACTTCTGTGTTCCTCTTGTAAGGACTATTATGAATGCATTGGGCCCACCCAGATAATGCAGGACACTTTTCTTTTAAGATCCTTACCTTTGATTGCATCTACAAGATCCTTTTTGCTATATAAAATAACATTCATGGGTACCTGAGATTGGGACGTATATATATTTCAGGGACCATTATTCAGCTTAGCACAGACCACATGGTGACATCTCCTGTAGAAACCATAGATGTAAATTAAGTTCAATCATAGATTGTTCTGCTTAATTCATTATGTATTCATCTGCTTTTTTTGTGCTTATTTTTTTTTTATCAAATAAAGCCATTTGGTGTCAAAACATTTTCATATGATCACTGTTATCTTTGACTCTTTGGTGGAAGATAGCAAAGCATTACAAAACTGTTGATTTCACAAAAGTATTATGTTATTAAAATGTGGCAAGTTAATCAGTCAATTAATTAATTTTAGGTAATCTCTACACCTAATGTGGGCTTGAATTTATAGTCCTGAGATCAAGAATTGCATGCTCTACTGACTGAGACAGCTAGGTGCCCTGTTGCAGTTAATTTAAATAGTGAGGCAAGGAGGTGCTCAGATGGAGAGATTTTGACTTCCCCTAAAACTTTATCAGCCCTTTCCCCAACCACCTCCAAATAAGCATATGTTCTAAGTAAAAATACAGTTTTTTTCTCTGCAGGTATAGGGTCAAACCATTCCAAATAGAAATTCACATAAATAAAAACTGGTCATTGCTATGCAAGTGTGATCATAAGACAAACCCCAAGAGCCTCTTTCCAACCAGTGGACCCTCTCTAAGCATTTCCCTGTAGAACTTCTATGCTGCATCTTTCACCTTATATTTATTGATAATACAGAATTCCAGATTCAAAGTATGTTTTATCATAAGCTGTAGAATGGAAGTACATTCCTGCTTAAAATATGACAAGTGTGTTTATCTATCCCCAGAGACTTATTGACCAATAAACACATTTATTTGTTCTTGAACTTGCTTAATGTCTTGTTTGTGTGGTTATTGCTCAGACTAAGCCTTTCCCACCGCATATCAGGGTGACTGCAGTCACCGAAGGATCCCCAACCTACAGCTCCCTCTCTTCCTTTTCAGCACCTGTTCCCCCATTCAGTATCTCTTCACTTTACTCCCAGTATTATCTTCTAAGCCTGTGGATCTGATTTTGTTCTTCTCCCACTCAGAATCTTTCATAGTTGCCCATGAGATAAAAGTTGAAACTAGACGACATTTGAAGAAATGGCACTGGAGTCTTCTGTGACCTTAGCCTGTTATTTCATTTTTATTGTGTCCTGTACACTTTGACACACCTTGTATTTCATTCCATTTTCTCCCTTTTCCTCAAAGGGTCATATGAATTTTTTTTTTTTAAGATTTATTTATTTATTTTAGAGAGAGACAGAGTGCGAGTGCAGGAGGAGAGAGAGAGGGAGAGGGAGAGAGAATCTCAAGCAGACTCCACGCCCAGTGCAGAGCCTGACTCAGGGCTTGATCTGAGATCGTGACCTGAGCTGAAATGAGTCCAGACGCTCAACTGACTGAGCCACCTAGAGGCCCCAAGAGTCATGAATTTTGATAGAGGTATTCTAAGAGAAAACATTCTTTAATTAAATAAGTTCAGGAAATGCTGTATTATTCACACTCTTCTGGGAACTTCAGAATGCCTGTTAGCATATCTAGTGGTCTGAGAAGTCTCATAGTAAAGACAATTGTTTTTGTAAATTTTTATTGAAGTAGGCAAAAATATACTAAAGTACATAGACCTCACTTAGGTCTATGAATTTTTTTGAAGTGAACACCATTTGGACATGTAAACACTATCCAGACCAAGATAAGCGACTACTTCCTGTACTCCAGGAGCCCTCTTCATGCCCACCACACTACTCAGACTTTCAACACTGTAGATGAGTTTTGCTTGTTTTCATAGAGTATGTTTAGTGTCTGTTGCCTTTTGCTCAGTGTTTCACTTATGACATGCATCCGTGTAGGCACATAATTTGCTGTCTTTTTCCAGGCCGCGAGCTGGCAAAGAACTGCCTACAGGCTTAATCCAGCCCACTATCTACTTTATACAGCCTCGGGCTAAGAGTGATGTTGATATTTTTCAAGGCTTGTAGAAAAAAGTATACACACACACATACATACGTGTATATACATATGTAACAGAGAACATATATGGCCTGCAAAATCTAAAATGTTGATTATCTACTCCTTTACAGAAAATGGTTGTCACTTCCTACTCTGTGGTATTCCATTGTATGAATATACAATTAACGTATCTCTTGTAATCTTATTTAGCTTATTTCCTGTTTTGGATCATCACAAATAGTGCTGCTTAGGAACATTCTTGTACATGTCTTTTGGTGAACATATGTACACATTTTATGTTAGGCATGGAGTTGCTGGTCCATAAAATGTGTGGTTTTTGTTTTATATACTACTAAAATGTTTTTCACAGTAATTATACTAATTAAAATTCCCATGATACATCATTCCATGATACAGTATATGAGAATTCCAGTTGTCCTACATTCTCAACCTTTGATATTGCTGGATTTAAAAAATTTTATCTCTTATTATGTATGTAGTAGTATCTTGTCAGTTTAATTTGCTTTTTCCTGATGAGGTATAATATCTTTTCAAATGCTAATTGGACACTTGGATATCCTTTTTTTGTAAAGAGACCTGCTAGTATTTTGCTCATTAAAAACCTGGTCTTTCCTTCTCTTAATTGATACATGTATGTTCTTTTATACTATGCACATAGACCCTTTGTCAGATGTATATTGTAAAAACCTTTTCCTGCTCTGTGGCTTGCCTTTTTACTTACTTATGGTGTCTTGAGATAATTGGATGTTCTTAATTTTAATGTACTTCAATTTTTCAAATCTTTATGGTTAGTGCTTATTGTTTCCTATCTAGAAAAATCTTTGCCTACCTGCAAAATAGAAAATATTTTTCTTCTAGAGATTTTAATGTTTAATGTTTTGCATTTAATTTATAATCTGTCTTGGGCAACCCGGGTGGCTCAGCAGTTTAGCGCTGCCCTCAGCCCAGGGCCTGATCCTGGAGACCTGGGATCGGGTCCCACGTTGGGCTCCCTGCGTGGAGCCTGCTTCTCCCTCGGACTGTGTCTCTGCCTCTCTCTCTGTCTCTCTCTCTTTCTGTCACTCATGAATAAATAAATAAAATCTTAAAAAAAATTTATAATCTGTCTAAAATGATTTTTTTTTTTTTTTTTTAGAGAGAGAAGGGAAGGGGGTAAGGACAGAGGGAAAGGTAGAGAGAGAACCTTAAGCAGGCTCCATACTCAGCATGGAGCCTAATGTGGAACTTGATCTCACTGACCTGAGCCAAAATCAAGAGTCAGATGCTTAACTGACTGAGCCACCCAGGTACCCTTTAAACTTATTTTTGTGTTTGTTGTGAGATAAGGCTAAAGGCTTATTTTTTCCATGAATATTCAGTAGATATTCTTGGTAACCCTGTAAGGCTGCAGAACTGTGGTTACTGTGGGAACTGTGTTCTAAATAACAATCCTGGTGAGGCCAAATCTCTATCACAGAGGTTAGAGCCCCAGGAGATCATTGCTGGGAAAATTGATACCTAGCAACACAGCCTGGCTTCCTGAGAAGACAGACTTTAATCTCCTATCCAATCCTTGTGACTTTGGAAACAAGGCTGGGTTTGTCCAGGTGACACTTAGCCTGCGCCTAACAATAGGAGAGATTCTCAGAGACCCTGGTCACAACACTGTTTTCTAAAGTACAGTTTTCCACGGCAGTGGGTAGGGTTTGTAGGCCTTAAGGCCTGGCTTACCTTCTACTCCCGTGGTTGTTTAAAAAAAAAAAAAAAAAAAAAAAAAGGCTGCCTTTGTTCCTTGCAATGTCTCCCACTGTACTTCTGCCATACCTTTAAAGTAAATCTGCTAACCACGTATGTGTGGGTCTGTTTCTGAATTTTCAATGTTCCTTAGACTATTTACATCCATATTTATAAGTGAGATTGGTCTTTAATTCTCCTTTCTTTTATATGCCATTATCATGTTTTTGTGTCAAGATCATGACGCCTTCATGAAATAAGTTCTGTTCTCTGGAAAAGTTTGTGTAAGACTTATGTTGTTGTGGAAGAATATTTGGAAAAATTTCTTGGTAAATTTATCTGAACCTGGAATTTTCTTTTGGAGTATGTACATTATAGATTAAATGTATTTAATATATTTGGGAATATTCAGAATTTCTACTTTGTCTTGTGTCAGTTTTGATAAGTTGTATTTTTCAAGAAATTTTGCCATTTCATCCAAATTTTCAGATTTATTACATAATTCATAATGTTCCCTTAGAATTTATCTTTATAATAATGATAAATCTGTAGTGATGTCCCTTTTTTTCATTCTTCATATTGATAATTTATGCTTTTCTTTTTTTCTTAAGCTATCTTACAAACTGTCTTCTGGAAATTGCCTTAAGCTGTACCCCACAAATTTTAATATCTCATTTTTATTATCATTTATTTAAAAATATTTTCTCTTTTATAGCATTTCTTCTTTTACTCATGGGTTCTTAAAAACTTATTTATATTGCTTATTTTCAAGCCCTACTTTACGAAATGGACCTTTAATTTTTAGAGACTTCAAGTTAGTATATTTTTCCCAAAACAATCCTGGAATTATAGCACACTTTACTCCATTGACCATCACTTTTATTTGTGTTATGATTCTTTTATGCTAGTAATTGTCATGTATTTTAATGAAAAATGAATTTTCCTGGATATAGAATAATAGCCTCATCTGTGTAGTACCCTAGTAGGAAAGAACAGTAGCACATCATTTTTAGTGCTTGAATATGTTCACCACCAGCTTTTTGAAGCATGTTGCCACTCGTTATAGTTGTGTTTTTAGATAGCAACTAGCTCTGTATATGATATTTGCCTGTGTGATGGAAAGGATAAAAAAAAATCTTTAGGGTTTTTGGATGATTTTTAATGCAATTTGAAGTTAAAAATGGAACCTTAATAATATATGGCACAACAGGAAGTTTTTTGAATGAATGCTTTCAGAATAAGAGTTTCTGACTGTCTCATGTATTCATGTAGTTAGCTGCGCTATAGGAGTCTAAAGCCTGAGTGGGTGGTATCTTTCAGGGAATAATGATGACTATATAGGATCATATGGAAGTACAAATATTAAAGTCAGCTAAAATCTTGAGTCTTCTTTTTTTTTCTTAATGTTCATGTTAGCCCTTAGAATAATATCCTACAAAAGCAGTAGTAGCAAATGTAGACATATCACATAGAAAAACAGAAAATAATCAGAATGTGCCAGATATTCCTAAACTTTCTCCAAAAGTTTCCAAACCATTGCAATGAGAGAGAGAAGGAAGAGAGTGAGAGCAAGCAAGAGGACAAGCATTGTGTTTTAATAACTAAGAATTGAGTGTGAAAGTGTAAGTGGCAGTATTTATATCAGAATTGAGTTACTTGGCTTCTGTGAAGTGTTCTATAGTATCTACCCTAATTTCCCCATGTTTAATAATTAGCAGCTGACTCATTCATTCATTCACTGAGTCGATATGTGAGCACCTTCTGTCTGTGATATTACACCATCCCAAGTCATTTAAAAGCTGATTAGACAGCTGAGAGGAAGAGGTGATGGCAGGATGTGAGCATGGTCTAAACAAATATCACAAAAGGGAAGAAGTGAATTGGCACCAGAGAGTCAATATTTCTTTTCGGGTTAATGCAACCTAACGTTATGGGAAGGGAAGGCTGATGGTCAAAAAGTAATCCTTTTTATCAATGTGCCTTGATATTTAAGTATTTACTTTTCCATCAGAAATTGAAGAAAGTTAAATTTCTATTTTGCAGCTTACAACTTTTAGAAAGAAAAATTCTCCTTGAACACAAGTAACTACGTCCTTTATTTTTTTCTAGGGCTAGAGTTCTTTGTACTTACAGTTGGTTGACATGCGCCTGGCCTTTTCCTAGAGTACGTGCCATATTACTATATGCAGTTTAGAAGTAACAGGAACTAGTTGTGAATCAGCTTAGACAACTGGAGGAAAAACAGTCAGTCATGACAGCAATAATTAGAATTCATCAAATTATATTCATATTCTGTCCTGTAACTTCTTTATCCTGATAGTCTCTGAAGCACATTAAAAGATAATTAGGGAAGAAGAATTATTCCATCCAACTAACATTTAGTTACTTCTAGGCCATTGAACCACTGGTTCTCTGGTAGTTTGTAATGAAGATGGTATAATGCACACAACAATTGTATTTGTATCTTTAAATATGCATAGAGGTTAGGTTCATAGGATGTATTTTGGTATGAATGGAAATTTTCTATATTAAATTACCTTACTTCCACTGGTTTTAAGCAAGAAAAAAATTTAGGAAAATAGCAGTGCAAATCAGTCTCCCCATCTTACACTGGGAATTTTGAAGTATTTAGCCTTTACTAATGGCCAGATATAAGAGTGGAAACTGATTTTTATTTTTCTGTGGTAGATTTATTTAGAATCAGCCTAGAAGCAACTTATGACTTTTGTTTTTTGGATGAGAAGTTCCCATGACAGTAAATTAAGTGAAGTGTGAAAGGTCTTGGGTGCTGAAGCTCAGTGTCCTGCTGTGGGACTGAGTTTGGTGGATATTGCAGAGGAAATTGAAGCCAGTATAACAAATCAGTTGCACAATGTTAGACCAAAAAGGGCTGCAAAAACCAAGGCACACACATGAAAATATTCAAGGAGAGCGATAATATAATTTGATTTTGTTGACCAAGATAATAATCATCAAGGATGTTAGAGCCACACAAAATTGACATATGATGAAGAAGGAGATGGCAAGATGGGGAGATGTCTGGATTCCTGAACAAGAGAATAAAGAGAGGCCAGACATTTGAAATGGTGGTCTACTTGAAATCTTACACATAAAAACATGTTTTTTGGGAACAATCTGCTGCTTGTGAATACATTTGTCAGTGAACCAAAAATGCCCTGTGGGTTGAAGCATTTCCTCACCCATCAGCAACTGAGGATAGCAGAGTACATGTTTAAAAAGGAAATTAAGTTCAATAGCTTTTGGTATGTTTGAATGGGAACATACATCATTTTTGTAAAGCTTCAGTGATATTCTTTAAACTGACAGCAGGTCTGACCACATTTCCTTCAGTTTGCCATAATGAATGAACTTGTGAACTCCTTAGGCCCTGTCTGGCTTCAGACATTTCAGTGGTGTTGGCTCCTTTCAAACCTCCAGCTTAGAGGAATTCTCATTAATTTTATTTGTTTTTATTATGAAATTTTTTGATTATTTTATTCAGTCAGTCATTTTTGGGGAGAGCAGTGGAAAAAGTTACCATTTAAAACAGTCTTTTTGGGGTTGAGAGATGCCAATCTTTAAGTCACCCAGCATCGATTACGGTGGGTGGGAAAGTGTTGGAATGAATACTGTGTCATGCATGAGCTATAGGACCAATAAGATGAACAGACTGCAAGTCTGTGAATAGATCCAAAGTGAAAATAAAATTATATTTATTATCAAAAGAGGGATTGTATTTCTCAGATGTATTGCAATGTGCTTTTCCCCTTCAAGTGACAACTTACAAGCTAATACCAATCAAGAATATATTAGTTTGAGGGAAATTCTGTTTACTTCTGTATGGAGTTAGTTCTTGACTATCTATGCAAGCCAAGAAGGCTTTCTGTTTCTTTCATTTTGAACCTATATTCTATATGATACTTTAATGAGTAGATCTTTAGTTATTTCAAAAAATTACCAAAAATATTTCAGATCACTATTATGTGTGGAAAGTTGTTTTTTCCCCCCCCACGGTACAATTCCAAAATATACATATATATGGCCCTTGATAATTTTCAGCATTTTTTGATATGTGCTTTTATCATATGTTATGCAGTTTCAATCCACAAATAATCGTGTACTAGGAAATTGTTAAAAACAAGACATCATAGGAACACCTACTGTACACTTAGGACTTTACATGGGCTATATCTTTCTTAATATCCATAAAAATCTGAAGTGATAGACATTATTATTTTTACTTTATAAATGACTACATGACCTTAGGTGGTTTGTCCATTGTTTTCAATGCAGTAAGTTTTTGAGCCATGATATAATAAAGTCTTCTCTTTCCTCAATATCTATAAATAAAGATTAAAATAAATAACTCATGTCACCACCCAAAGGTGAACACTGGCAGCATTTTTTGTATATTCTCTCAGATTTTTTTCTAAGCTAAGATATATTTCCCATTTCATTCCCTTACAGTTAGGGTCTCTGTTGGCAACAGAATTCTACTCAGATGGCTTTACTGAAGAGACCTAAATGAAGGCATGATTTATGTAAGTGTGGGAAAGGCTTCTGTTGCCAACAAGGGAGGCTGAGCCACTTGGAATCTAACACTGGTAGCCTGTTACCTCCCTAGCCTGAGAGGGTCTGGGAAAAGAATAATGTCATTGGAGCCCAGTGAAAGCTAGCTGGAAGGGGCTTCTTATCAGTAGTGGTGTCCAGGAGGGCTGCAACCACTGCTACAAGTGCAGGGTCATAATAGAGAAAGAACCTCACCTCCATCCATCTCTTCTTTCTCTCCTTCCATTCTAGTCTTTTTTTTTTTTGTTTTTTTGTATGGTCCCCACTTTATTTAAACTTTTTTTTTTAATTTGAGAATAGTTAACATACAGTGTTACATTAGTTTCAAGTGTACAACTTAGTTGTTTGACAAGTTCATATCTTATGCTATGTTCACCACAAGTGTAGCTACCATCCGTCCTCATACATCATTGTTACAGTAGCATTGACTGTATTCCTTATACTGTGCCTTTTATTCCTGTGACTTATTCAGTCTGTAAAGAAGCCTGTATCGCCCTCCTCCCCTTCACCCATTTTGCACAACTTCTTGCCCCTTCCCTCTGGCAACCATCAGTTTGTTCTTTGTATTTATAGGTCTGATTCTGCTTTTTATATATTCATTTCTTGTTGTTTTGGATTACATGTAGGAGTTAAATCATAGAGTATTTGTCTTTCTCAGTCTGACTTATTTCACTTGGGTACATCCTTATTGTCTCAAATGGCATGATCTCATTTTTTTTATGGCTATGTAATATTCCTGTGTGTGTGTGTGTGTGTGTGTGTGTGTGTGTATACCACATATTTCTTAACCATTCATCTATTGATGGACACTTACATTGTTTCCATATCTTGGCTATTGTAATAATGCTGCAATAAATATAAGGGTACCTATATCTTTTTGAATTAGTGTTTTTGTTTTCTTTGGGTAAATATCCAATAGTGGAAGTATTGGATCATACAATAGTTCTATTTTTAATTTTTTTAGCAACCTCCATACTGTTTTCCACAATGGCTATATCAATTTATGTTCTCATCAACATTACACAAAAATTCCCTTTTCTTCACATTCCTGCCAATACTTGTTGTTTCTTGTCATTTTGATACTAGCCATTCTAACTGGTGTAAAGTGCTATCTCATTATGGTTTTACTTTGCATTTCTCTGATGATGAGTGATGTTGAGTATCTTTTAACATGTTGTTGGCCATCCAAATGTTGGCCTTTTGGAAAAATGCCTATTTAGATTCTCTATCCATTTTTAAATCAGCTTGCTTGTTTTTGTTTTTGTTTTTTCTTGTTGTTGTTGCTTTTTTTTTTTTTTTTTTTTTTGAGTTGTGTTAAGTTCTTTGTATATTTTGGATACGAACCCCTTAACAGATATGTCTTTTGCACATATCTTCTCCCATTCAGCAGGTTGACTTTTCATTTTGTTGATGGTTTCTTTGCTGTGCAAAAGCTTTTTATTTTGATGTAGTCCCAATAGTTTATTTTTGCTTTTGTTTCCTTTGCCTCAGGAGACATATGTAGAAAAGTGTTGCTATGGCTGATGTCAGAGAAATTACTGCCCATCCTCTCTTAGGATTTTTAAAATCCTCTTTTAGGATTTTTATGGTTTTAGGTCTCACATTTAGGTCTTTAATCTATTTTGAATTTGTTTTTGTATATGATGTAAGAAAGTGGTCCAGTTTCATTCTTTTACATGTAGCTGTTCAGACTAGAGCAGGGTCAGGACAGCACAACTGGCACGTCTGGTCCTCACAGGGAGCTTGTGACTTCAACAAGTCCAGGGTCTGCAGGCCCATACCAGCCCTGGTGGCATTGGGACACAGAAAAAAAAAGCCACAGTTTAAGAGGGCCAAGGAGCTGTGGAGACTGCCCTCTCCCATTTCACCTTAAAAGCCCAGAGTGGAACAGGATCTGAATCACAGTGAGCTTGTGACTTCAGTGAGCCCAAGGTCCACAGCCCACCATAGCCCATGTGGTACTAGAGCACAGAAAATAAGCCACAGGTTGGTTTAATTAAAAACTTTAATTAGGGACTCCTGGGTGGCTCAGGGATTGAGTATCCACTTTAGCTCAGGTTGTGATTCCGGGGTCCTGGGAATCAAATCTTACATCAGGCTCCCTGCAGAGAGCCTGCCTCGCCCTCTGCCTATCTCTTTCTCTCTGTGTGTGTCTCTCATGAATAAATAAGTAAAATCTTAAAAACTTTTCATTAAAAGTTCTAAAATTTTTTATTTCTTAATTTTTAAAAATTTGTCCTTTTTAAAAAATATTTATTTGTGCTAATTGGGGGAAGGGCAAAGGGAGAAAATCTCAAGCAGACTCCCCTCTGAGTGCAGAGCTCAAAGGGGGCTTGATCTTAGGACCCATGAGATCATGACCTGAGCCCAAACCAAGAGCTAGATGTTTAACCAACTGAGCCAGCTAGGCACCCCATTGTCTTGTTTTAATTTTTATTCTTGTTTTTTTTTTTTTCTCTTGTTTCTTTTTCTTTTTTCTCTTTTGCTTTTTTCTTCTGCTTTTTTTCCCCCTTTTCTTTTTTGTTATTTTCTTCTTTCTGTAGAAAGCCACAGTTTAAAAGGGTAGCTAGCATTATAACTACAGCTCCAGTCAGCCAGCAAAAGTCATCAATCATACACAGTGTGCATAGGACACACCATTCACAAGACCACTCCTTCAAGTTTGGGAGATGTAGCCACTCATCCTAACCCACAGGAACAAACACAGAAAGTCCAGCAAAATGGAGAGACAGAGAGATATGCTCCAAAAGAAAGTATAAGAAAAAAAAATCAGAAAAAGAACCACATGAAAATTGAGATAAACAATATACCTGATAAAGAATTTAAAGTAATGACCATAAAGATACTCATTAGGCTGGAGAAAAGTGGAAGATCTTAGTGAGACCTTCAATGAAGAGAAAGAAAATATCAAAAGAACAAATCAGAGTTGAAGAATACAGTAACTGAAATTAAAAACAAACATGCTAGTGGGAATCAAGAGTCCTTTAGAAGATGCAGAAGAATGGATCAGTGATATGGAAGACAGTAACAGAAAGCACACAAGCTGAACAGCAAAAAGAGAAAAGAATAAAACAGAGGATAGATTAAGAGATCTGGGACAAGAAATGGACAAACATTCACATTGTAAGGGTCTCAGAAAAAGGAGAGAGAGAAAGGTATAGAAAATTTATTTGAAGAAATAGTAACTGCAAACTTCCCTAATGTAGGGAAGGAAATAGACATCCAAGTTTATTCTAGTCTTCTCTGAATGCTTTTTGTTGGTAGAACCCAGCTGGAATCCAGCTTTGATGGGAGCTCAGATGATACGGGTCATGGAGGTTAGCCTCTTGGGGCACAGAGTAAGGGTAGGGAAATACGGAGAAATGCAAACAGGAGAAGCCAGCACAAGATCTTACTATGCATAATCATTTTCCATTTTATTAAAATTAACATTTAAAAAATGGCTTTATAGCAGTTTGCCACATGGATATGCCATAATCATTACAATGAAGTATTTGTATAATTTACAGATTTTTTAATTTAAAATGCTATAATAAACATCCCTATAGCTACATTTTGGTACATATCTTTTTTAGTTTCCTTAGAATAAATCCCAAGAAGAGGAACTGGAGTTTGAAAGTCTGCACATTTTGAGGTGCAATGTAATGTAATATCATGTGACTGTTAGGTGCATGGACTCTTAAAGACTGATTTTCTGTGTTCAAATTCCTGTTCTGGAGTTTGAGCCAGCTGTGTGACTTTGTTCAGGTGAATTAATCTCTCTGAGATTCAGTGTTTTCATCTTTAAAATGGGGCTAATAATAATCATATTTTATAGGGATATTTTTAGGATTAACTAATGAAAACTTAGAATTTATACGACTTATAATAAACACCATATAAGTATTAGCTAGAATTATTTGTAAGGCTTTTAACATATCATGAAAAACTGTTCTCTAAAAAGTTTGTACTGATTTATATTTCCTTAAAGAGTATTTAGGGGGCCCATTTCCCCATACCTTCATCATTTCTCTTAATCTTTGCCAGCTTAATAGACCAGACATTGTATCTCATTAGCATTTTAATTTTCAGTTGAGATTTAATTTGGAGATGAATTATTTCCTGTGATATAGAATGGACTTCAAAATCATGTGATACTTTAGGGTCATTATGGCCATCAATTGTCATGGTACTGTGGTTGTACATGAGTAATGGTTAGTGCAGAGTTCTGGTTTAGAATATTGGCTTCAGTGTCTAACAGATTAGGAACTATGTAAATAAGCACACTAATGAATATTCATGAAATATTTAGCTCAGTTAAATGAATGCACCACCAAAGGAGTTAAATAAATGCAAAGATTTTCCATAATGAAATGCTAGATATATAACAGATGTACAATTCCAGTGTGGGATGGGCCTACCACTGTTTCCAAACAGCCATCACATAGCTCATGAAATCATCCTTGCACCTGCTCATGTGGTGTGCATCTGTGCTTTGTTGGCAATGCCACTGGCGTCAATGTAGGAGATGGAACTAAACGTGATTGCTTTATATCTGTAGTTGTTAGGGCATGGTAAGATACTTCTGGTGGTAATTTTATTTACAGCTTCCTCCTTAGTGATCTCATATCTTCTCTCTCAAATTACTTCTTCAAATGCGTCACTGTCATCATGTAGCAGGCTAAGCAATTGGTCTACTCTTGAAAACAATCTTCCCAAGCCCAGAAGTAGAGATTCTGGACTAAAGTTTAAAGACGACATTTCAATTGCTTTTCTTTAAATTTAAGGGGGTAGGTGCTTCAGAGCTGACTCACGTTTGGCATGCAAGTATGTGGCAAGGTAGTGATGGTGGAGAGGAATGGTATTTTCCTCTTGCTGGCAATTTAGTAAAAGTTGTTACCTCTTTGGTCCATGTTAATTTTTGTGGTTGTGTAATATGTCTGAGGAAAAGGAAACCCATGGAGCATACATCTTCATAGAACAGACAGGTTAGATAATTCTTTTACAGTTAGTTCTTTCTGTGTTTTCTTTAAAAAAATCTTCACCTAGCCTAAGATCATGAAGATATTCTCTTCTCTTGGAAGTTTATAGTTTCAGCTTCAGTATTTAGGTGTATGATCTGTCTCAAATTATTTGTGTATGGGATGAGGTAGGGTCAAGGATCCTTTTTTTTCCACTTATTTATCTGGCTATTCTAGCTTCATTTGTTGAAAAACTTTTTTCCCCCATTGATTGCATTGGTGACTATTAAAAATCAATTGAACATATATGTGTGGGTATATTTCTTAAATTTCTATTCTGTCCATTGACCTATTTGCCTATCAAAATGGTTTTCAAACTATGGTCCACAGACCTTTGGGGTCCCTGAGATCCTTTCAGAGGAAACTGAGATCTTTTCAGTTACAAGTATTCTCATGATAATACTAAGGTATCCTTTGCCTTTTTTTTTTTTTTTCTCACTGAATTGCTATTTGCACTGATGATATAAAAGCAATTCTGGGTGAAATTGCTGTTATCTTAGTATAAATCAAGGCAGTGATGCCAAGCTACTCACTGTCATTGTATTCCTCACTGCCACACACTTAAGAAGTCCATAATAAGGTGCGAAAAGCTAATTTATTAAAGTTGACTCCTGAGTATGCATTTTAAAAATTGTCTATTTGATGAAGTGGGAAGTATGTATAAAACAGGTCAATTACATACCGAAGTTCTGATGGCTTGTCTAGTGTAAGAATTGGCAGACTTTTTCTATATAGGGCCAGGTAGTAAATTTCCAGCTTTACACACAAAATCCTACATTTTACTCAACTCTGCCATCATAGCATTAAAGTAGTCATAGACGCTATGTAAATGAATGGGTATGGCTGTGTTCCAATAAGACTTTATTTACTACAACAGATATAAAGCTGGATTTGGCTTTCCTGGTCATAATTTGTGGACTTCTGGTACAGGAGAAAAAGCACTTGTAAAATTGTTTGATTTGCAAGCTGAATTAAATGCTTTTTTTTTCTTCTGTGAACACCATCATAACTTGACTGATAAACTATGATTATTCATTCAGATTGAGTATTTGGCAGATATTTTCTCAAAAATGAACAAAGTGAGGCTGTCATTCCAAGGAGAGAAACTGACAGTCTATTGCGAATGCTAAAATTATAATTTTGCAAAATATGTATTGATGCCATGAGCTTGGTCACTTCCCAATACCTAAATACCTTATTGATAGCATTGATGATGATATTAATGAATGTGAGTTTCTTTTCTTTTTTTTTTTAAAGATTTTATTTATTTATTCATGAGACACACACACACACACACACAGAAAGAGAGAGAGAAAGAGAGAGAGAGAGAGAGAGAGGCAGAGACACAGGCAGAGGGAGAAGCAGGCTCCATGCAGGGAGCCCGGTATGGGACTTGATCCCCAGACCCGCGATCACACCCTGAGCCACCTGGGCTGCCCTGAATGTGAGTTTCTAATATTTTGTAATCAAGTGTGTCATCATAAGGAAGAAATACTGAACTTGCTGAATCATTTATTTTCCAAACAACCTATACATATTACAAAAGCATACATGGGTGAAAAAATCTGCTCAGAGTGCAAGACAGATCAATGGAGCATGTAAACTTCATAAGTTTTCAGGTTCTACACAACAACCTTTGAAAAGCTACCACTTGATGAATTTTATTATGCAGTCTGGAAAGTCTGTGAACATATTCTTAATTTTCTCTGTACATTTCAGGGCGTTGCCTGATTTTCTTTATCCACTTCAACCTAAGCAATATAGCAAGGAATTAAATGTAGAACCAGATATGAGAATGCTTATTAAAGAGAGCTTCAAAAATGTAAAACAATTCTAATGTTGTCACTGATTTTTCTTTGTTTTAGAGGATATTTATTTTTCATAAAATATTTAACTTTCGTTAACATGTAGTCGGTTTATTGTTATTTTTAAAGGAATGAAAAGTAAGCTGTGAGGGGTGCCTGGGTGGCTCAGTTGGTTATGCATCTACCTTGGGCTCAGGTCATTATCTCTAAGTCCTGGAATTGAGCTCTAGGTAGGGCTTCCTGCTCAGGAGGGAGTCTGCTTCTCCCTCTCCTTCCTCCTCATGCTACCACACTCTCTCCTCACATAAATAAAATCTTTTAAAAATTAAAATGAGCCTTGAAAATTTCTATTTTATGTCCAACATGGTAAGTAGTGATAGATATAACTCATATAAACAAAAGCTTAAAAAAAAAAAACCAAAAGCTTATTGGGATCCTCGGTTATTGGCAAGAGTATACAAGAATCCTAAGACCAACTCTTTTTAGAGCTGCTGGTCTGCCTTTATCTTGATACCCCACTGTCTTAATTATCGCTCCAAAATAAATCTTAAAATCAGGTAGTGAGTTCTTAAGTTTTTTTTTCAGTCTTTTTGGCATATTAGGTCCTTTAAATTTTCATATAAAATTTACAATCAGCTTTTCAATATCTTTTTATTTTTCCAGCCTTATTGAGTTATAATTGGCATACAGAATTTTAATACAGTTAAAGTGTAAAATGTAATGATTTGCTATGGGATATATAGTGGAATGGTTCCCACATAGAGTTAAATTAACATATCCATTACCTCACATAGTTACTTTTTTGTTTGTTTTGGTGAGAATCCTTAAGTTCTACTCAGCAAATTTTAGTGATACAGTACATAATTATTAACGGTAGTCATTATGCAATACATTAGATTCTCAGATCTTGTTAATCTCACAACAGGAAGTTTGTGCCCTTTTACTAACCTCTCTCTCATCCTCACCTTTCTAGCCCCTGGCAACCACCGATGTGCTCTGTTTCTGTAAATTTGCCTTATTAATTTGAGAGAGTGTGCATGGGGAGGGGCAGAGGGAGAGGGAGAAGTAGATTCCTCGCTGAGGAGACAGGTGCAGGACCCTGAGGTCATGACCCGAGCCAAAATCTAGAGTCAGTTGGATAACTGACAGGCACCCAAGCACTCCTTCCCTTATTTTTATTTAAGAGAGAAAAAATTAAGATTCTATACATGATACTGTACAATATTTGTCTTCATCTGGTTTATTTTAGTTAGCATAATGCTTTTTGGGTTCATCTGTGTTGTCACAAATGGAAGGACTTTCTTTTCTTTCTTTTTAGGGCTTAATAATATTCCATTATGTATCTGTATATACCACATTTTCTTTATCCACCTATTGAAGGACTTTTTTCTATACTATGGCTCTTGTGAATAATGCTGCAGTAAACATGGGAGTACAGATACCTTTTGAGATAATTTAATTTTTTGGATGTATTCCAGAAATAAGATTGTTGGACCATTTTTAATTTCTTGAGGAACTTCCATACTATTTTCCATAGTGCCTGTACCAGTTTACATTCCCACCAGTAGTGTACAGGAGTTCCCTTTTCCCATATCCTTACCAACATTTTTATCTTTTGTCTTTTTTGATAATAGACATTGGAACATGTGTGAGGTGATATTGTGGTTTTGATTTGCATTTTCCAATGCTTAGTGATACTGAGCACATTTTCATGTAGCTGTTGGCCATTTGTATGTTTTCCTTGGGAAAATGTCTATCCAGGTCCTTCGCTCATTTTAAAATTGGATTATTTATTTGTTATTAGTGAATTTCTAGTATATTTTGGATATTGATCCCTTGTTGGATTTGTGGTTTCCAATTTTTCCCCCTTTCCATATGTTGCTATTTCATTTTGTTGATGGCTTTTGTTGCTATGCAGAGGCTTTTTACTTTGATATAGTCCCACTTGTTTATTTTTGCTTTGTTGTCTTTGCTTTTGGTGTCAAATCCAAAAAGTCATCACCAAAACCAATGGCAAGGATCTTATCCTATGTCTTCTTCCATGAGTTTTATAGTTTTAGGTCTTATGTTAAAGTCTTTAACTCATTGAATTGATTTTGTATGTGGTGAAAGATAGGAATCTAGTTTCATTCTTTTGCATGTGGATATCCAGTTTTCCCAGCACCATTTATTGGAGACTGTCCATTCTCTATTGTGTATTTTTGACGCCTTTACAAAAGATTGGCCTTTACAAAAGATTGTGTGTGTGTGTGTGTATATATATATATATATATATATATATATATATACAATCACACATATATCCTTGAGATGTATATTATACACAATCACACACATACTCACACACATACATGGCTTAATTCTGGGCTCTCTACTCTGTTCCATTTATCTGTGTCTGTTTTTATGCCAATACTGTACTGTTTTGATTACTATAGCATTGTATTACTGATTTAAATCAGAACCTATGATGCTCCTAGCTTCATTCTTTCTCAAGATTGCATTGGCTATTTTGTGGTTCCATACACATTTTAGTACTGTTTTTTCTATTTCTGTGAAAAATGCCATTGAAATTTTGGTTAGGATTGCACTGAATCTGTAGATCGCTCTGGGTAGTATGGCATCCCTTTAAACCATAGTAATTTTACCAACCTATAAGTATAGAATATCTTTCCTTTATTTATTTATTATAATAAATACTTTATTTGTAAATATAATTATTAATATATTTTCTTTATACCTTTTTCAATTGATTTTATTAGTATTTTATGGTTTTCAGTGTTCAGATCCTTCATATCCTTGGTTAAATTTATTCCTAGGTATTTTGGTTTTTCGATACTACTGTAACTGGAATTGTTTTCTTAATTTCTTCCTAATAGTTCATTTTAGCTGATTTATTTTACCTGATTTCCACCTCCCGAATTTATTGGATTCTTCCAGGTTAAAGGCACTGTACTAGGCATGTACAGTTACATGAATGTTCACCTGTTTTTTAGAGCATTTTAGGCATAAGCATTGAGGGGCAGGTAAATGCAAAATATTGATCATTTTTTTGGAATTTACTTTCATGTTCTTACTTGTCAAGTCTATATGAGCAGATAGAAACCAGACATAGGTCAGAAGCAACTCATAGATGAAGATAAATCTTTTTTCATATATAATACCTGGTCTAGAGGCCTGCCACTTTGGCCATTTTCAGCTGGTGGTTTTCTCCTTATTTTATATGAATAATTCTTTCCTAAAGAAATGTTTATATGTGAAGTGGAAAAGCGCCAATGTTTAGTCAGATTTTTTTTTAAAAGAGAAACACTGAATCCTTCTACAATAATGAGTAAATATTTTGAATAAATACAGTATTCACTGTAGTCATGCTCTCTAGCTTTTATAATGTTCATTTTTCCTCAGAATTTAAAATAAGTTAAATTTCTAGAAATTGGTTATAAAAAGAGATGAGCAGAGATTAGTGTCTATTAATAGGAAGTAGGCTAAATAACTTTGATTGGAGTACTATATGGATATTAGCAATTGTGGTGTAGATTCGTGGTGTAGAAACACTTCTAATCCATATCACTGAATAAAAATGTATGATTTCATCTATGTGAAAAGAGTGTTTATGTGTATATACACAAATGATTAAAATAATATTTACTAAAGTATTAACAATGTCTGGGTAATAGGATTGAAGGTTTTCTTTTTAACATTATTCTTTATATTTTTATATGTCTTTGGGGTTTTCCAGGCCAGCTGTCACCGTATTTATGATCCTCATTTTGCAGAATAAGTAGATAAATTTGCCAGTTTTGTATAGTTATGTTACTTGTTTTACAGTTATTCATATGCTGTATTCATTTTATTTTACTGTTGTATAATCCATATTATTTTACTGTTTATATTCTTTTTAACTCAACAGATTTTTATTTGGTACACCTGCTAATGGAAAGTAAATTGCATTGATTATTTTTCTTTGGGTTAAAATGCAAATTCACCACTTAAAACCTTTGTGATGCTAGGCCAATTAAATAGTCTCTTTCTATTTGTTCCCTCATCTGTAAAATGTGTTTCAATAAGATTTACAAGATTATTGTCATTATCAGAGATACTATTTTAAAAGTTGTGAACAAAGTACCTGGTGCTTATTGGGTGCTTCATAAATAGTATTACCTTTACTACTACTACTAGTGTCATGCATGCAATCAGATGCCCAGCACAATAATGTTCTAAGCAACAGGAATTCAAAGATAAATAGTCCCTGACTCTTGTCCTTTGCCCTCAGGAAACTCATCACCATAAGCAGAGCAGGGCTTATGTCACAAGATTTGCAGAGTGTCTGTGAAAAAAAGGAACACCAAATATGTGGGCAAAAGGAAGGAATTTCAGCCAGAGGAACCAATCAGCCTTAAGGTTATTTATTTATTTATTTATTTATTTATTTATTTATTTATTTATTATTTATTTATTTATATATATTTTAAGGATTTTATTTATTTATTCATGAGAGACACAGAGACATAGGCAGAGGGAGAAGCAGGCTCCTGGTGGTGGAGCCTGATGAGGGACTTGGTTCTGGGATCACGACCTAAGCCAAAGGCAGACACTCACCCCTGAGCAACACAGCCATCCCAAGTTGTTGTTTTTTTAAATATTTTATTTATTTATTCATGAGAGACACATAAAGGCAGAGACATAGGCAGAGGAAGAGGCAGGCTCCCTATGGGGAGCCCGATATGGAACTTGATTCCAGGATGGCGGGGTCACACCCTGAGTCGAAGGCAGACGCTCAACCACTGAGCCACCCAGGCATCCTGGTTTTTGTTTTTAACCAATAACTTTTTCTCCATTCTCTCTCTCTCTCTCAGCTCTCTTAGATTTTTAGATTCACAGAGTGACCTTGATAAGAAACATTTTGGGTTTTTATAATATATTAGTGCTATTCTTCTGTGTACTAAGTAATAATTTCAGATTTATAGGTTGTCAACCTCTTCCCATTACAGAGAGCCTGGGGATTTTGCATTTTGTAGAAAATTGGATTTAGTATCTTCTAAATTCTCCAACTTTAGTGATGAGCAATTTCTATGATTTGCTTCTAATACCTGTTTTACATCTTTATTGTGCATATAAGTAAGCTATAACATTCAAACAACCATGTAGTGGTAAATTTTACATAAGGAAAATATACCATTACAGGCTGCCAACCTTCCCCTCCCATGGGGAGTACAATGAAGGCTTTTGTTAGATGCTTTATTTTGAGTAGACTTGATAACAGCTAGTCTTAAGAGATTCATTGTAATCAAGATCAGGAGCTCATTTTAGAAGATGATTTTCCATTATGTTTTCTTTTTGACTTACAAGCTGAGTGTGCCTTGGTTTCCCAACCTTGTCATTTTGGATCTTGATTCAGGAAGAGTTAATAATCAGTAAGGAATTAAAGAAGGATTTTTGCTGCATGAATACTTTTGGAGTTGACTTGGTGAGCTCCATTCTAAAGTAGCATTTGGCTATACTTGTGGTGAGCATAGCATAACATAGGGAGAAGTTGAATCATTGTGTTGTACTCCTGAAACTATTGTAATATTGCGTGTCAACTATACTTAAAACAAAATTTAAAAATCAGCTTTTGACTTCATACTAAGTCACTGGGCAGTTTATTCATAAAGCGGTCACATAGGCTAGAAATTGTTGAGAAACAACCTGATATTGAAAAGATTCAGCATTACAAAACTTCTATTTGAATTGGTATCTCCTGTGTGATAGTTTGTTTCTTTGGCCTTCCTTTTGTTCTTATTTCTTTTTTTACTTATGATATCCTATATCCTATACTAGTTAGGTGACCTTCACTTAGATGAAGTAAGGAGAAATTTGGTTACTTTTGCTGAAGCAAGGGCATTGTTAACTTCTCTCTCAGTTTCCATTATTATTACTTTTTGCCTATTACTTTTACTCTGGTAGGTTCACTGTGATCTCTATATAACACAGCCAAATGGAGAAGAATGTCCTTTTCAAGTAAATTTTAAAATATGTTGAGTTACGGAATAAAGTGAAATGGATGATGGGAAAGGGAAAGATTTTACAAACTAGTTCTGTAACAATATTCTGATCTGATAAAAAAGGAGACAGAAAATAGCTAAAAGAAAATGAGACAAAACAGGAACCTTATAATTAGCACCTGAAACATACCCTCTTACAAGTTTTTAACAAAGAATAACTTTCACCATTTTATCTTCCATTTCTCCTCCTCCTCCTCCTCCTCCTCTTCCTCCTCCTCCTCCTCCTCTTTAGTAATGAAACAAACAGAAAACATGCAGCAGGAAAGACTAAATAGATTATGAGGGAAATAGCTTATTTCCAGTCAAGTTTTTTGAAACTCAGGGATTTCAGATATACTGGATTAGGTTAAAATGTTTACTTCAGAGTGGATTCTTATTCTAAGGCCATCCTCCAAAAGCAAAACCCAATTGTTGCTTCTAATAAGGAAGAGAAATGAACAATTGGAGAGAAGGAGGAGGAGAAAGAAAAAAATAAGGATTTATAGGAGAAAATAAGCCTTAGATGTGCCTCCTTACCAAAGCCTTCCTGCAAAGGGAGGACAGGGAATGCAACCTCATGCTGTATCAGGCACCCCAGGGTAGCTGACAAATATCTATATCTTACTTTACCTACTTGAAATGGTGTCCTTTTGGAATAAAAATGTTGATTACATTAATGAAATTTTGTTTTATAATGGCCAAAGAAAGTAATACCCAAAATGCAAGAGTGGTTTTGTTTTTAATTGGCAAACTCTCCTTCTCATTTGTACAGGTGCTCTCTCCCCTGCAATTCTGCTTCAGATTATAATTGGTTCATCGATAAGACACTTAGTAAAATATTCTCATTATATATATATATATATATATCAGCTATATATAGCTGATTTTGATTCCGATTGCTTACTTTTTTGAAACTAATAGCAGTGATCAGTCATTTTAAGTCATGGACCTAATGACATAGTTTTCCTACATGGAGGGAATGACATTTAAAAAGGAAAATAGGAAAAAAATAAAAATAAAAAAAAAAATAAAAAAAAAAATAAAAAAAAAAATAAAAAGGAAAATAGGGATCCCTGGGTGGCGCAGCGGTTTGGCGCCTGCCTTTGGCCCAGGGCGCGATCCTCGAGACCCGGGATCGAATCCCACGTCGGGCTCCCGGTGCATGGAGCCTGCTTCTCCCTCTGCCTGTGTCTCTGCCTCTCTCTCTCTCTCTCTCTGTGACTATCATAAAAAAAAAAAGTTTAAAAAAATAATAATAAAAGGAAAATAACTTAAACTGAACTTGAATATTCATCTCTGACTTACATAGCGTAGCATCGCCGACATTTGTTAAAAACACAGATGCCCAATGCCCAAGCCAGTTTCACTAAATCTGGAATCGTGTGTGTGGACTTAGCCTGTACCTGCTCCCTAAGTGCCCCAGGTGAATCAGCTGAGCAGGTTCTGCACAGCTGGAAATGGTTCAGGGCTCTCCCATGGCAGCACAATTGATTATATTCTCTGAAAAGTGTTTCCTTCAGCCTAATTTGCAGCCATCCCACTGATGCTTTATAGTCCTTTTATTAAAAAAAAAAGGATTGATTAATGATTGATTGATTGATTGATTTAAGAGAGAGAATAAGTGAGCATGAGTGGTGGGAGGAGCAGAGGGAAAGGGACAAGCATACTCCACGCTGAGTGCAGAGCCCATCACAAGGCTCACCCCAAGACCCTGAGATCATGATGTACACCGAAAGCAAGAGTCAGATGCTTAACCGACTATGTCACCCCTATTCCTTATCTTTTCAACTTGGCTCCTCCTTACCACCTAAAGAAGTCTCTGCTCCTCAATTGCCTAGGGAATGGAGATGAGATAAGAGATAGGACACTACCTCTTGGACTTGCTTCTGTCACAGTGGTGGAAGAGCTTTCCTCTGTGTGCATTGTTGTGAGTCTGTCTTTTATAAAACCTACTGTGCTTCTCAAGGTGTATGAACAATGCAGTATGTAGATGAATTTGAGTTTTGGATGGTGACAGGGAGAAAGGTTCCTTAGCTAACTCACTCTTTATCTTTCTCTAGCAATAATTTAACAAGTGATAACTCACATTTTAAGACTTGATCCCGGGGAGGAAATTTTCACTGGTGCATGTTGCCAGACTGGAAGCCACTTGTGCCAGAACGTTTTATAGCCCTTCTTGGCTTTCTGACCACTCTTGAGACGGAGCCAGCATTTTATTCTATTTTGACTTTGACTATAATGATGATTTCCTCAACTGATCATTATAACATTGTATACAAATCTTTTTAGTTGTCAGTAAATGTCTTTAGCTCGTGAAATGCTAGTGAAGGTCTAGGTATTTTATGATAAAAATATGAATTAAATACTCAACTTGCCCATAAAGTGTTTATAGACTAATCAATAAATCACATGTAATGAACCAAAACTGAATGAGAAGGTCATTCACTGCAGTAAGGGGAGTACAAGCTAACTGCTTACATGGGGAGTTTGGCATTGTTGGGGTGCTTTGTGTATCTCATCTTGAAAGATATGTAGGTGGGGATTTCTGGAGATGAGTCTATTGGCAAAGCAAAATGGCAAAGGTGCAGAAGTGGGGAAGTGTGGGAGCCATTTCAAGGGGACAGTGAATAGTTCAGATCGGTTACTGAAAAGTGGGGTTAGGTTAAAGAGAACCATACTTGTCAGGTTAGGGCATCTGGACTTGCCCTTTGGTTAATGAAGAGGCAGTAGAATTGTTTAAACTGGGAACCGTATTCTTCGCTAAGACTGTTCTGGCATCAGGAAGAAAAAGTGAGCAAAAGAGGAAGAGACTAGAAAGAATGAAGACTTAGTAGAGGTAAACTTTAGTCTTGCTTTATAATTAAAAGCACCTGTTATGTCTCTGTGATGTTTAAAATTCATGGATCAGTCAAGGCATTAACTCTTGTGGTAAATTGCATTAATGACAGATGCGTATAAGGAAACATGAAAGCATATTTGAATTTGAAGATGACATCAATGTGATGTTTCTGCTATGACTGTATAATTCTATGATACTTCTAGCTCTTAAAGGTATTCTTACACCTAGTACAGAACTGCAGCTTCATTTTATTTTAACAGCGTGTAGTTAACATGGAAGCATAGCTCTGATCTTGCATCCCTTAGCCTTTCTCTCTTGCTATTGTCTTCTTACCCTATTCACGTGAGTATAGAGTGCTGGCTTACATCAAAAACAGTCATTAGTTCATGTATAAATCCTCTTTCTATTCATTCATAGAAGAGCTTTTCCTTGTTTATACAATCCCAAGTTCAACATTTTATTTCATGAAATCAGACTCCAGCTATCTTTCGATGGTAAAAGATGGTCTCAGAAGAAACATACGTGAGATTGCAAATTTAAAAATTGGTCAGTCCTGTGAAAAGGAACTGTTCTTCTGCTTTTGTGTTTCTTCTACATCTATAAGCTTTGTGGGTTTCAACGGGCCTCCAACAGCATTTAGCATCAGCGGATTTAAATGCTGATGAGATGGTATTTGAACTGATCTTTTTCTTCCTCACTGAGCCTAATGGATTACTAAATTTAAGTGCTCAGGGCATAGTTTTGCCCTCCTTTGTGGATACATGGCTCTCATTGACGTCACTGGGAGCCCTGTGTCTCTGCAGGGCAGAATTTGGCACTTCCACGTAGAATATTTTTAAACTATAAAATTGAATTACAAAGGTATTGCATCTGCTTTTTATATAGACACTGTTTGGTTTATTAAAGAATGTTTCATAAATCTAGCCAATTCTGCAGGACCTACATATTTAGCTAGGCAAACTATTTTTAGAAAGTACATAAAAAGGAGAGTAAACTTTTCTTTAATTTAAAATCAGGGTTGTTTAGGACTGGATATATAGAAATCAGAATGATATGTATTTAAAAGTAAGCTTATTATTAAACCATACATTTATTTTCAATAGGTGTGCTGGGTAGCAAAATTTAGTTTTGTGAAAACACAAATGAAAATGGCAAATAAAATATTAAATGGACCCTGCTACCAACTGAAATGCATTTTTTTTCTCCTTTTTTCTTTTTCTGGTAAAAACTTGTAGAATTTTGTGGAGCATATTTGTTATAGTAGAGTCAGGATAAAGATAACTGAGGGTTCTTTCCTCTCTCCTCTGGATCCCATATCTATAGCCAAAAGTTTATGTTAAACCTCCTATTTTATAGGTTTTTTAATTTTTTTTATTTTTTAACTTTCCTTCTGTCCCGTCTCTGTACGCTCCAGCTCAAAGATAGGGCAGGTGTTTGTGAAGACAGCAGTGGATGGACTGTGAACCCTCCTGTGTAGTGGCTACTGAATAAACTAGAACCATTTTACTTAACCTGTCCACAGTATGATGGTTGCTTCAGTTCCTAAGACCCTGATCCTGTATTGTAAACTTGTTTTGTGAGCAGGAACAATGCTGATTTTTTTTTTCTTTACATGGATTTGTTGCATGTCTGAATGATTTTGATAGTGCAAGATCCTAGATAATGTGTCAGGACTTTCACATCCACAGGTCTGCAACGTTTTGCATCCTCTCAGTCACTCGATGTTATCATCACTGCCAGACTAATCTCAAGCTCCTTGATGTCATTCTAATGTTGCAAACTGCAATTCAGTCCATTAAAACTTGTTTTATTGAGGTATTGCTTTGAAATGTACAGAAAATAGCTCCCATTTAAGATATTTGGGCTTATGTTAGCTGTTCAGTTTTAACTCTTCTGTTGGCAAATTTGCTCCCCTGAAATAAAATAATATTCAAAATCTAAAGAGTATACACCTTCAATAACATGTAATAATTATCACCTGGGAATAATCACCTCTGAATTCTAACACAAAAACCTGTAGGAAAATCAGTGCCATTAGCAAAAATACTAACATTGGCCAAACCTGAATCCTGTTAGTGATGCATTATCTTAAGAAAGATGTAGGAATTCCCCATAACTTTGTATTTTATTGTTTCAAGTCTGCTCTTCGGAAAGCATGCCAGCAAGAGGACACTGGGGAGAGAGCCAGACATTTCTGTGATCCCAGCATGTTTGAATGTTGCTACGGTAGACATGAAAATAAACAATGACTACCTCCTATCCCAAATGGAAACATTTCACCTCTCTAACTTCAAAATTATAGAACCCAACAGGACACAGTAGGAGATATCATAATTCAATAAGACCAGGAGCACTTGGAATCCCTGGGCTTGTAGATCATCTTGTTCCACCTCTTCCTTTTATAGATGAAGAAATGGTGAATGGGAGGAATTAAGTAATAATTGCACAGCTACCTAGTGACAGGTTTGAGACTGAAGCCAAGTTCTCCAGCTCATTATTCCAGGATGGTTTCTTCTGCATTGGGGCCAATTAATTTTTGGAAAGTAGTTTGTCCTCTTTCCCCTGCCTTTCTCCATGCTTCCCACATTCTTATTTCCAGCACATATCTCTGGTGGTGAGGGGATGGAGTGATTGTGTTATTAAGAATTAAACAGTGACAGATTGCTCCTTCCCATTCTACTACTTTCCCCATTCCTGCCATCAAACAACATCCTGATGTGGCATTTGGGCCTATCCTTCATGGATAGTATCCATACTCTGGATTTTTAAAACATGCCAGCAAACACTTGCCATGTATAACATTTCTTCAGAGCTCTTTTAGGTGACTTTGGAAAACCTGAAAAAATCATATTTTACTTGAACACTTCATCTTGTTCCCAAAATTTTAAGAGTGGAGATTTCTATGGGAAGAAGACATCAACAGATGGAGAAGATATTTCTCCAGAGATGACATAGAGATGGCCAACAGACACATGAAAAATACTCAACATTGCTCATCATCAGGGAAATGCAAGTCAAAACTTCAATGAAATATCACCTCACACCTGTCAGATGGCTAAAATAAAAAACACAAGAAATGAGTGTTGAAGAGGATGTAAAGAAATAGGACCACTTGTGCACTGCTAATGGGAATGCAAACTGATGCAGCCACTGTGGAAAACAGTATGGAGGTTCCTGAAAAAGTAGAAAATGGAACTACCCTATGATCCAGTCATTGCTGAGTATTTACTGCAAAAATACAAAAACACTGAAATTAATTCAAAGGGATACATGTGCCCCCATGTTTACTGCAGCAATATTTATGATAGCGAAATTATGGAAGCAGCCCATAGGTGAATGGGTAACAAAGGGGTAGTATATATATGCAATCACATATTACTCAGCCATAAAAAAATGAAATCTAGCCATTTGCATTATGGATGGAGGTAGAGAGTATAATAAGCAAAATAAGCCATTCAGAGAAAGACAAAAATCATATGATGTCATTCATATGTGGAATTTAAGATACAAATCAAGTGAAAAAAGGAAAAAAAAAAGAGAGAGAAACCAAGAAATAGACTTTTAACTATAGAAAACAAACTGATAGTTGCCATGGGTGGGAGAATGGGTGAAATAGGTGATGGGATCAAGAAGGGCTCTTGTCATGATGAGTACTGGGTAATGTATAGAATGTTGAAGTACTGTATTGTACACCTGAAATTAATATAAAACTGTATGTTAGCTATACTGGAATTAAAAATCTTAATTAAAAAAAGAGTGGACATTTCTAGAGTTCTGTCAGATTGGTGGAATGGAAAGGACTTTGGGGCACAGTAATCTTTTGGCATAATGCAAGTTATAACAAAAGTGATTTTTCTGCTTACTTGTAAGTCGGATGTTGGTCTGGTTCTCTCAGCTCTAATTGAACAGGGAGGGACATCTCTGCTCACGAGCATTACTGAGTTTTAACGTGAATGCCCTTGTTGCATAAAAGTCATAGAGGACCCATGTCCTCTTAACCATTTTAATAACTGAAGAGGTTAAGTCTAAACACTTTAAAAAGTGAATTTTAGAGCAACCGTAACAAGATTAACATTGGTATATTTCTTCCTTCCTTATTGAGCTAAAACTCACATATAGTAAAATGTGCCCATTTTTACACATTTATGCCTCACACAACTACCTCCTAGATTAAAATTTAGAATATTTCATACACCCCAGTAGGCTTGTTTATGTGGGATACTTACAATTTTCTCAAAGTCCTTTGTGACACCTCTAAAGACTTATTCGGCCATTGATGTTGATTATTTTGGTAGCCATATTTCTCCTCTTCTTCACCTGCTAAACTTAAAAATGTACATATGTTATCAATAATTAGAACAGAAGAAGATGTCACCTTATCAGCCCTTAGCTCTGAAATTTCATAATCTGTGAAACTTGGTTGGCAGTAAGAATTGGGCCTAATACTCTGCTAGAGTTCTATTCATTGCAGAGGACTTGACCTCAACACATTTCTAATAAATCTCTTGTCTTAATCTTTTTGGGATGTAATAGCAAAATGTCACCAACTCGGTGGCTTATAAAAAACAGAATTTATCTCTCATGGTTTTGGAAGCTGGAAATCTGAGATCATAATGCCAGCATGGTTGGGTAAGAGACCTCTTTAGGGTCATTCAGACCCCTCCTTGTATCCACATGTGGTAGAAGGGGGCTAGGGAGCTCTCCAGAGCTTCTTTTATAAGGGTATTAATCCCATTTATGAAGGCTCTTCCCTATGGTCTAATAACCTCTTGAAGGCTCTATCACCTAATACCATTACACTGAACATTAGGATTTAACATCTGAATTTGGGGAGGGGGGAACACAGACATTCAAACCATAGCATATCATACATTCCTTAACAGGCATTATTAAAATACAACATATATGGGGATAATAGTAATACCTTGATTTCAATTTTTTTTTCTTCCAAGGAACTAAAAAACACTATATTGTATCTGTTGTCAGGGTCTTTTGGATGCCTAGAAGGTATAAACAAAGATAATTTAGTTGTGTACAGTTAAGGCATTTATTTAAGATCATAGAGAAAGGCCAGCCTGAACCATATGATAATTGGTTCTTTTGAGAAATGAAAACATTTAAATGTTAAAAAACCAGAAACTCTGTCTTTCAGGCCTTCTGTCAGTCTTCCCTTTAAAAATCTTAACCATTTTATTTAACAATGAGAGAAGCACAGTTTGGGAGTGACCACATTTAAGATTTGTATAAGAGCCTTTAACACCTCACTAATTCTGTTCTAGATAATGACTCTTTCTTTTAGGAATTAAGCAAATATGACTTGTGTCTCAATGGTTTCCTAATAATAAGGAAGGACTTAAAGTGGGTGCCTGGGTGACTCAATTGGTTAAGTGTCTGACTCTTGATTTTGGCTCAGGTCTTTTTTTTTTTTTAGGATTTTATTTATTTATGAAAGAGAGAAAGAGAGAGAGAGAGAGAGAGAGAGAGAGAGAGAGGCAGAGATACAAGCAGAGGGAGAAGCAGGCTCCATGCAGGGAGCTTGATGTGGGACTCAATCCCAAGACTCCAGGATCACACCCTGGGCTGAAGGCAGGTGCTAAGCCACTGAGCCACCCAGGCATCCCTCAGCTCAGGTCTTGATCTTGATATAGTGATTTCTTTCCTATTGAACATTTCTTGAAATATTGCAAAATAGTATGTCAAGTTAAAAGCATTTGTCTGGATTTAAGGCATTGTTTTGTTTTTTATTTTAGGAATAATCTTTGCTTTCATCTTTTTTGCCTGAACTTCCCCTAACAAGAGAACAGTATCTGATCTCATATTATACTCATTAGCATTTGAGAGTGTTAAGTAAATGAAGTGGATTGTGTAAATAATGAAATGTTTTTGCTTTGGATTATTTGGATTATAAAATTGAGCTTACTTCCTCAAAGCAATATGCTTTCTTATAGCATAATTTAAGATTTGAATTCTGGACAGGATTTATATGGATTGGGAACTGATATTTCTGTCACTGATATCCTAATTGTATTTAAAAACTGCTTTTTTGTAACATGGAAACTTTTGAGTATTAAATATATTTAAAAAATGGAAGGCAGGGACGCCTGGGTGGCTCAGTGAGTGGTTGAGCATCTGACTTCGGTTTAGGTCATGATCCCAGGGTCCTGGGATTGAATCCCACAGCAGGCTCCCTGCAGGGAGCCTGCTTCTCCCTCTGCCTATGTCTCTGCCTCTTTCTCTGTGTCTCTCATGAATAAATAAATAAAATCTTTAAAAAAAAAAAAACGAAGAGAAAGTTGCAATCAGTTTACATGCCATTTTCTTGGATTATTTTTACTAATGGAATATTCATATTCTTAAAGAGATGTCTCTTTGGCATAAAGATTATTTTGACCTCATTACTTTGAAAAACTTTTGTAGAGACTGGAGAAGCTCTGAAAACAGGATGAAAGTTGTCCTTTTGTGAGGGAAATTTACATTAGAAAGGAGCCTATGCCAGGAAGAGAGCTATTACTAGAGATAACCTTTTTAAATTGAAGTATGGTTGACATATAATATTCTATTAATTTCAGGTGTATATCAAGTGCTTTGATATTTTTATATGTTACAAAACGATCCCCCTACTAAGCCTAGTTACCATAGAAAGTTATTACAATATTATTGACTATATCCTTAAGCTGTACAATATGTCCCCATGACCTAGTTGTTTTATAATTGGAAGTGTGTACCTTATAATCTCCACCACCTATTTTGCCTACATCCATCTCTCCCTGCTCTGGTAACCCAATAGTTTGTTTTTTTATATATGATTGTGTTCCTATTTATCTGTTTATTTGTTTTGTTTAGATTCCATATATATAAATGAAACCATATGCTCCTTATCTTTTTCTATCTGACTTATTTCACTTGGCATAATAGTCTCTAGATCCATCCATGTTGTTACAAATGGCAAGATTTCATTCTTTTTTATGGCTGAGTATTATTCCATCACACACACACACACACACACACACACAAACACACAGACTCTTGTTTTATCCATTCATCTATTGATGGACACTTGGGTGCTTCTATAATTTGGCTACTATAAATAATGCAATAAACATAGGGGTACACATATCTTTTTGAATTAGTGTTTCTGTTTTCTTCAGAAAAATACTCAGAAGTGAGGTGCCTGGGTCGCTCAGTCAGTTAAGTGTCTGCCTTCAGCTCAGGTCATGATCCTGGGGTCCTGGGATCAAGCCTCACTTTGGGCTCCCTGATCAGCAAGGAGTCTGCTCTCCCCTCTCTCTACCTGCCTCCTGCTCATGCTTTCTCTCACTCTCTCAAATAAATAAATAAATAAATAAATAAATAAATAAATAAATAAATGTCTTTAAAAAAGAAAGATATTAAAATACCCAAAGTGGAATTGCTGGATCCCATGGCTGTATTTTTAATTTAAAAATGTGTTTTTAAAATACAGTTTTAATTGAAGTATTGTTGATATATAATATTATATTAGTTTCAGGTGTATGACATAGTGATTCAACAATTTGTACATTACTCAATGTTCACGGAGATAAATGTAGTTACCATGAAACATTATTATAATATTATTGACTGTGTTTCTGATGCAGTACTTTTCATCTCTGTGACTTAGTTATAAAATAACTGGGACACCTTCATCTATATTGCTCATCACCCCATCTGTATCCCCTCTGACAACTACCACTTTGTATTTATGAGTCTGGTTTTGTTTTTGTTCACTTGTTTTGTTTTTCAAATTTAATATATAAGTGAAATAATATGGTATTTGCCTTTGACTTACTTCAGTTAGCATAGTACCCTCTAGGTCCATCCATGTTGATTTCATTCTTCTTTGTGGCCAAGTAATATTCTATTGTGTATATGCACACCACATCTCCTCTATCCATTCACCTGTTCGGTGACACTTAGGTTGCTTACATATCTTGACTATTGTAAATAATGCTGCAGTGAACACAGGGGTACATAGATCTTTTCATTTTCCTTGGATAAATACCCAGAAGTGAATTACTGGGCTATATGGTACTTCTATTTTTAATTTTTTAGGACTCTCCATACTGTTTTCTACAGTGACTGTACCAATTTACATTTCCACAAGAGTACATGAGGTTTCCTTTTTCTTTATAACCTTGCCCAACAGTTGTTACTTTTTGTCTTTTTGAAGCTAGCTATTCTGACTGGTGTGAGGCATTATCTCATTTGACTTTGATTTGCATTTCCCTGATGATTAGTGATGTTCAGCATCTTTATATGTATCTGTTGGCCTCAAAGAATGAATTTGAAAGCACTCTTTCCTCTTCTATTTCTTTCTTTTCTTTTCTTTTTCTTTCTTTTTTTAGCAAGGGGGAATAGTTTGAGATGGATAGATATTAACTTTTCTTTAAATGGTTAGTAAAAATTTTTTTTTAATGTTTAGTAAAATTTACCTGTGAAGCTATTTGGTCCTGGAAGTTTTGTTTGTTGGAAGTTTTCTGATTACTGATTACACTTTGTTATTAGTAATTGGTCTGTTCAGATTTTCTATTTCTTCTTGATTTAGGCTTGGAAGATTGTAAATTTCTAAGTTGTCCAATTTGTTGGCATATAATTTTTTGTAGTAGTCTCTTAAAATCCTTTGTATTTCTGTGGTGTTGGTTGTTACTTCTCATCTTTCATTTCTGAGTCCTTCTTTCATTGATGAATCTTGCTAAAAGTTTGTGGGTTTTTTAATTTTTTATTAATTTTTTATTTTTTAAAGATTTATTTACTTATTTATTTATTTATTTATTTATTTATTCATGATAGATAAATATAGAGAAAGAGAGAGGCAGAGACACAGGAGGAGGGAGAAGCAGGCTCCATACCAGGAGCCGCCTGCAGGACTCAATCCCGGGACTTCAGGATCGTGCCCTGGGCCAAAGGCAGGCGCCAAACTGCTGAGCCACCCAGGGATCCCCCCTCATTTCTAAAGATTTATTTATTTATTTATTCATGATAGATATATAGAGAGAAAGAGTGTGGGTTTTTTTTTTTTTTTTAAAGAAAAATCCATTTAGTCACCCTTTGTCTTTTGATTGATGCATTTAGACCTTTTACATTTGAAGTAATTGCTGATAGGTATATACATATCAATTTGTTATGTTTTCTGGTTGTTTTTGAATCCTTTATATTTATGGGTATTCTTTGTTCTTAATCTTTGTTCTTTTCTCCTGGTTTTGCTCTCCTGTGATTTGATGAAAGGTACCTGCCAGGGTGTGTTGGGCAAGGTGGGTCCACAGGGGACCACCTGGGTGGGGCAAGCTCGGCTAGCAGGTAGATGGAGAGTGTCAGAACAGGTTCTTCAAACACCTGATTAGCTAGAGCTAGAGGGAGGATAAAAGAAATGCATCCACCAGCACCTCCATTCTCAGAGAAAACTTTTGAAAATTCTGCCCCTCTAGCACACATACTAAAATTAATCAATAAATATCCTTTATGTATACTCCACGTGCTTTTCTTTTCTTTCCTTTTTTTTTAGAGACATATTTATTATTTGAGAGAGAGAGAGAGAGAGAGAGAGGGCAAGTGAGCAAGCAGGGGCAGACCAGACTCCCCACTGAGTGCAGAGCCTGACGCGAGGGTTGATCTCAGGACTCATTAGATCATGACCTGATCCGAAACCAAGAGTTGATGCTCAGCTGACTGAGTCAATCACATGCGCCTCCAGGTGATTTTCAAACTGCTACTTCTGTGCTACATCTTGGGCCAAGATGCAGTGTGCTGTCTTTTTAAGATTGGCAGCTCGATTTCCCAGAGCCCTTCAGCTTTCCTAGAGGTAAGCCTTGCTGATTTTCAAAGCCAGTTGTGATGGGGGCTTGTCTTCCTGGTGCAGGTCCCAAGACCAGTGGTACCTGATTTAGGGCTTGATCCTCTCCCTTCACAGGGAGTGCCACCACACCTGTGACATTCCTCCCACTTGTGGGTCACAGCCACACATGGAGTCTGGTTCCTTACTACATCTCTTCCCTTGCTATCCTTTCTCAGTGTGGCCTTCTCATTATGCCTTTAGCTGTACAAGTCTGCTCTGCCAGTCTCAGGTCATTTTCAGAGTGAGTGTATTACATATAGTTGTTGCCTTGGTGTGTCCATGTGAGGAAGTGAGCTCACAATCCTCCTCCTTTGCCATCTTCCTCTCCCTCCTATTATTAATTTTTTTGAGGAATCTCTATACTGTTTTCCACAGTGCCTCCCTCAATTTACATTACCACCAACAGTGTACAAGAATTCTCTTTATACAGTGTCTTTACCAACACTTGTTTTTTTGGTCATTTTGATTTTGGGCATTCTGACAGACGTGAGGTGGTTATGGTTTTGATTTGTATTTCCCTGATGATGAGCGATGTTGGGAATCTGTCCATGTGTCTGTTGGCCATCCATATGTCTTCTTTGGAAAAATGTCTATTCAAGTCCTCTTCCCATGTTAAAATCAGGTGGTTTGGTTTTTGATATTAAGTTGTATAAGTTCTTCATATTATATGGATATTAACCCCTTATTGGATCCATGTTTTGCAAATATCTTTTCTCTTTCGGTAGGTTGCTTTTTCCATTGTTGATGGTTTCCTTTGCTGTGCAAAAGCTTTTTATTTTGATGTAGTCCAATTTGTTTACCTTTTTTGCCCTTGCCTAGGGAGACTGGTCTAAAAATATTACCAACTGAGCTTACTGCCTATATTTTCTTCTAGGAGTTTTATGATTTCAGGTCTTATATTCAAGTCTTTAATCCATTTTGAATGATCTGCATGGCAGAGAAATCTTTATTAACCAAATATTTCTTCTTGTCACCTTCCCAGGAATTGCCTCTCTGAGCTTTCATCCTTGATCTTTTTCTCTTTCTTCTGCTCAGGATGGTGTATAAGCTTTAGTCATCTGGTGGCCTTTGGAGTCATATCCTTGAGGACTTCTATACATATGTACATAACTGAAATTTGTTTTATCTGGTTAATCTGTATTATGTCACTTTAATTCTTAGATTAGCTACAGAACCTAAAAGTATAGAAGGGAAGATTTTCATTCCCTACAATATTATTTGGCATGTAGACTCCACTGTTATAACCTCATTGAGTATGGCAACCAAATAAAAGGAAGATGATTTTCCTGCTCTATCTTCCACTAATAGGTGTGATGTGATAAGATTGTAGTCCTTTTAGAGAGTCACACTGGAAAAGCCATTCATGGGCAAGAGAGACCAAGAAAATGAAAAAGTTAAGATCCATGTTATAGGAAGTAGTATAAAAGAAACTGGACATATTCAGCATTTAAAAGAGAAAACATGGGCAGCCCGGGTGGCTCAGCGGTTTAGCGCTGCCTTCAGCCCAGGGCATGATCCTGGAGACCCAGGATGGAGTCCCACTTTGGGCTCCCTGCATGGAGCCTGCTTCTCCCTCTGCCTGTGTCTCTGCCTCTCTCTCTCTCTGTCTCTCATGTATAAATAAAATCTTGAAAAAAATAAATAAAAGAGAAAACATAAAGGAGAGTTGTAAAGTCATTTTTAAATATTTAAGAAGGGGGGATCCCCGGGTGGCTGAGCGGTTTGGTACCGGCCTTCAGCCCAGGGCATGATCCTGGAGACCCGAGATTGAGTCCCGCATGGAGTCCTGTATGGAGCCTGCTTCTCCCTCTGCCTGTGTCTCTGCCTCTCCCTCTGTGTGTCTCTCATGAATAAATAAATAAAATCTTTAAAAAAATATATTTAAGAGGAAGAGATAGTGATGAGTGCATTCAATTATTTATGACCTGAAGGACTAGTACTAGCATTGATGAGTGAAGCTAAAGGGTGACAGATTTTTGACTTACTTTAAGAAGTTTATTTTTAATGATCATAACTTATCTCTGACAGATGGACTAGCTTGGGAAATAGAAGGTTTCTAATCAAAAAAAGCACTTGGACATCTGCTGTGGATCTTTTTGATAGTCAAAACTGTTGGAAAAGCAAGATAATCATTGATTGGATATTTGACTTGAATTTTTGCAACCTGCTGTTCTGTGCTTTTATTCATAAATACACTTCATAAATCAACAAAAGCCTGATTGCTAAACTGGCTCTCAACTCTGTGATAAGATCCATTTCCTCTGTGTATCATATTTTGCCTACTACCATGACTTGGAAGTATCAGTAGAGACTGATACCTACCCAATATGAATTTAGTTTAAATTTTCTTTTACTTGCAGTTTATTAATTTGAGGAAGAAGTATACTTTGGGAGTATAAATTTTAATTACTAGCGATATTAACAATGATCATATAGGGATCCCTGGGTGGCCCAGTGGTTTAGCGCCTGCCTTTGGCCCAGGGAGCGATCCTGAGGCCCGGGATCGAATTCCACGTCGGGCTCCCTGCATGGAGCCTGCTTCTCCCTCTGCCTGTGTCTCTGCCTCTCTCTCTCTCTCTCTCTCTCTGTGTGACTATCATAAAAAAAAAAAAAAAAAAAAGATCATATATTTTAAAGATTTTATTTATTTATTCATGAGAGAGAGAGAGAGAGAGAGGCGCAGAGACACAGGCAGAGGGAGAAGCAGGCTCCATGCAGGGAGCCCGACGTGGGATTCGATCCCAGGTCTCCAGGATCGTGCCCTGGGCTGAAGGTGGCGCTAAACCACTGAGCCACCAGGGCTGCCCAACAATGCTCATAATTTTAAAAAGCATTCTTAATATGTTGACTTTTGTTAACCTCTTGAAATAATGGTTTTGAAATGCTGAGGATAGTCATTCTGTTTTTAAAGTAGATTGTCTCAGGGTGCTTGGCTGTCTCACTTGGTTATGCATCTGACTCTTGATTTCAGTTCAGGTTGTGATCTCAGGGTTGTTAGATTATGCTGGATGTGGAGCCTACTTAAGAGTCTCTCTCTCTCTCCCTCTTCCCTCTCCCAGTGAATGAATGAATGAATGAATAAAATTCTCCACTATATATGCTTCCTCTTTGAATTTCATCCTAAAATAAGTCTTATTGCTGATAAGGAATATAACAGTGGGAGTATCAGGGATTTTGTCTTTACTGTTTATTCCTTTGAATTTATGGTTTGGGAGAAGGGGAAAGAATGCCTTCGTCCTACAGAAGGAACTACTTTCCCAGGGTTTCCAGAAATTAATAGTAATTCCCTAGAGAAGTAGAAAGCCTTAATGTTTTGGATTTCATAGTGTTATATTGGAAAATTTGATTATGAGTATATGTATCTAAAAGATAATATCTGGAATAAAATTCTGTCTGTTTACATTTAACACTGGAGACTTTGATTATATGGAGAGGGGAAGTTCCTTTGAAAAAGAAAAGAAATAATAAGACCAACCTTAAATAATCTAGTAAATGGAAATGGGATTGAATTTTTAAAAAAAAGATTTTATTTATTTATTTACTTAGACAGAGCACAAGTGGGAGGGAGGCAGAAGGAAAGAGAGAATCCCAAGCAGACTCCATGCTGAGCATGCATTGTGATGGGATCATGATATTGCATCCCTGAGATCATGACCTGACCCGAAATCAAGAGTCAGACGGTTAACCAACTTAGCCAGCCAGGTGCCCCTGAAATTGTATTGAGAATTAATTAATCAAAATGCAAATCAATATAGAGGAAAATATTATGTGTAGGAGTAACAGAAAAACCTTCATGTAGTATGTAAAACTTGAGGTAGATCTTGAAGGGAAGCTGGACATCAGTCAGGAAGAGTGTCTATTTCCAATGTGTGTATGAGTGGGGACATGGTATAAGCAAATGGGAATGATATGGCAGAAATAGAAAAAAGCATAAGCAGACTTGGGAATGAATCTAGCTGTTGTTGGTCCATATTGGGAAGATAATCTGATGAAAATGCAGATGGCATGTTGGAATCAATAAGAATATTTACCAGAGATTAGGTCAAAGGGAGGCCAGCTATGGAGGGACTTAATAACTGGGGAGCAGAAGTAGGCTTTGATGTAGTTGGCACTTGGTGCACACTATACTTCTTGAATCAGGAATGCAGATGGGACGGTTCTGTTTAAGATTCATCATGAATCTTGTGCATTGCTTCAGGCTGTAAAAATTTCCAAAGTGCTAAAAGAGGGACAGTTTGAAATATTGATGTATAATTGGGCCCTAATAACTGGGTAACTTCCTTTTATAGGTAAAATAATATCTAATTCTTTGCTTTTGACAAATTTAAAGGTAATCTATTGGGTAGTAAGAGCAACAAGAAGGTATCAATACAACTCACTTTTTAAAGGAAAAAAAATGGACAGATTTTGATATTATATTGAATAGAAGAAGAGATACCCAGACTAGTGAATTAGAATATGCAAGATATCAAAGTCTTCCAGAGATCCTTTTGCCCTTTGAAATCAATTCTGCTTACAACCCTTCCAATGATTTCCCCTATCTTTTAAGAGAGCCTGAAGACCTGTACCAGTATTCTATCATAGCACATAAATAATTTTACTGAACGGTCTTCCTGTATGCCATCCTTTTATATTTGCCTTCACATTAGCCATATATCAAGCACTTAAAAAATATTTATTCACTGAATGGGTGAGAGGGAAATGATACATTTATTTTCCACATAAAATTTTGTTTATTTACTAAATCATTTTGGTTTTTATTCCATAATGTTTTTTTCATTATGTTTTTTGCTCCCTTATGCTTCAAAGTGTTTCCTAGTTCACACCCTCTTTAACACTTTTTAATCTACTGTACAGTCTCCATTTGTTTCCTTGCTTAGAACAGCTTCTTTGAACCCAATCTGTACATTGCAGTTTAGTATTTCCAAAGCACAGTTATAATTGTATTACTTCCCTGATCAAAAACTGTCAATTATTCCCTATTGCAGTGTTCTACCTGCTGTGGAGTTGGGATGCAAACTGTGGTTTTCCTTCCTATGGCTTTTTTTTTTTTTTTTTTTAAGAGTCGTCCTTCTCTAGTCTGACAAAAGAGGTTCCTGCTTCACTTATTCTGAATCTTATACACTGACTCAGACTGTAAAATTTTTGAAGTGTCAAAAAAGGGGCAATTTAAAATATTGGTGATAATTGGATTCTATTAACATTCTCTTGTTTGATCAACCATGATACCTAATCCTTGCTTTGCATGAAATTAAGGTGGATCTAATCAGATGATAGCTAAAAATAATTTTTGATGATAGATCATTGTGATTTTTGACATATTAAGTCGAGTTCAAAGAATTGAGTGATATTTTATAACAATTCCTTTTACTGTCATATACTTATTTACATAACATCTATAAACATTTCTAAGAGAAAAAATAGAGTTGATGCTGAATCTGATTCTGTGTAAGTGATACTCATCCATGATTCACAAAATGAGTTTTTTTTTTTAAAAGTCTCATCTATTTTGTTAAGGGATACATTTCCAATAATGTTTTTAACATATATAATTAGTAATATTTATCAAAATTTGAAAATATTTGTTTTGATCAGTTGTGTACTGATAATCATGGTAATGGTAACTTAATCTGGGACATTTTTGTAAAACACAGCCTTTTGATAACAGGTATAAACAAACTAAATTTCATTTATATACTAAGTATTTTTCCTCCAGAGAAATATGAAAGCTTGATCTATAAAGACTTTTAAGACAATTAGGATAAAATTATGAAGGAGAATGAGAATAGAAGCGGTTCAAGAAACAAAAGGAAATAATGTCAAATTTCTGATTATCTAGGAGTGGCTGCATGTATTTTTCAAATAGTTGATTCTGAATTCCAATGGTTAGATTAAAAGAATGATGTAACAAGTGTTTTTAAATGTTAATATTTATGATATTAGTAGAAATCATATCCTTGCCAGTATTTAAACAAGTAAAACATCATAATGGTAAAGAAAAATTATGCAAAGAAGTATACATTAAAAAAATTCTTCTGAGTGTACTTAGGCAAAGATATTTTAAAAACTTAGAATAGAACCCAAAATCTTTAGCATGACAGTGACAGTCCTATCTACCTCTTCAACTTTCAATTTTTTATTATTATTCTCCACCTACCTTAAATATTTCTCAACTCTCCAATTTTCTATACTTTTTATTCCTGGAAAGAAGAGTTTTTATTGTTTGCCCCATGGCATCCATGTTGAGTGCTCTTCTCTTCCTGTTTTCTGCTCTAAAATTTCTACCCACCTTTCAAAGTGCGTATCAAGTATCCTCTGACACTCTATAGCAGTTTTCCTTTGTGTTTCTCCTATGGCATTTTTACACCTCATGTGATATTATGGCTATTTTCTTTATATTTTATCTCCCCTGCTAGACTTTAAGCTCTTCAACGGCAAACGTTCTTCTTTGAATCCCTGTTGTTTCCTTATACATAATGACCATGAGATATTTCTTGCATGGATTAATGTGTTTAATCAGTAAGAAGTTGCATTTTTTAAAAAATGTAAGTGTCTATTCAGCACAGTTGTGGCTTTTGTTACTATTATATATATAATCCTTTAAATTCTAATAAAAAGTACAAACTGATATTTGAAGTAGTGTCTATTTTGGCAATTTAAAAATATTTTTATTACTAGTATTAGATACATAAGAGGTTTCAGAGATTCAATTCTGTAATTAGTATCAGGATACAGAAAATTGGAAATCAGTATAAAATCCTGCTGTAACCGATGAGGTCAGTTAAGAATAATACACTAATAATTAGTCAATTGCATTGTAGTTTCCACTGATGAAGCCAAAACCTCATCCATTGTTTTTCTCATGGAACCTTGTTAGCCAAATGGAATTACATTACTATAGGTGAATTTCTCTTTAGTATGTCTCACTTATGTTACACCTTTTGCTTCTTTTAAGGGGCTTTCTTAAAAGTGGCATCTGTGTCAACTTTTTCTGGTTTAAATTTTTTTCTCTCTATTGTACCCCTTTTCTCTTTTATCCTCCTCAAATTGCTTCTCTCATGTTTCTTTCTACAAAGACCTTGTACAGGTGATTTCTAAGCTGACATTTATAATTGTGTTTATTCCTAATAGTGTTCTGTATTCCTGGGTAACACATGCACATTTTTATTCCCATTTTAATGCTTTACTATAAAGAAGGACTGTAATGGCAAGACTGGAACTGCAATAAGATGAGAAAATGACATTTTAGTGAGTTGGGTGTCATTTTTGAAGGACTTACCCTACTTACCCAGAATCCTTCACAGTGACTCTACCCTCAATTCACTAAGACTGTAGAAATACTTAGATTATTTTATGCAAAAATTATAAAGTAAAAAGTGGTTTATATTATCCATCAATAATACAGAAATTTGGGAAGTAGGAACATAATTTCATCTGTCATCATCTAAGGTGATGGCATACTGGGCATTACCTAAATGTGCTGAAGTTAAATTATAAGTTGATCTTCTGCAAAGGTTTAGTTTCTCCCATTCCTGTAAGTGTGTGCCACTCCTCTCTTCCAAGATGGGATCTCGCTACTCTACCCTTGGGTGTCTACTGACCTTGTGACTGACTTACTGTTACTGACAGAATGGGACAAAATGAAAATATGCCAGTTGTGAGCTTGGACTTTAAGAATCCTGGCTTTCTCTGCTGCTCTTTTGAAGCCCCAAGCCAGTGGTAAAGGAGTACCTCCAAGTGGAAAGATTGAGGCATAGACAGCCTCCAACCCTTTCAGCATTTCAGCTGTATACCAGGCAGGTAGGAGAAGCCATCTTGGATTTTTGAGTCCCTGTAGAGCTCCAATGTCTATCACATGCGAAGAGGAGGCTGTCCCTGCTTAGCTACTAAAAGTTGTGGCAGCTTGTTATACAGCTATAGATAAAAGAAACTGATGTGGAGATAGCCAAAGTACAGAAAGTGTTGGTAGAGAGATGGATTCTCTAGACTGATGGGGAAACCAAGGCTCTCATCTTAAGAGAGGGCTCTAAAACTGGGACCAGTTATCTTAGCATTTGGCTAATCAGTGTCTTCTGTAAGAAGTACACAGAATTGAGTGGAAAAATACTTTGATTACTCTACTCTAGGCAACTCCATCACTTCTCTTTCAAGGCTCATATGGAGAACTGCACTGTTGTGTTTGGCTGTCTCAAGAGTCTTCTCTTCTCAATACTTCATGGCTGTGTGCAACATCCTATTTCCTTTTTTTTTTTTTTTTGAGGTTAAGGGGTTAAGAGGGAGGAAGAAGTTACTATCTAGCTGCATAGGGAATTTCAGCCATTGTCTGTTTTTGTAAACTTTAGATTCTGCTTCTAGTGGCTTATGTACAATGATTTACTACAATGGAATCTTACAAGAACATTTAGTAATTTGAAATCATATTCAAAACTATAGCAGACCTTTAGGAATTTCTGAAATCATATTATAAGGGCAACTATCTATATACAAGGTCACTCTTGAATATATATGAAATGTATGTCCTTCTTAAAATGGCTTAAAATTGAAGACATTTTCTAACATAATTGAGGTTCTACTAGTTTCCTGGAATATTATGGCCCTAAATGCTTATTAAAATTCATTCTATTTTTATGTTAATTTGTTAATTAATTATCCAGAATTTATTAGTAGTCTCCTGTTTTGTCTCTATAAAGATGAAAATATTGGGTTCTTCAACCCTGACTAGTTTCCAGTCCATATTTGAAATTCCTGTATTCAATTTAGAGCAAATATCAGTGACCTTTAGTATTCCAAATTATTTCATATACTGATATTGAAATCTTGCTTTCTTAATTTCCTAAATAAAGTAATTTTCTTCTAATTCTGTGAATCAAAACCTCATACCAAATAGCTTAACTACATTCTTTCCAATCTATTACACACTTACTGCTAACAAAGATTCTTAATCTGGAAAGAATGGATTTGCACCAGATAATACACCAGCTGTGTCTTCTGTCTTCCCGATGACGTATTACTCTGTAACAAGGTCCTACTTACTCACAAAAACATTTAGACATATTTAGTGATGGGAAAAACCTAAATTAAGGGATTGTCAAGTATTTTTATGCAAAGAGAAAGTAATATCTTATATAGAAAGGTCTGAAAGGGAAGAAATTTTAAAACTTGATGTACTGTAATTCATTTGGATTTGGGTAATGTTTAACAAAACAAGATGCAAATGAAAGTAAGATGCTGTGCAATTAGGTTAATGTCTCAGACATTAAAAAAAAGCCTGTATTTCTGTGTTACACTTGTACATATAGAGGCATAGTCATTTGTTTTGGAAGCAAGTTCTAATTGGTTGGGATCAGCAGGAAATCAGGTAAGGAGATAGAGGTTACTGGACAGTGAGGTCCCCAAGGGCAGGAGCTGGGATATCATCATCATCATTCTTATTTATAGAAAGCAGCTATTACATGTTTTATGTTATTTTTTCTAATTTCTTCTAATACTTATAACAATTTCGCAAGGCAGATGTGATTATTCTCATTTTTAATGATAATGAAACTGAATTTCAGAGATGTAAAGTAACTTGCCCAAAGTGACATCTTAGAAATGGTAGATTTGGGATTCTAATTCCAAGGTCTTTAGCCTGACTTCTCAAATATCTTACAAAATTATGAAAAAAACTGATGAACATTCTCTTTAAAAGTTTATTGACTGCAAAAGAAGATTTATGACAGGAAAATAGGTTCTCATAGACTTTGTTAGGGGAAGAGAGGGTTCTAGAGAAATAGTAGCATTAAGGGATAAGTGTCAATAGTTTTCAGATTGGATGAAACCCAACCATTGGGATTATGATATGAAGAATTCCTAAGCCTCTCTCAGTGAAGTTTTCCTGACCTAGACAAGGTACATGTAAAAGACCATGGCAATTTCAGGGAAGCAAGTGAGAAAAAGGTATTTCCTTTGCTAAAAGGACCCCGGTTTTGGTTTATTCCACCTGAAAAACAGAATTCAAGAATAACAGCATTTGGACTAGAGATAATTTGCATGTTACAGTACATGAACTGGGTGCCCGCCTGATACACAGTGATTCTTGTACAGGTGATTTCTAAGCTGACATTTATAATTGTGTTTATTCCTAATAGTGTTCTGTATTCCTGGGTAACACATGCACATTTTTATTCGGTTTCAAATTCCTTGGGAATTTTCTCTTCTTCCTCATATTTTAGACGACTGTTGTGAATGGGACTAGCCATCATTTTTTATGTTTTTGCCTGATACACAGTGATTCTTGTACAGGTGATTTCTAAGCTGACATTTATAATTGTGTTTATTCCTAATAGTGTTCTGTATTCCTGGGTAACACATGCACATTTGATTCGGTTTCAAATTCCTTGGGAATTTTCTCTTCTTCCTCATATTTTAGACGACTGTTGTGAATGGGACTAGCCATCATTTTTTATGTTTTTGCTTCCCTGTCAAACATTACCTAGTAATTGTTCAAGGATAGACAACCAGCCCAAATTGGTCCCATCATAGATAGACATAGTAATATAATTTATTACTTAAAAGGGATTATTTTCCCCCTGATTTTTTTTGAAAAAATGTAAAACCTACAGAAGCATAAGAAAAATAATACAATGAATATAATATACTGATTCATCCATATTTAACAATAGTTAGTATTTTGTGACATATTGCTCCATATATAGCCTTTTATCCCCCTCCGAATCACTTGAAAATCAGATGCAGACATTTTGAAAATTTCCTGTCAAATTCTTCAGCGTTTATATCATGGAGCCAAGGACATTCTCCAACATAAGTACAGTACTCCCATCACACACAACTGTTCCCAAAATGTTCTTTGTAGATATTTCATTATTTCCTAGAATCATGCATTTCATTGGGTTATCATATTTTCTAATCTCAATCAATCTATCTTAAAATTTTTTTAAGCATCCATGACTATAGTATAAAATGTCCCACAACCTAGATATTTTTTATTGTTTCCTTGTAATTAGCCTCAGATTAAACATTTTGGCAAGAATACTACATTAAAAATGATATGGAAATTATAATTGTACTTTTAGTCATTATGCTGAATCAACAGACATTAACTAGGAGACTTGGCTTGCTAATCATAGAACCTCATCTGCAGTCAAAGTGGCTAGTCCAGGAAGGGGTGCATGATTTAAACTGGGTCAATCAGTCTTTTCCTGAAATATTTTATATTGATCTGAAGAAAGAAGTCTCTTTCAAACTGGTTGCTAAGCTGTTTGTCTGAAGTTAAGAAATATTGAAATGTAGATTCAAAAGACCCCAGAATAAGTGGATCATGATAATATTCATGCCAATTCTCTCTAAAATTAGGTTTATCTCTACTCATTTAAAAAATTATTAAGCATTTATTATGTGCCAGGCTATTTTCCAAGTGCTTTATATGTATTAAATCATGTAATTGTCTCAGCAGTTCCATGAGATAAGTTTTATTTCTGTCCCCATTTTGTAGGACCCAAGGAAGGAAAAGCTTAATTCTCTTGCCAAAGATTGCACAGCTAAAAAAAGGATGGAGCAAAAATAAGAATCCATAGTACATGACCTCAACCATAGTGATAAGATACCATTCACAGTGATGAGACTCCATCCACTGTTTACTCTCATGCTTAAACTAATTAAATTGGATTTCTGTCACTTGCAATCCTAGAGTCCAGGCTAATACACGTTATGACCTGTAATTCTCTAGGAACTAAAGAAGCAAATTAAAAAGGAAAATATGAGATGTGAATGGATAATGCCTCCTTCTCAGGTCCTGTTTTTTTTTTTTTAATTTTATTTATTTATTCACAAGAGACACATAGAGAGAGGCAGAGACATAGGCAGAGGGAGAAGCAGACTCCCTAGAGGGAGCCTGATGCAGGTCTAGATCCTAGGACCCTAGGATCATGACCTGAACAGAAGGCAGATGCTCAACCACTGAGCCACCCAGGTGCCTCTCAGGTCCTGTTTTTGAAAGACAGGACCTTTATTACTGTCAGTGGTATGCTCTTGATTAAGAATTTTCCAACAACTTGTTTTTAGGGACCTACAGGATGTTACTGTGATGGGTACATTAATAATGAAAGAATTTTGGCAATGACAAGGTTGAAGCTTTGATAATTAGTGTGTAGTCAAACCAATTAAAATGTTTAGGACATCAATTAAGAGGAAATAGTCTTCCACACTGAATTATCCCTCTCAGAGCAAATTGTTTTAAGAGATTCTCTTTTTAATGTATTGGATGACTGTGTAGTCAGTTTTAAAATACAAAACAGAAGTTAGTATGAGGGAAGTGGTCTTCTTGATGACAATGACAGATGACAGAGTATTGTGAAATTTTAATACGTAGCATGATTGGTTGTAAATTGTTTCCATGTTTGCTGAGGTAATTTGCAAATAAGAGATGAGTCATATCTTCCATTTGTATCATAGACATTAGAATGAAAAATGCAAAAATGAACAGTGATGTGGTTTAACTTTGACTTACATTGTTGTTAACTCTTAAATATCAAATAGAATCAATCCATTTCTTAGGACTCTTGATTTTTAGGATATTTATGTTCTTTAGGATTAAACATAAAACTAAGATATTATCCACAAGTGTAAGCTACCATGACCATTTTTATATTAACCATCAGTTGTCCTTATACATTGAGGGCCATATGTGTCAGTCACTATTCTGACTAGTTTTAACACATGAATTTGAAATCAGAGTTGGAATAAAAAGATTAAAGAGCAATGACAGCTATGGACTAAAGGAAAACATGTTTCTATTAAGTCAGATTTCTTAAATCTTTGCAAAGGAGCTGTTGTCATTTCTGTTTTACAGAAGGAAAAGTTGGGCTATCAAGGTACTTCTCTAAGGTCAATTTGTTAGAATATAGTGGTTCTGAGGCTAGAACTCAGGTCTTTCTCACTGCAAGGAACAAATTCTTCCTATTATCACATGCCAATGTTCATGTAAGAATGAATGATGTAGAATGAATAAGAAAAATTAATCATGAGTATGTTGGCTGGGATTTGAGGTAAAACTTGACCTATAATATATGCCCAATGTGATAAACATGCTGTTTGTTTTAACATAGATAATTATGTATGTTTAGGAGTTAAACATGATCTTCCAATTATTTAGGTTTTATGGAATTTATTTATTTATGTGTAAAGAGAGCCAACATTAATACTGATGTATAGATATAAAGGTCAACTATATTTAACAAATATAAATTAGACTTTGGTATATTTGTAGCACTATCACTGTAGAATGTTAGAGCTTAGAATAATTTTACACACATTTTTTTCAGTTTCTCTAATTTCTAGGGGCATAGGAGAATGAAGTATTATGGTGCCTGATTATATTTTCAATTTGTAGTGACTTTTTTCCTTGATTGTAGGCCGAGATATTTTAGTCAGACTGCTTTTTTAAGGACATAGTTTACTAGGCCTACACTAATTTTCAAGAGGAGATTGAGTTATTTTTTATACTCATGTCACAGACACATTTCCCTCTTATCTGTTTTTCCCTTGATAGAAACACTGTGTCCTTCTCTTTTAATTCCATGAGAAATATACGTTTATTAACCTCCCACACTCTCCCTATTACGTATACAAGCAAACATGGATTTCATCTTAAATTAATCCTTCAAATGCTGCTATCAGTGAAGACATTTTAAACTGTCATAATAAGATGTGGTGGGTGACAGCAGACTTGGAACAAGGCTAGAGTATGTTTCAACCATTGTTAAAAGTTCATGTTCCTATCATTACATTTCTGTTTCTAATTCCTGAAACCAGTCAGCAATGATAGATGAAAATATGAGCTATTTCTTTGCGTTGGCAAAATCTCAATTCAAGAAGACATAGTTTCCTTAGTTATTTTTAAAGTATACTGTTTATAGTGCTTGATATAGTTAGATGAAAAAAAAATCCACTCAGACTTTTTTTTAAGTAAAATAAAGTCTTGAGATGTTTAGTTACATAACCCTAATGAAATATTTTCTTGTGTCTGCATGAGTAGAGGTTATTCTGATGGGATCCAGAACTAAATGTGATATAAATCCCAAATATATGAAACATTCTGCAAGATTGTATACATTTTAAAAATATGTTCCTAAATGCTATGGATTCTCTTCCTAGAAAGCTTTGTTATTATATATATGTGATCATGCACTGAATATTTTATTTGCAATTTAAGTTGTTTCTAACTTTGATGCCCATTCAAGGATCCAAACTGGACATATGTGGTCCACTAAAAATTGATGCAGTTGCTATGTAATTGTTGAGTAGTGTATTTTTAAGTCATTAAGGTTGACACCTAAGATTAGACACCAATCTGGGATTTGGGCTCAGCCTGATTGGAGTGGGGGATACCTGTCTGTGTTCTTTACCTGTACCAAACCACTATGCTTCTTGTATGCTGCTCATTGGCATCAAACACAGGACAGATCCTCAATATCACTTATGCCCAACTATAGTTAGTTGCCTTTATTGAGAAATATCTTGTTAATGGCAATAAATAAAAATATGACATTTCGTAACCTCCTAATCCCTGTAATCACTTGGTATACTTATGGACATTTCTGTTTTTGCTTAGATTTTCAGGGAGAGTTCCTTTTGCTTTATCAGATTCTCTCTCTCCAACCCTAATCTCTTTCTCTGCCAACAAAATTGGAATATTTACATCTATATTTACAGCTTTTCTATCCTTTTATTACCCTAATGAGAAAAGCTGTTGCTATGTCAGTAGATGGGAGAAATTAAAATTTGCAGCTGTCTACAAGTCATTAGATAAAGGACTACATTATTTCTCTATTTCCTTAGGATAGAAAATACTGTTTTGGGGTAATTAAAATATGGCATATGAAACTGGACAACAACAAGAATAACAACAATAAAAGCTTCAGAAATTAAAGAATTTATTCAGAGTTCCTCTAGAAAAATACCTAAATTCATCCATACATTGACAGTATTAAGAAATAACATGAAACAATAACTGATATATTTGTAAAGATCACCTGAGTTCAAGAAGACCTCAGATATTTTTATTCCCACAGAGTCCCAAATTATTAAAACACCTTGAAATCAGTCTTCTGTGTAATGTTGACTATCTAAAGGAAAGAAAAATCACATACAGTCATAGACTGTGAACTCTCTTCCTCTTTATATAGCAATTGATTAGAGGTTGGAAATGTGGAAAAGAGCGGATACAGTTAAAAATCTCAGAGTGGTTGTGAATGGTAGATTATTGGCCAACGAAGCTCAGGACCAATTGTGTGCATAAAAATTAATGGTACAGGAAAGCCTTGCAACTGTACAACTGAAATTCCTGATGGAGTATTTCAATTTAAACCCTACTGTATTTGGGTACTCCCACAACAGAATCTTCAGTCTTGCTTCTTTTGGAAAGAATTATTAAAGACATTTGCAGTTAAAATTGAAATGATTATGACAAGCCTGTCTCATAACTACATGGTGAATGTCTAGACTTAGCTCTAATTGGTCTTATTTTAATGCATTTATTGTTTAATTGCTTGTGGTAATGATTTACTCTTTCATAGAACTGAGATTAATGGCAACTGGCAACTCTATTGGCATTGCTATCAGAGAAATGGCCAAAGTCTCAAAATAGAAGTGAGAAGACAGATTCTAGGCACAGAGGAATGTCAGGCTAATATAGCTTCATAAAAACTGTGTTAAAAAATACTGCTACTTAATAATTTTGTAATGTGTCCATTAATACCGTTTTTAATTCTAGTTTTTAATGTATGGGATTGAGACCCTATTATGGCATTGAATGTAATTATCTTTTATAGTGTGTAGGATTGATATTTAATAAATGGATAAAAATCCAGCATTTAAAGGTATTAATTTGAACTCATAAACTCTCTCATATCCTCTGTTTAATAATACTTTTTGGTAGAAGTTTGGAAACCTATGCAAAAGAATAACGTATTTGAGTAGTCAGTCATGTTGGATTGCTCTAAGCATGTTGTGTATATTTGCAGTCTAACATGTGTACAAATCATGTGATTGTCATTTGCGTATTTTCATCTGTTGCAAGATAGACAAAGCCCCTCATATCTCCTTTGTATATCCATGTTATTGTTGTGTGTGTTCTGCATCAGGTAAAGTTTTTGTCTTAACTAGCTTTGGAGAGTAGGGTGGGGAAGACTGCTATTCTGCATGTAGTGCTTTGTTTTTGATCTATAGATTTGTTACAGTATAAGTAAACATGATGAGAGGTCTCCTATATTCCAGAAAATGAAGTTCAATAATACAGGGGAATACATTTAAGTAGGAAAAATATAATTTTTAAAATATAAAAATTATATGAAAGCTATTTGGTATAATGGAATGAAAATTCAAGGCTTCAGTGAACAAGAACCTAGATATTACAAAGAAGAATATAGTTGAACCTTGAACAATGTGGGGGTTGGGGCATTAACCCCTTATGATGTAGAAAATTGATATATAACTTTTAACTCCCCCAAAACTTAACTATTGATAGCCTACTATTGACCAGAGCCTTATTGATAACATAAGCAGTTGATTAACATATATTTTATATGGTAATATTTTCTATATTATTACAATAATATGAACTAGAAAAATTATTAAAATCATAAGAGAATATATATTTACAATACCATATTTATATTAAAAAAAACCTGCCAGCAATTAGACCTATTCAGTTCAAACCTGTGTTGTTCAAGGATCTGCTAGAGTAGTCTTGTTTTGCTGTTTTGCTTTATTTTGCTTTTTTCTTTATTATAAAATATAATATGTATATAGAACAACTTATAAAACAAATATTTGTCATGTGAACAAAAAGTCCTGTGGTGAACCTTATGTAGCCACCACTGAGGTCAAGAAATAGAAGCTGGCCAGCTCCTCTGGAATCTCAGCCCTTTTTGTCACTCTCTGATCACAGTCCTGCCTCTTTGACCTGGAGGTATCTATTCTGTGGTCTTTTGTCCTAGAACTGCAAAGAAATGAAAGGAGATATTAATACTTATATATGCATCTCTAAAATTTACACTTTAGTTAAGCTGTTTTTAAAAACCTGTTTGAATGGAATTACATATTCCTCTTTTTCCTAGCTTTTGTATCTCAGTATTATATTTGTGAAACTTATCCACATTGTGGTATTTGCTATAGTTGTATATAATTCATCTATTTTCATTGCTGTATAGTATTTCATTATATGGCTCTAATACAGTATATACATATCTTAGTGTTGGGGTGCATTTGGGGCATTTCCAACTGTGAACAGTCTTATTTTGTTTTCTAATGCACACATATTAATTTCTCTAAATGTGTAATTGTTGAGTTGATAGAAATATAAATCTTCAATTTTACCAGAAAATGACAAATTGTTTTCCAATAGTATGTGAGTTTTCATTGCCACATCCTTACCAATACTTAGTATAATTACACTTTAAAAAGTTTTGTTAGTCTGACAGATACATAATGGTTATGGAGATTTTCATAACCCTGCTTACTAATGATATTGAGATTCAGCTTTTATGTTTATTTGGCATTTAGACTATATACTGTTTTTTGTCACTTTGCCTAGTTAAAAGTTTTGCCCATTTTTCAATTGTACTTTTTATTTTTTTAAAAGATTTTATTTATTTATTCATGAGAGAGAGAGAGAGAGAGAGAGATGCAGAGACACAGGCAGAGGGAGAAGCAGGCTCCATGCAGGGAGCCTGACGTGGGACTCGATTCCAGGTCTCCAGGATCAGGCCCTGGGCTGAAGGTGGCGCTAAACCACTGAGCCACCCGGGCTGCCCTATTTTATTTTTCTTATCCATGTAAATTCTTTGCAATGAATGTTACTGTATTGTTTTTTAAACCTATAAGTTTTTTTTTTTTATATTCTAGATACCAAATATTTTTGTTTATGTATAGTAGATATCATCCTCTCTATGACTTGTTTAATTTTCTTTATAGTTCTTTAGATAAGCAGATGTTCTTAATGTTATGTGGAAGAATTTATTGATCATTTTCCTCATGAACAATTTTACGTTTTATTTAAGAAATCCTTTTCTACTGTAAGATCATATGGATATGTTTCTCTATTATTTTCTAAAAATTTATAGTTTTAATATTTTCATTTTAGTCTATCTGATTGATTTAGTATTTTGTGAATAAGAGTCTGGTTTTATTTTCTCTCACATAGATATCTAATTTTCTTAGCACCATTTACCTAAAAATCTACCATGTCTATACTGACAGTGCTACTTCTGTCATATAGAAGTTCCTGTACCAGTGTGGCCTGTTTCTTAGGTTTCTGTCATTGGACTGGTAACATACTTTTCTATTTACTTGAGCTTTAAAATAAGTCTTGATATTAGCGAGAGCAAATCCTTTTCCCTCATTCTTATGTTTTGACTATTCTGACTTCTGAAATTTTATATATATTTTAGAATCAGCTTGTCAAACTCCACAAAATGACTGTTTTGAGATTTTGTTTATAATTGTATTGAGTCTATACAGCAGGGGAGAATTGACATCTCTAAAATAGAATGATTATTATTCATGCATTTGCTTATTTGGGCCTTCTTAATGTGTCTCAATTAATTTTGTAAATTTCTCTGTAGAAGTCTTTTTTCTTTTTTCTCTGTAGAAGTCTTATGCATACTTTTATATGTTCTTAGGTAATTTATATTTTTGATAATATTGTAAATGATATCACTTAAGATTTTATTTATTTTAGGAATACATTTTTATATTGATTTTTGTATCCAGAAACCATGCTAAATTCTCCTCATTAAAGCTATCTGTAAGGTCTTTTGGATTTTATATATTCATAGTTAATTTTTTGGCAAGTAATGACAGTTCTACTTCTTCCTTCCTAATTCTTGTACCTTTCATTTATTTTTCTTACCTTATTGCATTGACTAGAACTTCAAATGCAATGTGATTCACAATTTTAACCAGTGGGGAGTTTTGTATTGTTTTTATCTCAAAGGAAGTGGTTTTACCATTAGTTGTGGTGAATACCAGGATGTTTTATAGAGAGCCTCTAACTCAGGAGTTGGTAGTTCACTGTCCGTGACCCAATCTGGATTGCCAACTATTTTTGTAACTAAGGTTTTACTGGAACACAACCATGTCCATTAATGTAAATGTTGTCTATAACTGCTTTCATACCACAATGACAAAGCTGAGTTGTGCAACAAAGATAATGTGGCTTGCAAAGCTGCAAATTCTTATCTGGCTCTTTAATAAAAAGTTTGCAAAACTCTCCTTTCCCAGATAAAATGTTCTCTTTTACTCTTTTTTTTGCTAAATACTTTTTTTTTCCTGGATGGATTTTTTTTTTTTTTTGCATTGAGATAATGTGAATTAAATTAGTTGCCTTTTTTTTTTTTTAATTTTATTCATTTGACAGAGAGCGTGCGAACACAAGCAGGAGAGTGGCAGTCAAAGGGAGAGGGAGGGATCCCTGGGTGGCGCAGCGGTTTGGCGCCTGCCTTTGGCCCAGGGCGCGATCCTGGAGACACAGGATCGAATCCCACATCGGGCTCCCGGTGCATGGAGCCTGCTTCTCCTTCTGCCTATGTCTCTGCCTCTCTCTCTCTCTCTCTCTCCGTGTGACTATCGTAAGTAAATTTAAAAAAAAAAAAAAAAAAAGGGAGAGGGAGAAGCAGGCTACCGATAGAGCAGGGAGTTGGACCCTACTTGGGTCTTGATCCCAAGACCAAGATTTTGGGATTTTGATCTGAGCTGAAGGCAGACACTTAACCAACTGAGCCACCCAGGCGTCCCAGTTAGTTGCCTCTCTTATGTTAAATTGAACATATTCTTGGAATAAATTTTCCTTTGTTAAAATGTACTATCCTTTATATGTTTTTGGATTTAGTTAGCTGCTATTTTCTTGAAGTTTTTTGCATTATTGTTTATAGTTAGGTTGACCTATAATTTTCCTTTTCCTTACTGTTCCTTTGGGTTTTGGTACCAAAGTATGCTAGCCTTTTAGAATAAGCATGAGTTATATTTGGATAACTAGCCAATGGAACCATTTGCTCTTGGAGTTTAGTCGTGGGAAGACTTTTCATTATTGATTCAGTCTCTTTCATGGCTGTAAGATTATTCATATTTCCTCTTTCTCCTTGAGTCATAGTTATATTTTTCTGGGAATTTATCCATTTGTCCCAAATTTATATTTATTGTCATAAGCTGTTCATAATATCTTCTTAATCTCTTTAATGTCTGCAAGATGTTCCTTTTGTCTGTCATTTCTAAATGGGTGTGTCTTCTGTCTCCTTGTTCACCAGTGGTTTATCAGTTTTGTCTTTTCAAAGAGCCAGCTTTTGGCATAGCTCCCTTCCATTGTGTTTATACTTTCTTTCATGAATTTCTCTATAGATACTTAGACTTTATTTTATTTTTTTGGACTTTTTAAAAAATATTTTATTTATTTATTCATGAGAAACAGAGAGAGAGAAAGAAAGAGAGAGAGAGAGAGGCAGAGACACAGGCAGAGAGAAAAGCAGGCTCCATGCAGGGAGTCTGATGTGGGACTTGATCCTGGGTCTCCCGGATCACACCCTGGGCTGAAAGCGGCGCTAAACCGCTGAGCCAGCCGGGCTGCCCTTTTTTTTTTTTTTTTTTTTGGACTTTAATTTGATGTTCTTTAATTTATTGAAGTTAATTTTTAGCTCTCTCTTTTTTTTTTTTAGCTTTTCTCTTTTTTTCAATATATGCCTTTAAAGGCTATAATCTCTTTAAAATGAACAGATGCTCTTATTTTTGGTATCATTTATTTTAAAATTTTTCATCTGTACTCTTTTCTGATTTCAGAAATGGCTCTAACCCTTGAAGATTTTCTGATAATTAAAAAAAAATACTGATTTATAGATTAATTAACATTGAGTTAATAACACATTCTCCATATAATTTTCCTAGAAATTTTCTTAGAAATTTGTTGATAGTTGGTTTATGACTCATTATTTGGTCAATAAATGTTTGATGTGAATTGATAAAAAAATGTATATTCTGCAATAGATAGATGCAGGGTTAAATATGTCCATTAGGTCAAGTTTGTATATCTCCTTGTTCTACTTGTGTATCAATTTTTTTGTCTGCTTGTTCTGTCACTTATTGAGAAAGCATGTTAAAATTTTCTACCACAATTATAGATTTACCTGTATTTCTTTGTTCTATTAATTTTTGCTTCAAATATTTGATGCCATATTATTAAAGGAAAATTAGAGGAGAAAAGAAATTAGGTTTTTTAGTGGAATCCACTGGAAAACCTTAAAACCAAGGTTGATGATTTAAGATGATACTCATACCCTTTATAATTGCTCAAAATACTTTCACATATACTATCTGCTTTCATAATGATTGAATCTGTGAGTTAAGACAAGCATTATCAACCAAATCTGATGATCTTAAGGCAAGAATATCACCCCAAATCACAGATTACTTTGAGGTCTGGTCTAGGAAAATGAATAATTTCCCAAGGCAGTTCTATTCCTCTTCTTTTTAGCACATTCTGATCCAGGTGTTCTGGTTCTCTTGCTGTGTCTTTAACTCACTAAGGACATTTCACTCTCAGGTCTTTGTATTTAGTGGTCACTACCTGGGCAGATAGATCTCCGTTCATATGTCAGTTCTTCACAGACACCTTCCCTGATCATTCTCATCACTCTATTCTTTTAGCCTGTTTTATTCTTCAGAGCATTAACAGTATCTACTGGGGTATTTAATTATCATCTTCCTCTCTTATAGTAAGTAAGCTTCAAGATTCTGGGGTCTGTACTGAATTCACTGCTACATGTCCAGTATAATCGCTGACACATAGTAAGTACTGAATAGTTTTTGGTTGAATAAATGAATGAGCGAACTAATCTTGTCTGAAAATAGTATGTCAAAAATAATTTTGTCAAATAATTATTGAGACTTTCTAGGTTAAAGGAATTCTTTTCAGCTTGATAGATACAAGCAAGAGTGAAACAAGACTGCTGACGTTAGTTTGTAAGCCATTTGGGGATATAAGATATATACCAATGATAGAATCTGCAAGTGACATATAAGAAATGATGATACAAGACTTATTACAGGACCATGAACAATTAATAGCCAAATATGTTATTTAAACAATGAGTGCTGTGGATTCAATGAAAGGAAGGATTACTGATTCTTAGGATTACAGAAAACAATATAAATTTTTAAAAATATGATGTGGACACCTTATTAGTTATTCAAGGATGGCCTTTTATTTGTTAAAGGAAGCAGAAAAAAAGAAAGTGTACAGTTATCAAGGAGAGAGATTAGCAAGCCCTAATTTGTCCTTCTACCAGACTGTGTATATCTCCAGGGCAAAGACTGTATCATACTTGTTTCTTATCTCTAGGCATGTATGAGGTATTCTATTAACTTTCAATGCCTAAATTTGAGTAATAAGTTCAGAATAAATGATAAGCAAGTAGTAAGAGTTGATAATGGACCCGAAAAAAAGGACAGAAATAAGTCAGAAAGTACAGTTGACCCTTGAATATCACAGATTTGAAGTGCATGGGTCCACTTGAACATGGTTGGTTTTTTTTTTCTAAATTCAATATAGTACTGTAAATATATTCTCTTTTCTGATTTTCTTACTAGTAATTTATTTTTTCTAGCTTACTTTATTGTAAGAATATAACATATAATACATATAACACACAAAATATATATTAATTGACTGATGTTATCAGTACAGCTTCCAGTCAGCAGTAGGCTATTAGTAATTAAGTTTTTGGGAAGCTGAAATTTATAGGCCAAATTTTGGTTGTGCGGGACTCAGTACTTTTGTGTTGGACGCAAGGGACTCAACCCTTGCATTGTCCAAGAGTCGGCTGTATCTGTAGATCTCCGTGCACATATTCTGTCCATCTGTCTGTCAATCTGATTAGTTATTGGCAGTGGAACCTCAGGATGTAGAAATTTTGCAGCCATAGTACTTTGTAAAATGTATTGGTAAATTTAAGAGTAGGCTGGTAGGTTTATGTACCATTATATCCTAAACTATCATTTTGCTTTTCTGCTCCATCTTTTCTCTGATTGAGAGACAGAGACCCTGGGTTAGAGAACATATTTAAGAGATCACTTTGGTCTCCTGGCAAACCAAGAATGGCATTCTTTTTCTGAGAGTTTATTCTCCTTTTCTTGCTTAGCCTGCACATGTCAATTTCTTAGTTTTCTACACATATTTAGAAGAACTTCTGTACTTGGAACCCAAAGTCATATCTTGTAGGAAAAAAATCACCTAGTGAAAAAATATTTTATGTTAGATTTTCAGTGGCCCGGTGGATACAAAGAGGATTTATTTTGCTCCTATTATTTCTTAGTTTTCATCACTTTTGACTAGATGATTTGTAGTTCCCAGAAAGAGAATGATTCTTACGTACTTTACACCTTAAAATAAAATTCTACCCACCAATTTTCCATTCTCAAGTAAATCTGTAATAAGAATTCCATCATCAATTTCAGCAAACTCTACAGTTTGAAATATTTTAGTTGGTCGAACCCTAAATTACCTATTGGCTTTAAGATAAAGTTTTCTTTAAAAACTGTAAACAACTAAAATACTGTACTTATTCTTCCTCTGAATTGACCATGAAATCCTCTGGTGTTTTTTTTTTTTTTTTTTTTTTCTCCTGAACTAAGAACATACCTGAAACTTTGAGGACTGCTGGTTCATTAGGGAAGAAACAGATGCCTACTGGATCCTGATAATCTCCTTTCCTATTTATGCTATTGATAAATGTACCTTTTCTGTTAAAGTTTTTCGTGGTTTTTCTTTCTATTTGTATACCCAGTGGCTTACAGTTTTTCTATCTTTATCCTAGACCTCTCTCTTGTTATTTAAACTATTTTTTTCCAAATTCCTGCTCACTATAGATATTCTACAGGTGCCCCCAAATCTCCAAATGAATTATCCATTTTTCAACAGACTTGCTGGTTTCTTACCCATTATTTTTCTATCTTAAGTAATGCCATAGTCAAACACCCAAGGCACAACTGGAATTGTGGGAATTTTCTTAACTTTTCCTACCTATAAAATGTTGCTCATTTTTTCCTTAGGTCCATCTTGAAATACTTTTTCCCTTAAATATTTTTTGAATCCCTTCCCCTATTCTCCCAGCTTTATTGCTTACTAGCTCTATTACCATGTTGTTCTATTACTTTTAGGCAAGCTACTTAACTATTTTCTACCTCAGTTTCCCTATCTGTAAAAATGGAGATAAGAATAGGTTTTGCCTTATAGGATTTTATTTATTTATTTATTTATTTTATGGTGAAAAAAATTATATTTAGATTTATAGCCAGCTGGACTCAATTTAGATGATCCCAATTTTGTTGGCAACATCCAAAGCATCATAGTCAGGAGCCAGTAGAACATATGCTTTCTTCTCTCCATCAGGCCTGATCAAGGTGTTGACCTTGGCCACATCAATGTCATAGAGCTTCTTCACAGCCTGTTTGATCTGGTGCTTATGGCCTTGACATCCACAATGAACACAAGTGTATTTTTTCTTCTATTTTCTTCATGGCTAACTCAGTAGTCAGGGGGAACTTGATGATGGCATAGTGATCAAGCTTGTTTCTCCTGGGGGCGCTCTTTCAAGGATATTTGGGCTGCCTTTGGAGATGCAGGGTTTTGGTCGTCAGAATGTAGGTGACATTCGGATCTTCTTTTTCTGTGACTGTGCACGCCTTTCAGCACCACTTTCTTAGCTTTCAAAGTCTTTGCTTTGGCTTCGGCTTTGGGAGGGGCAGGGGCTTCCTTCTTCGCCTTTGGCACCATCTTCGTGAAAGGCGCCTTATAGGATTTTAGTGAGCATTAAATGAATTAAGAGCTCTTAACTGCTTAAAATAGTGCCTAGAACAGAGCCAGTGCCACAGCATGTTTAAACTATTAGTATTATTTGCTACCAACACAACTACATTAAGGTTTTGATCAACTGCTATCTGGATGTTTTCATCAGCCTAGTAATAATATAATATATTAAAAAAAGCTCTCTTTATAATATAAAATATAGTTATAATATATAATATATAATATAGTATATTATATATTATATATTATAGATACAATTATATATAATATATTAATATATGTTATAATTATGTATTATAATACACAATATAATAATATATTTAATATTATATATAATATAATATATATATAAATGATAAATGACCTTCCATGAATTTTCCTATTCTACTCTAGCTCAGACCTCAACATGTTGTGTCTTAACTTTCTCCAGTAACTCTGATTTACTCTAATTCCCCTGTCCATGCATGCTGTGTCCTGCTACAGTGCCTTTGGTTATATTGCCTGTGTTCGTGGAATTCTCTCTGTTTATTCTTTTTTTCTTACTTCCTTGGGCCGAATCAGCTTTGAAGGCTCACCAGATGACTTAGTTATACCTGCCCCATGGATTTCTATAATCCTCCCACATTAGTTGGGCTGACTGTACCTCTGAGTTCCTCTGTCCCTCCTGAATGGCAAACAAATCTTCTAAAAAATCTGTTTCTCCCGCAATAGATCAGTTCATAGATCATATCAGATCTTGCTGCAATATTCTTTGACTTCTCTGTTCTTTTACCTGGTTATACTCTATCCCATTACCACTTTATTGAACTTAGAGCTATTTGAAATTTTTCCTATTTATTTGATGACATGTTTATTTTCTGTTTCTCCCACTAGAATGTAAGCTCTAATGAGGACAAGGACTTTTATCAGTCTTGTTCACTTCCACATCCACAGGGAGTGGCAGGTTCTTAATAAACAATTGCTGAAAAGATTCAGTGAAGGAACAAATGAACAAAAAATCTTAGGTATCTATTTAGCAGAGTTTCAATAAATGGTTTTTGAATTATGAATAAAATGAGTGAAATAACTGAACTTTTATTTATTTATTTTTATTTACATTCTTAACATAATTGCTTGTACATTTTCTAGTTAGTTACTGTATTATTTTTACTATATAATCTTTTTATTTACACAAAGAGTGAAGATTAATTGTGAAATCTTGTACTGATTTTTCTTGGGTCTTTGTCCTTAGTGAATTTCTCTCAACTTCCAATGACTTTATTTTAGTTTTTCTTTTTTTACTTTAAAAGGCTTTGCTTTTAATTGCCCCAAACACCTTCTTTTTCCAAATTTCTGACTGAGTGTGCTTTTCCAGCATAATTAGTTTCACTTTTGATCTTTCTTTCGATGCGTGGAGAAAAGAACATCACACAATACTCTGCAGTCATGTTTGTAAGCACAGTGTGGTTTCCTCTCCGCTATTAACTATGTTCTAATCTATACTAGATGTACCTTTCTTATTTGCTTCAACTGATTGTCCACCTAAATATGCATGTATATAAATCCCAGGAAAATGACATTCTAATTGGTAAGTAACATTCAACATTGGTCATCAGTCGAACTCTGAAAAATCCAAAAGTTGGTATCCTCCGTATCCCTTTTCAGTGCCCTTCCTCTTTTTCTTTCACATTTTCCAACCTTATGATGTAATCCAGGGAAGGACATCCTCCCAGCTATCTTCTAAAATATTTCTTTCTAAGGTGAATGAATGACATATAGCATTGACCTTGCTAGAATATTTGCATTTTGCCTGGAAAGTTCTAAGAGAGTAGCGCCCAGCTCTCCACTCAATCAGGACTTCATTCATGCTATTCTTCTGCCTAGGTGGCTTTTTACTCAACTCATTCTTCAGGCTGCAGTGAACTCAGGCTCCTTTCTCAGAGAAACCTTCCTAGATATTCCAAATAAATTATCCTCCCCTGTTCCTTTTTCTCATCTGTGATGGCACACTGATCTTCATAGCAGTGATCTCATTGGTAATTATATGTATTTGCTATTAACTACTTATATGTCACTCAACCATACTGGAGTAGACTGTCTTCTTTTATACATTTAACTCTTGATTGAGGCTCTACTGAAAGATACTTTATATGTTTTCCTCCATTTTAACACTAAACTTATTTAATTATCAGTTTTTCTGTTTATCCCACTAAAGTATAAACTACACTGCTAGTCTTGTTTGTTTAACGTATCACCAGATTCTTTGCAAATCATACTCAATAAATTATGATAAATAATTAAATTATGCTGATGTATATTGCTTGGTGGCTGAGTGACTAGTGGCCAGAGGATTGAAAGAACACAGCATGGAGGCCAATAAGATTCCAGAAGTTTGAATATGTGTGGTGTTTCAATTGTATGTGGTATATACATGGGATGGCATAATTTTGAATTCTAGAATAATACCAATTTCAGATACCTTCATTATTTTAAAGAAAGTCAATTCTCAAAAAAAAAAAAAAAAAGAAGAGAAAGAAAGCTAATTCTCTAAATGCAAAATCACCTGTGATTGAAGTGTTATGTTTTCTTAACTCATTCATATATTACTTTTTTAAAAAAATAAAAGGTAAAAACTCTAATCCTAGCCTGGGTTTCCATTTTTGTTTCAGAACTATGGGCATGTTATTTTTGCCAGCAAAAGGGAATTCAAGCAACCAGATAAGAAAGGTCATAAAGAACAGATTTGAACAAGATACTTAGTTTCTAGCCCTGCCCTGAAGTGGGGGGGGGGGGAGAGAGAGAGAGAGAGAGAGAGAGAGAGAGAGAGAGAGAGAGAGAAAGAGAGAGAGAGAGAAGGAAGATGAAGAAGGAGGAGAAAGAAGAAAAGGAAGGTAGAGGTCTGGGAAGGTGGCAGTAATGGTGAAGTATCAGAAATAATGTGCTTTAGGGAGAAAGAGCTTTTTATATGTCTAATAAGAAGTGACCCTTCATTAGCTATTTGACCCTAGACATGTCAGTTAATCTCTCTGGGTTTCAGTTCCTTTTCCTTGTAGATGAAAAGACTTAAAGCTAGTAGAAAGAGTTTCCTGCCCTATGATTCTTTGATTCTTATTTTCTCTATAATGGTGGAAGCATAGAAAACAGAAAAAGATAGGAAAAAAAGATGATTAATTGCTATAGAATAGATGCAGTGGAGAGACATGGATGGTAACCATGTAAAAGGAAAAGTATATGAGAAAGTGAGGATTTGGATCTTCCTCCTTCCCTAGATTATTTATTTAACAATATTTGTTCATACTAATAAATACTTAGGTAGCATTGACTATGTCCCAGCTATTATTTTAAGGGCATTACAAAGACAAATCCCCAAGATACTTGAGAGATAAGTCTTACTGTTACCCCTACTTGATGGCTGAGGAAATTGAAGCACAGAGAAGTTAAGTAAATTAACCCAAGCCACATAACTAGTAAGTGCTGGGACCCAGGCTGCCTGGCTCCAGAGTCCATGCTCTTATAATGCTTATTTTACTGTTAGAATTTACCATACGTTTTCCTCAATGAAAATCTCCACATCAAAGACAAAAACTTATTGAACTGTAACAAAAATAATAAATCACTCCAGACATATTTAGGCTAACACATACCCTATTTGTTTCTGTGTAATTATACTTTCTCAAGAGCCTGCCACATTTGGTATCACTGTTTTCTTATGAACTCTTCAAGCAAGACTAATGCAAAATGGAGAGGATTGTTCTTTGTTCAGCTGCAAACCAGGTGGCACAAAGCACAGAGAAGAAAACCAGGCTCCAGAGAGGAGAGTCTGTGAAGGGAACCAAATGCAAGCTCAGACGGGACTTGCATTTACTCAGGAAACATTTTCCTTCAGATGCTTGTAAATTTTAGAAAATTTTAACTTTACATCATATTTTCTTTCCACCACCCTAATTAAAAAAAAGAAAAAAAACAACTAATCCGCCAAACAACAACAGCAACAACAACTCTGAAAAGCCAGACTATTAAACCAGAGCAGTTGTTTGGTTTGGCCATTGGGAAGCATTTCAGCTCAAGTGCTGTGTTGATCTTATACTGCAGGAGGCAGCATCTCATTAATAAAACAATGACCACGTGTTGGGTTGGTTTTTTTTTCCTCCATTTTTTTCCCCCAGCATTTTGACTGTGATTGTAAATCCCATTCTCAGATAGCTTGGTTTCTATTCTGAAAGTAAAGAACTTAAAGGTTTTGCGACAAGGTGGCTCTGATTGTTGCTGATTTCTTTATATAAGACTAAATCCTACTCCTTTCCTATTCTTTCCATCTATTGTTAAGTTTAATTTCTCATAATATTTAGTATTTCATACCTTAGAGTTGGAAGGAAACTAGGAGATAATTCTCTTGATTTAATTCGCTCATTTTACAGATATGGAAGGAGGAGCAGAGTAGTTAGATGGCTTGTCCAAGACAGCTAGTGGTTTGACCAGGGCTGACTTCGAGACTTCCCTGCTGCTTCTGGGCCCTGCACACAATACCTAGCTTACCCATTTGCTTAGTCTGGGGTTCAGACCCCTGTAACACATTCTTTTTGTCTTCCCCAACTAAAAACACATGTCTTCCATGACATCTCCCTTTATTTTCATTCTTCCAGTCCAATTTGTTTTACAAGAAGACAAACATGAGTATCTGGGGAGTTAATGTTGATGTCTAGAGGGCTGTTCAGATTTGCTAAACTTCAAGCACTAGAATGTCCATAGAGCCATCCATCATAAGTGCTTTGAGGGCATGCTAGCGAAGAGAGAGCTTGACTGCTGGGGTAAGGCTTTCCCTTTCCCAGGGATTACATTTGTTCTGTCAGTGTGAATTAGAACTCGGACTTAGGCCTCTGGTCCTCAGTCCTGCTGTCCCCTCCCCCCTCATTATCTTTTCATATTTTATTTAAATATACACATAATGTGTATTAACACCATCATTCCCCTATCTCCACTCTCTTAAATTAGAATTGGTATCCCAGGATAGACCCTGTACTCTTCCTCTCTCCAGACCCCATTTTATAAATTCCTGCATATACTTCTTTCCTAAAAATAAGAAAGAAAGAAAAACAGAGGAAACACCAAAAAAATTCTTATATTTCACCCACCAAATTTCAGTCTGGACATGCCAGGCCACAGTTACTTCTAACTTCTAACCCAGAACTTCTGTATGGGCGGCTCCTCGGCTACTACATAGCAGCAGAGAATCTGGTCTGTCCAACTAGATTGTAACCTTTTCTAGGACTTGGTCACATTTGTCTTGCTAGTGAGTGTTATGTATCTAGGGGATAAGTTAACCCAAACCCCCATGCTGCTCTTCTAATCCTTCTTGCTGCCACATTGTGGTACCAAATTACCACATCGTGGTTAATTTAACAGATTTCAGAATACTGATTAAGCCACATTTACCAAAGAGTAAGTATTTGCTAAAAGGTCACCTATGAGTGTGGCCCTTTCTTCTCTTTTTTCCAGGTGGCAAGCTAACTCAAAAGGCAAGTTTGGCCACCTTACTCTCTTCATTTATAAGAGCTGGAGTAGCTGCCTAAAAATGTTAAGATTTGGTGTTAGGTGAAGAAAGATTTTCTTTAGGCTATAAGCCCAATTTGCCATGGACTTCTGCACTTGGATTTCAGACCCAAGATGAGCCAAAAATGTGTCCCCTTCATTTATATCTTTATGAGATTTTTATGGAGAGATAATGTGCCTGATGCAAGGCAGGATTTGGGCATTTTTAGACTATTTGTAGAAGTGAGCACATAAAGATTTAACTTTTAAATAATTGCCATGATGTATTTATTTTATAACTGGAAGCTTGTACTTTTTGACCCTCTTCATACCTCTATTCCTCTAACCATGCCGCTGGCAATCTGCTCTTCTTATCTAGGAAGATTTTTTTTTTTTTTTTTTTTTTTAGATTCTACATATAAGTGAGATCATATGAGATCTATCTCTGTTGAACTTGTTTCACTTAGCATAATGTCTTCAGGTTCCATCCATGTTGTCAAAAATGGAAAGATCTCATTTTTTTTAATACATTGTGTATGTATCTGTGTGTGTGTATACACCACAACCACAGGACTGGACATCAAAATTGTTATGCTTAGTGAGTGCGCACACACACACACACACACACGCACACTGGATTTTCTTTATCTAGTCATCAATCGGTGAACACTTGGGTTGTTTCCATGTCTTGGCCATTATATCTAAGTTTTTAATGAGAGACCCAAAAATATAGTAAATCTGATTCAGATGAGTATAGTAGAGAAAAAATACTTATAGTCACTGAAAGAATGAATACTGATTGCCAAGTTAGGTAAAAACCCTTAATGTTCTAAAGAAAAAGTATAATATTTGGGATTATCTTTTTTCTTTTTTAACTAGGCAGGAGTCACTGTCATCTTTACCAGATTAAAATCTCGACTAGACAATTGTATTTTTGTTGTTATTGGACAAGAACCATTGCATCATTGTAAGTTCTCTAAAAGCTAACATCTCTCCACAGAACTGTAAAATATTCTAATCAATAGTAAATAGAAAGCCAAACAAAGATACATACCCTAGAGAATTAAATAAATCTTGGATATGTTTGTTAGACAAGTTCCAGCATGACATTGAAAAAAATATGGTCATCCATTTGCCTATTTCCAAGTTTTGGATTTTCTTTTCTTAATAATCCTAACTTAGAGATAATCACTAAAAATAATTCTTGGTCACAGCCCCCCTCCCCTAGTGTTACTGTGCTTTGGACTGATTCATTTACAAAATCATAACAAAATATTAATTAACATATATAATCCACATTGTAGTATGGTTAGCAAAATGGAGGCTAGAATGCTAAGCAAATGTTATGGTCAGAAATTAATTCTCTCTACAGGTTTTACAAGGAATCAAGACTGTATTCTTAATAGGCTTTATTCAGAGGTTTTGAAACATTTGTTTAAGCAAAATTTCAACCAAATGCAGAAGTAAAGATATTACTGTAATGAATTCCCCTGTGCTTATGCATCTTTCCTAACTTCGCCAATTATCAACCTCTGGTTAATCTTAATTCTTCTGTAGTCAGCCCACTCTCTCCTGATGCTGGATTATTTTTAAAATTTCTTTTATCTTTATTGAGGCATGAATGAGAACAATAAAATATATATGTTTAAAATATGTATTGGATCAATTTCAACATATGGATGCCCCCATGAAATCATCACTACATGAAATCTTGATACAAAGCATTTTCAACATCCTCAAAAGTTTCTTCTGCCCCTTTTATCTATTTCTCTTCTGTCTTCAGGCAACCACTGATCTGTTTTCTGTTATAGATTGATCTGCATTTTCTAGAAATTTATATGAATTCAATCATACAGTATTCTCTCTCTCTCTCTCTCTCTCTCTCTGGTTTCTTTCACTAAGTATAATAATTTTGATGTCCAGCCCTATGGTTGTGTATATCAATGGTTTAGTGTTCCAGTGTATGAATATACCACAATTTATTTACCCATTCACGTGTTAATGGATATTTGGGTTGCTTCTAGTTTTTGTTAAAGATAAAGCTGTTATGGGTATTCATGTACAAGTTTTTATGTCTTGGATTCTCTTGTATAAATGCCCAACAGTAGAATGGCTAGATTATATGGCAGGTAACTTCTAAATTCTTTAAAATGGCCAAATAGTTTTCCAAAGTGGCTGTACTATATTCCCACCAGCAGGGTATGAGAATTCCAGTTGTCCTATCATGGTGAATATATCATGTACATGTACACTTGAAGATAACATATATTCTGCATTTGCTGATTCTGTTAACATAAATTTTGGCAGTGGTTCTTGGTGTTTTTAGATTACGTGTCTTAATTGAGTTTGTGTCTGGTGATTTTATCAATTGCTGAGATGGGAGTGGGTGTCAACATATCAGAATCTGTAGAATTCTATATTTCTCCTTTTAATCCTGCAGTTTTAGATTTACATATTTTTGTGAATTTTATATCTTCCTTTATTATTTTTATTAGTTCTGATAATACTCTTTCAAAGTCTCACTTATCTGCTATTACAAGAGAGTACTTTAGCCTTGTTATTCTGACTTTTGGCTTGCTATATATTTTTAACATTCAATTTTTCACTTCTTTCTTATATATAAACTTAGGGTTGATAATAATTTATCAGGATATCTTGACTAAAGCAAGGGAATGTATAGTTTGCAAAATTCTCCTAAGGTAATTTTGATAGTTCTTTCCTTAAATCCTGCAGTTAGAGCATGAAAGTTTTTATTTTGTTTCATTTGATTGCTTATAACAAAAGTGAGTAGACAGAGAGGATTATTTCCCAAGGGCAATTGTGGACTTTCTTTTTATTTCAAGAGAAATAGCAAATCATCGGGCTCAAATAGGACATTGATGTGGCACAATTCAGTGAGTTCAGGCAGTTCCTTCAAATTCTTTCTTGTTTATGAGTCTCAAAGTTTATTAGAATTGTTACTTTTTTAAAAAAAGATTTTATTTATTTATTCATGAGAGACACCGAGAGAGAGGCAGAGACACAGGCAGAGGGAGGAGCAGGCCCCATGCAGGGAGCCCGATGTGGGACTCATCCTAGGACCCCGGGATCATCCCCTGGGCCGAAGGCAGGCGCTCAACCACTGAGTCACCCGGGCGTCCCAGAATTGTTACTTCTGAATGCACTTCTGCTAAGCAACCTCATAAGAAGCCACAGATAGATGGTTTCTTGATTTTTCTTGAATGAAGGTATAGGATACCATGCTGAGGAAAGGCTGAGGTCGAGGTCAAAATTATTTGGATTAAATTGTAAATAGTATAAATACTTCAGTTTGGGGGAATTGATAAATTAATTGGTTTATTATTGATAATGAACTGACACCTATGTTTTAGTGACAGAGTAGCCCTGACATTCTAGACTAGTCACTTGTCTTCTCAATTCCCCAGGTTCCTCATCTGGAAAATGAATGGGTTGGGCTAAAGTGTAGCTTCCAAATGGTGTATAGCGGGACTTTTCTTTGAATGAAATGGGAAGAGAGAGTTGCATATGTCAAACAGGAAAAAGGGGAATCTGCTTTGGTTGAGGAAGGCTCAGTGTTGCCTGCTGGGTTCCCCCTATTTTTTTGTGTTGTTGTTGTTGTTGTTGTTGTTGCTGTTGTTTGTCCTTGTTGCTGTTGTTTGAAGCTTGGGTTGATTTATTCATTCTGTTATCTATTACACACTGACTGTGCTTGGCTGGTCATTAAAGGTATAAATGTGAGTCAGACTCAGACCTGTCTTGAGGATTTCAAAGTCTAGGAGAAGAAACAGACATGTAAGTGAAAAATGGCAGCACAATGACAGATCCTATAATAGGGAGGACCAAAGGACCCAAGGTAGGCTCCTTCCTGTTTTTAAGTTTGCTCCTAAGGAATCCTCATAAAGAGAGCTTTCCACATCCCATTCTGATTTGTGGACTGCCATTTTGGGAACATTGTTCTGAATTCCCTTCAATCTCCCAAGTTCAAAGAATCTTTTTCTTTTTTCTGGATTGGGTAATATCAAAAGTTTAGAGTGGGTAGAAATTTCACAATCTATTTATGTTTACTAATTGGCAAATAAACATTCTTGAGGAGAATGTATCTCTACTTTTATCTGATTCTGATTCCTTAATCTGTGTACTGCTTCCTCCAATATTTTTTAAACATTTTATTTATTTATTTGACAGAGAAAGAGAGAGAAAGTACAAGCAGAGGGAGCAGCAGGCAGTGGGAGAGGCAGGCAGAGGGAGAGGGAGAAGCAGTCTGCTGGCTGAGCAGGGACCCCAATGTGGGGCTCAATCCCAGGACCTGGGATCATGACTTGAGCCAAAGGTAGACGCCTAACCAACTGAGCCACACAGGCCTCCTGCCTCCTCCAATATTTACTTCATCAGTTTCTTTCCTGTTTCTGAATTTTCTGTTTTTTTCCACATGCTCTAGTGTTTCTCACACCACTCATTTCTCTCTTTGTTCTTTAGCCCCACCTCCTACCCCCCAAAGCAAGCAAGCAAACAAACCAAACTCTTTTCCACTGACACTTCATCCTCTTTTAGTTACTACCCTGAAGAAAAAAAAAATCTATTTTCTATTTCTCTTTCCTCACTTGTTCATATCTGGATCCATGCGGTTTGACTTTATCACCCTTACACTGAAAGTTTTTTTACCAATTTTACCTTTTAATTTTCAAATCTAGTGAACATTTTCTTTTACCTAATGCTTTGGGTTATTCAGTACTCTCTCCTCACATTTTTAACCGTAATTTTACTGTTTTGTGATTTAATTTCTCCTTTTTTTTGTGGGCTCTTTTTCCTTTTTGCCAAGAGGAGACATGTACTGTTTCCCTTTGTCCTTGGTATCTTTTCTTTTCAGAGAACTCATTTTATTTGGACAATTTCAACCATGCCCAAGGCTCTATCTGCCACATATCTGTTGACAGTTCTTGAAATCTGCACCTCTCTTCAAACCTCTCTTCAGATTTCAAGACCCATTACTATCCCATATGGGTGTCCCCAAAGGCACCTCAAACTCAAAATTTCCATAATAGAATTCACCTTCTCCTTGTACATGCTATGCCAGTTCTCAATTTATTGCTTCTCAGCTCCAAATCCACTCTTCATTGCCTTCTCTGTGATAATCAAGCTGGACACTGTAAACATTTCTTCTTTGCCATCTGTCTTGATGTTAAGCTTTGTCATAACATCATAACAAAGTTTTGAAGTGTACTTCAGGGAGGAGTTTCTCTTTCTTAGCTCCTTCCCTTTGATAGGCTCCAGCAAGACTTCCCCCTGGGCAGCTTTCCTCAGCACCCCAGGGAGAGCTTTCCAGTGAATTCAGCAGTGTGGCCCCTCCCCATAGATAGCTCCCTTTAACACCTCAGAGACTGAAGTCCAAGTCTGTGCTTCTGGTGTGACATCTCGGCAAAATTCTTGGTCATCACTGGCCATGGCTACTCATCAGTCTCTGGAATTTGACCTTGGTGGAAGACAGGGGCCTCTTCTAGACTTACTGCTACCTCAGATGTTTCACCTGAACAAAGAAGAGGTAGTGGCTGCTCCTGAATTGGCCATTTCTGTAGCCTTTAAAGTTCTGTTTTCCTTTTTGTGGTTACCTCCTGTTTTAGTTAATGATTCTGTATAGTAAACTTTCTCTGTTCAGATTACTACATGAATTCTGTCTTTTTATTAAACCCAGAGTCATACACACAGCTCCCTCTTGCATTCCTCATCACAGAGCTATCACTACCATCACTCTTTCTCATTTTTAATATCTATCAATCAACAGATCCAATTTATTCATTTATTAGATATTGTTGTTAGACCTTTTTTCCACTCTATTTCTATCCTTGTCTAGATGCTTGGACTCTCACATAGTCTTCTCCTTGATATCCCCGCATCTTTTGGCAATCCAACATAGTCAATCACATGTCATTAAAATTAGCTTTCTAATATATACATCTGATATCCATTCTCTCTATTTATTCCTTTTTATGATATGAAATCCCTTTGTGATCCAATTCCTCCTTGTCTGTTTGGACTCATATCTTGTCCCTTCTCCAACACACTCTTTTACTCCAATCATGTTTATAATTCTTACGTTTATAATTTCAACCTCTCTGCCATGAATATTCTTGTCCTCTCTGAAATTCTCCTGACAGCCTGAAAGCACCTACTACTGTGGGCCTTCCTTAACTTTTCTAAACAGACATAGGCAATTTTTCATCTGGGATTCAACTATACTTTGAAAAATTCTCCAATGAGACAATTATTTGGGGATATTGTTATTTCTCCTGGGTCTGTCTCCTCATTCAGTTTTGGGTATCTTAAGGAGAAGGACTTCTGTTTTTTTCCTGTGTTTGTGCCCCAACAGTGCCTGGGGCTTTTTAAGCCTTTGATAAATATTTGCTGACACCAAATAACTAATAGTGGCATTTTTATAAAGGGAATTTCAAAATCCTAATTAAAGTTTCTTAACTTTCCATATTGTAGATTGTTTTGACCCAAAGTTCTTAAGGAGCTAAGTGAGAACAAAAGCAGTGGTATCTTTTAAAAATAGTAATTATTACTTTAAATCTTAAACCTTTCTGTACTTAGAGAATACAAAAGAGATAGAAAGGCAAGAAAAAAGGGTCCCCTTTATCTTTTGGTTTACTTCTGCAGATTAGAGAACGGACATCCCTCAAATGATAGTAGAATTCCAGCTCTTTGGGTTCATAGCTCTAGATAAGGGATAACATTTAAAAAAATCTTACCAGGTGCCATACACTGTACTTAAGTCTATTCTCCTTTGTCTCTCATCACCATTCTCTAAGGTAGGCAGTTTTAGGCTTTTTATTTTACAGATGAACAAAGAAAGGTGACACAGAGTTTAATGACTTAATCACTTGCAGTGTTAGTAAATGAGGGACTGGGATTTAGAATCAGGCATTCTAATATTGGAGTCTGTGATAGACCATAAGTTCTAGACCATAATAGTAAAATAACCATTAAGTTCTAGACCATAATAGTAAAATAAAAAGCTACTCCAAAAAATAAGAATATACCTAAGATATCTGCGAACTCCTTCACCTTGGAAAGACTTGTTCACAGTTTTGTGTGTGAATTAGAGTGAAGTTAACATAGTCATTAACTAGAAGACTGGATCATTAGCTCCAACTCTGGGGCTGTCCCCTGGGATGGCAGTCTTGTCTTCCTTATTTATCCATGGGGACCTTCATCATCATCTTCTCTCTTCGAATTTCTCTGTCTGACAGATAATGCTTACTTAGTATAATTCATAATTTATTTTTACACCCTTGAACTTTACCCCCCAGTGTATATTTAACACTTATAGTTAACAAACTTTTCTGTCATCATCTTGAACAATATATAGGGATTAATTTATGAATAGGTGAGTATGTGTATAACATTTTAAAATAATATATTTTTTCTAATTTAAAATCATATATGTTTTCTATTCCTTAAGAATTCTGTTCACAGTAATTAATAGGCTCAAATTCTGTCTTCACTTTCCAAAAAGAGGTAGAGTAACTCAATGTAGTGTGGACAGGGAAAAGGCTAAAGTCCTCATGTATAAAGATGATCCCAAATCTCCAAACTATTTCTGCATTACAGCAGATTCTGACTAATATGATGCTCATTTAGCATTTCTCTTATATTAACCTCATAAATTATACCTATGGTGAGATATGCATATTTTTTGTTAGATAAAAATGACTCACTTTAATATTATGAGGACTTTTGGGTATGTACCTAAATTGTTATGCAAGATCTACCTGTGACTGGTAAGCTCAGTTGTTTAGAGCTCTGATGATGAAGTCTTGAGTCCATACCTACATGGACAGATTTATTTTTCTTGATAGCATCATAACAGGTGATGAAGAATGTGTGCTCTGAAGCTAACCTGCCTGTTGTGAATCCTGGCTCTGATACTTACCTGGTCATATATGACTTGGGAAACACATGCAACTTTTCTATGCCTTAGATTTCCTCTTTAAAAATAGTGAAAGGGACCATAAGGGAAGAGGGGGGAACTGAGTTGTGAAAAATTAGAGACAGAGTCTGGTAAACAAAAAAAGGGTTCCAGAAGGGGAGGTCGGTGGAGGGAAAGGGTAACTGGGTGACAGGCATTAAGGAGGGTACATGATGAGATGAGCAGTGGGTGTTACACTATATGTTGGCAAATTGAATTTAAATTAAAAAAATAAAAGGTAAAAATAAAATCTTGAAAAGAAAGACTTCCTCTTTAAAATGGAGATAATAGGGATCCCTGGGTGGTGCAGCGGTTTGGCGCCTGCCTTTAGCCCAGGGTGCGATCCTGGAGACCCCGGATCGAGTCCCACATCAGGCTCCCGGTGCATGGAGCCTGCTTCTCCCTCTGCCTGTGTCTCTGCCTCTCTCTTTCTCTCTCTCTCTCTATCATAAATAAATAAATAAATAATTTAAAAAAATAAAATAAAATGGAGATAATATCACTTATCTCATAAAACTGAAATGAGGATTAAATGAATGGCAGTATTTCTTGTTGTTATTGCAATTATTCAATACAAAAACTATTTTCCACCAATGTATTTAATATTGTTGCTACTTAACTTTCCATATTCAATGATGATAATGACGGTGATGGTGGTATGGAATGCAAGCAGTCAGTGCTTTATGTTGAGACTCACTTCTATTACCTTGGCAGTGTCCCATAAAGCCCTGTACTGACAGTGATGAGAAACAAATGAGAGAGAGCAGATAAATTAATACAAACTGATCACTATCACTGGAAAACCAACACAAGGAGCACAAAGGGACAAACCTGGGTACAGGTTTTGAATACAAAGGACTTTTTTTTCTCAGAAAAAAAATGATGAGATAGCCTGCTGATTTCTTTCTGTCCCCAAGTCTTTGGTAGTAGGCTTCTTTTAATGTTTTCTATTTTTCTAATCCAGAGAATACTTGTTAGTGCATTCTACATTTCATCACTAAGAGCTTTTCTCTCTGTAAAAGCTTTCACATTATTAGAAACATTTCTGGGCAGTTAAGAAAGAAGGCTGCCCAAGTTCATCTACTTGACAGGGGCTTTATTAAATTTTTTTGAAAAGTTAGCTAGAACTATAACCATTGAATTACTTGACATTTGTCAAAAAATTGCTGATTAGCCTTCTAGCAATTCCAGATACTTTAAACACTGACAGCAAAGCAAGCAGAAAACCAGGACAACATCTGGCCCCATGAAAATTACTTATTTGAGATAAGCCTTTTTACCCAGCTTTTACACAGATCATTCTAGCACTAGGGAAGAAAATGTCTATAAGAAAAACTATGGGGGGGGGGCAATAAATACTACTGGACTTAAGAAATTTCTTCATAGTATGAAGACAGTAAGAGGTCTTTGCCCTTTAGTGTTTTAATGCATGGATGGGGTCAAAAGTGATATTTAGTACTTTATTACTTTCTACAACTTTAAAAATTTGACATTCGAGAATTTTCTTCTTTGTGTATGTTCAATCATCTCCAAATGGTGGGGCTCTTGAAGATCGAAGGACACATGTGGCTCAAATATGTTACATTTCCAGAGAGAATGTGGGAGGATTTCAGAGAGCATGAGGGGTCCTGATTCCTCCTCAGACACACTTGTCAATGAATGGCAAATGCAAAGCAGATTTTTAAAAACGTGTTACCATTTTTCATCATCCACCTAGGAAATAGGTCTGCCCTAGGTGAACAGTCATTCCATTTAGTAAACTGATAAAAAGACCAATAGAAAACTCCTGCTTTCTAACATCTGCTTAGTGTATTTTTCTGAGTAAGAAATGTCTGTTTTGTGATGTGTGTGTGTGTTGTAGGACTGGGTCTCAAAATTTCATGTGACTGAGAATAATTCAGGAAGCTTGTTAAAAATTCAGAATTGTAGATTCCATCTTCAGAAACTGACAGTAGCTGTGGTCTGGAATCTACAGGTAATTCTGATGGAGATCAGTAGACCACACTTTGAGTAAAAACAAAAAATAAGAACAACAACAACAAAAAAACTGATTTATGGGCTAGATAGGGGGAAACTTCATAATTCAAATGAAAAAGAAAAGTGATCATCTGCCTGTGTTGTGGAAAGAATCGTAGGTCCTAAAGATGCAAAGAGTAGTAAAATGTCTTTGCAGAAGGAGTAAAGTGTGAACTGTGCTCATTTTTGGTAGCACTGGCAAGAAAATAGGGAGCCAGCCAGTTCCCCATAGAGTTATTTAGTGAAAACAGAATAACTCTATGGGCTCTTTCATAGGATAGTAATCAGTGCCTCTCAGCAATTTCTTACCTCTTCTTGATCGAGGTTGTGATTAATTTTAAAATTGTAGGCATTTTATATATGTAACACTACTCATGTTGTACTTGAGCTCAATTACTGTAGGTTGACTAATGAATTTACTTGATTTTGTTATCCATATTTTGAGTTAATGCATTATTATGCAAATTTATGCAAAAATAAAACTAATATTTTAAGCCAAGAACACTATTCTTTAAAAAAGAGTTAAAAGAGTAAATGAAATTAAGTTCAAGAAAATGAACATCAGGGACACATATGAATACCACATCTGCTCTCCTTCTGGGAAATCTTCTCACAGGACTCTAGAGCTATTGCAGGAGCTCTTGGTATGGAAACACAACCTGAAAATTCAAAGGGGTACTCCATGCCAAGCTCAAAACACATGCAGAGGCAAGGAATGGTTGTTTTGTTGACTGAAGACCAACATCTTGAGGTTTTAAACTTACTTTAAAAATTAAAGATAGGAAAAAAAGAGAATTAAGTGAGATTTTATAGCCTGGAACGACTTTTTAGAAAAATTTATAGTTTCATTCCTATCTTTTGGGAAAAGAGATCTGAGAAGGAATATTCTCCATTTTTTCTGTCACTTATATTAAATATTACATATTTATACTTTTTATTTGAGAGAAGAATCCTTTGTCTTAATGTCTTCATTTCAAGAAATGTATATTTCCAGTCGAATTTCATTCTTCCTAAACCAATTAAAATCTAGCTCTACTTAACTCAAAGACAGCCTCAGTAAATGAGCTTATTCCCCAGTATAATATGAGTCAGAGTAAATATGTCTACTTATTTACATATGGTATATGTGTCTACTTACTGGTCAGTCGGTAATAAATTTTGGGTATTTAGTATAGCCTCAATTCTGTGACCAACACAAATATATAAGTATTTGTTTCCCAACTATTCTATACCTATTTGAGCAGAAATTTCATGAAACATATGAAGTAACAGTTTACACAAAAAAATATTGTCAAATACCAGATGAATGATGCAGGTGATAAGAAACCACACTTGCTGAGAAGGCCAAGGAAGCTCTGGAAATATCTGAGAACATGCAGTAGAGCAGCAGGAAGTTTGATCCTCACCTTGAGGGACAAATTAGAACTATATATGTGGAAAGAAGTTTGTTGGGGAAGGCAGAGGATGGAAGAAGACATTCTAGATGGATGACTAATATGAGAATGGAGCTGAAATTTTTTAAGTGGAGTCCACAAATCAGAGATGGAAACGTAAAGTTGAAGAGAATTAAGAGGCAGACCAAAGACAACTTTGAATACTAGGCTAGTGAGTTTGGAATTTATTCTATAATAACAAAGATGCTAAAGATTTTTGAATAGTGGAGTGGTAGGAGTATACTTGTGTTCCAAGAACATTAATATAGAATCATGTACAGGTTGTATTTGACCATGACCACTGGAATTAATTGCTTCTCAACTTTGTTTCCATAGCTCTGTAAATATATATCTTTCACCAGACAGCATAAAGCAGTTACTTTACCCTGTGCAGTAAATATTTCTTGAATGCTGTGCTCTTCGGTACTGCAGTTACAGTAGTGAAAAAGTAGTCTCTGCTCTCATTAAGCTTACATTCTATTCTAATGGGGGGGGAGACTAGAATAAAATAAAGTCATCATTTAAGATATAATGCAACTTCCATAGTATTAAGTGTTCTAGAGAAAACAGAAATTTTTGAACTAAAGAGTGACAGGGTTGGAAGGGAACGATTTAGATGGGGGTAGTTAGGGAAGGGCTCTCTGAGGATATGGTTTCTGAGTGTATACCTGAACTGTGAGGAGAGGAAGGGATCCATGAGACAAATTGGAGGTCAAGTATTCCAGGATTTTGATTTTATTCTGTGTGTTGATAGGAAGCAATTGTAGAGCTTTGTTCTGTTTATTCTTATTTATTTATTTAGCAGGGAGACATATACTGACTTACAATTTAAGAAGATCACCCTGACAGCTTTTTTGGAAAATAGATTATGTATGTGTGTGCATTGTTGGGGGTTGGGGGGTGGGCAAGAATAGAAGCAAGGAGAACAGTTTTTTTTTTCTTTTAAATGTTTATTTTTAAAACTTTTTACTTGTAAAGAATTTTAGACATAGACAAGAGCTCCTGGACTAGTACAGAGAGTTCCCAGATCATAGCCTTTATGCAGCTTCCCCTAATGATTACATTTTGCATTGCCATTGTACAATGATTAAAACCAGGAAATGGACATTGGCACAGCGCTATTAACCAACCTACAGCTCTTTTGTGACTTTCTCCATTTTCCCCACTAATATCCTTTTTCTGGTCCTGGATCTCACCTTGAATTTAGTTGTGTCTAGGATAACAGTTTGAAGCTATTATAAAAGCCCATTGAAAGATGGTGGGGAGTGGTCAAATAGGACTTTTTTTTTTTTTTTTTGGAAAGATAAGGCCTATAAGACTAGCTGATGGTATAATTGGAAAGACCTGTAATTTTATCAAAGTGGGATCCTTTTGGGCATAAAAGGGAGCACATTTAATAACTAGACCAAGATAGGCACAAGCTGGGGCTGTCTTAGGGAAACTAGCACATATGGCATGAGAATAAAAAAGGAGAGGAACCAAGAATGATAAATAGGTAGCCAGTAGCAGGGCTGCATCTAGGATGTGTAGGGCCCTGAGCAAATATTTTTGTGGGGTCCCTGTTTATAGTAACAACTTAGCTGAAAATTTATTATAATTCATGGGCCTGTAGGGGTTGTAGGGTTGACCTACTGATTAGGATTTAGAATAATGAGTAGAGAAGAGATAGTTATTTTTTTGTTTATTGCCCAGTAAGTGGCTGCACAGATTCTTCTACAGTGTCTAGGTACCATCTCTTCTTGTTCAGGTTCATCTCTTTGTTTTCTTTATTGCCAAATATGCCATCTTGGCTAATCTTCTGTCTCCTACTTTAAGTTCTTAGGGCTGCTCTAACAAATTACCACAAACTGGGGAGTTTAATGCAAATAGACATCTATCTCTCACAGTTCTGGAAGCTAGAAGTCTGAAATCAAGGTGTTGACAGGGCCATGCTCCTCCGAAGGCTCCAGAGGAAATTCTTCCCTTCCTAGCTTCTGGTGTTCCTTGGTTTATAGTAGATGCATCACTTCAATCTCTACTTCTGCGCATATGTGGCTTTTTATTTTTTGTATCTCCATGTGTCCTCTCCTTCTCTTAAAAGGACACCAGTCACTGTAGAGCACACCCTAATTCAAAGTGTCCATATCTTGACTTAACGAACTACATCTCAGAAGACCCTATTTCCAAATTAGGTCACATTCTGAGATTCTGGGTGGATGAGACTTCTTGAGTCTACTACTCAGTCTGCTACATTTACCATGAGGAAAAGGTAGAGATACTGTTATTACTAAAAATGCCATGGCTGTTAGGATTCTTCTTGGAGTTAAACAAAACATGTCTTCTTGCCTTTGCCTGCAGTTCCCTTATGCCATTTATTTAGTGCTGGTTACATCATTGCTTATGTTTCTGTGTCATCCTCTGTGAATACTGGGTTCCTATAACTCTATTAAATTTGTTACTGTGCTTTGTTGATAACCACAAATGCAAGTCTTATCCAGAGCATGCAGTAAAATATCAGCATTTACTCTCTAGTCACATTAAATTTATTTTTCAAAATTTTATAGTGTAAATGTAAAATACATCATCTTCCAAGTATATCTTTTCTTGAACATTTTAGGTTGTAATCATCGTGATCTTTCTCTTTCTCTCCTGCTCTCGTTAAAGATTTTATTTGCTTCTACCTTTATTGAGATGTGCTTGATAAATAAAAATTGTATATTTTTAAGATGTACAACAGATGTTTTGATATATATCAGACTTATAATAACAGAGAACAGAATGGTGTTACCAGGGGCTGGGGAGTGGGGAAGATGAAGAGATGTTGGTCAGAGAATATAAACTTTCAGTTATAAGATGAATAATTTCTGGAGACCTAATGTACCACATGGTGATTGTAGTTAACAATACTATACTTTATACTTGAAATTTTCTGAGAGAGTAGATTTCACACTACAGAATGTGATCTCTTTTAATATTGGCCAAGCCATTCATTGTCTTTCATGTGCTACCAGGATTGGGGAAGAGAGGCAAGGAGCCTCTAAGTGCAGAGAAGAGTGATTCTGTTCACACAGAAGCCTGTGTCCCTCATCCAGTATAGCTTAAGGCTGACCCGGGAGAGCATGGCAGTATCACATTGACTAGAGGAATGGATATCAGTTGGAAAGGTCTGTTTAAGTATTGCAGAGCAAAGGTCTTGAGATATCTCAGAGGATATACATGTAGACCAGAAGAATATTGAATCTACCAGAAGGGGTAGAGTGATCACCCTGGCTGCCAGCAGTGGATGAGGGTAAGCACAGAGTTAAGAACATTTGCTATTGCTGCTCCTCCTGCCACTTTACAGCATTACTGAGCAGAGGTAGCATCAAGTGAAAGGAAATGATAAGAAAAACCTTGCTCATGGGTCCTTACATGACTTCATGCCCAAGACATTTTTGAATCTCAAGGTTTGGGGAGAGAATGTGGAATGGTAGGCAGCCTCTGAGCTGGCCATCATTGATCCCCACCTTCCAACATTCACACTCAAGTAATCACCACCCCTGGAATATGGGCTGGACTCACTGACTTGCTTTAATGAATAGACTACGGCAGAAGTAATGGGATGTGACATCTGAGTTTGGATTATACAAAGACTGTAGCTTCTGTCTTGATTTTTTTTTTTTCCAAAATGGAAATGGTTGGAGACCTTGACAAGAGCAGCTTCAGTAGAATGATGGAGATCAAAGACTGCTTAAAGTGGGTCAGAGGATGAGAGGTAAAGAAGTGGAGAGCACACAGATAAACAGTATACTCCGGGGATTTTCCCATAATAAGAAATACAGATGTTAGAAAAATGATCATCTATATGTAAGATAATATGGCAGCAGGAGTGAGGCATGGGATTAAAGGAGGGTTATTTAAAGACAGGACATATAGCATATTTAAGCTCAGGTGAGAAGGAGTCAATAAAAAGGAAAAATTGATATAGCAGAGGTATAGGTGTAGGCAGCTGGTGTAGGCAGAAGAGAGTGGAAGGGTTGACTTTAGAGAGAAGTTACTGTTTATCCATTTTTATGAGAGAGCAAACAGATTATAGACACAGATGTATGTAAGCTGGTATAAATGGGATGTGGGAAAGGGCGTCATTCCCTTTAGACTGAATTATTTTATCACCGAAATAAGGAAGATAAGTAAGGAGGCACTGATAGATGTTTGGAAAGAAAGAAGGTGTAAAATTGGTTGAGAAGAAGAGCAAACTAATCTGAAAAAAGCTAAATGTATTGCTGAGATTTATAGTTGAGATGTGAAATGAGGCAAGTCTGCTTGGTTATAATTGCTAAAATGGTGTTTGTATGTGTTATTTTGTTCCAGCTAAGATTCAGCTGCTCTAATAAGCCATGGAGTTAGGGTAAGATTGGGTTTTGCTTCATGGCACAGAAAGAGAGGGGCAAGGTGTTGGAGGATATTTGTGGGTTTTTTGTTTTTGTTTTTTAGATGTTAGTTATTTATTTTAGAGAGAGAGAGAGAGAAAGAGAGAGAGCAAGTGGGGAGAGGAGCAGAGGGAGAAGGAGAGAGAGAATCTCAAGCAGACTCTGAGCTGAGAATGGAGCCTGATAGGGGTCTAGATCCCAGGATGCTGAGATCAAATCAAGAGTCTGACGCTCAATGACTGAGCCACCCAGGTTCTCTGGAGGGTATTTGTAACCAGTGATTTAATGATAGCTCACAGTATCTAAGCTGGGTAAGTAAGGAGAGAAGGGAGAGTAGAAATGGAGTGATGAACAGAAAAGAAATAGTGGGATCACCATTTGGAGGTTCCCAGTGGGTTTGCATGCCTGTAATTTCATCTTTGCTTTGCTCCCTGCATTATGCACTGTTGTGTGGTCACAGACTTGCTGCACTCCAGTCACATGACACGATCTGCTGTTCGCCCAGGGGATCTGTCTAGTAGGCACATGCTGTTGTGTGCTTGAATCGCTTTTCTCTCTGTGTAGAACACCTTACTCCAGTCTTAATCTATTGTTTCTTGTCTTCTAACCATCACTTCCTCCATGCCATACCTCTAGCAACTATCACACTCTCCTATAATTTTTTTTATTTACTTCTTTTCTCTAATTAAAACACAAATCTTGTGAAAGCAAAGGCCATATATCATTCAAACGTGTATCTCTGGCACAGGGCATGGTGACAGATAAATGACCTATGTTCCTGTGTTTCTGGCAGACGTGAATGTTTGGAGGACTGCAGAAAAGACATCAGGTGAGGAATCTTGTCTCACAGGATGTTTCATTTCCATTCTCATCCCCATCTGATTTTAATATCCTTGTGAGTTCAAGAGTTATGTGCCATTTCTTTGAGAGTAAAAATGTTTAATAGTGTTTTCATGTAGTTCCCTTAATTATTTTTATTTTCATATCAGCCATTATCATTTATAAGTGGTAACAAAATAGGAATAAGAGTGGGATTCTTTGGCTAGATCCACATTCTCCTTTGTTGTATGTGGAGGAGAAAGAGACTTCTTGATGACTCCTACTTTTTTCTTTGTGGAGAAGTAGGTGAGTCAGTTTGAACATGTGAAAACTCTGCAAGGTTACAGACTAAACTTCATGAGAAGGTTGTTGACTTCACTTTATTAGTTCATATTTATTTATCCAAAATTCCATTCACATTTGTTCATAGAAGTGAGGCAATGTGAATGGATAACTCTTAACTCTACCAAATCTTCCAGTAGAATCCCGCATTAAACTCAGGTTTCTCTTGGGCAACAATCTGCATTCTTGGGTTAATAGTTTAATAGCCTTTTAAAGACGGGAAAAGAGCATCTCCTAACTATCTTTTCAATATCTTTGCAAATGTTGCAGACATGAAGTGAAAACATTCTGGGAGTATCTTCTTTATTGGTTTTGGGTTATTGAACATAAAGTGATTCCACAGATAACATGAGAGAGCAATTCTGGTTAATTAAGACTTAATTAAGAGAAATCCTTAAAGGTGGAAATAGTAAACTGAGCCAGAGAGATTATCAGCCAAAAGTGTTGTGAGACGAAGAGGAAGAAACAGATAAATAATTAAACGTAACCTATGCCATGTTTGTAGTGAATATATAGATCAAGATCTCACTAGAGCAAATACTATTATGATAGTTTCCACCTAGAGAGAGAGAAATTTCTTAAGTCTTAGTTTAGGATCCATTTTTTTAAAGACTTTTATTTATTTATTCATGAGAGACACACAGAGAGACAGAGACATAGGCAGAGGGAGAAGCAGGCTCTGCATGGGGAGCCTGATGCAAGATTCGATCCCAAGACCCTGGGATTATGACCTGAGCCGAAGGCAGATGCTCAAACACTGAGCCATCCAGGTGCCCCAGGATCCATTTTTTAACCACTATTACAATACCAACCAAAATTACAGTGCAACCAGTTAACTTTAGCAGTTCCATAAGGTTTGTGGGAATAGAGTTTCTAGTAAAATAGAAACATATCATTTTGTGATTTAATGACATGAGTGAAATTAGCCTAAAATTAAATAAAGACTATGAAATTCAGAAAAAGTATTTGATATTAATTCCTAATTGACCTTGGTGTGACAAATAAAAAAGAAAGACAATGTTAGTGGTGTTGATAAAAAATGTTATGCACAAGGGGTGCCTGGGTGGCTCAGTTGGTTAAAGCATCCAACTCTTGGTTTCAGCTCAGGTCATGATTCCATGGGTGGTGAGATCGAGCCCTGTGTCAGGCTCTGGAAGGAGTCTGCTTGAGATTCTCTTCCTCTACCCTACCCTCCCAAATGAATAAATAAATCTATTTTTAAAATGTTGTGTTAGACCATGCCTCCAGCCTACACCAGTGTCTCCCTATGTCACCTGCTTTGGACCTCTGCCCTCACCTCAGCTTAAAATGGACCCCAGCTACTCCTGTTCCACAAGTAGCTTCTATAAATTCAATTCATGCAAAGGCATCTCCTACAAGTAGAGCTACTGCTCCTGCTGCCCCATGGGCTGTGACAAGCATGCCCAGGCCTGCATCTGCAAGGAGACACTAGGTAAGTGCAGCTGCTGTGCCTTATGTGGGGGAGAGCCTCTTCCAGATGCAAACAGAGCAACATGTACAAACCTGCAGTTTTAAAAACATTTCTTTTATATACTCTATTTGCTACATTCCTCTTTCTATGAAATAGGATTATAATAAAAGTTGGCGACTTAAAAAATGTTATGTGCTAGAATAAAAATATTTTTCCATGTAATAGACGTGTATATCATTATTTACAATGATAGAGCAGAGATCTTTCTTCCCCTCCTCTCCTTTCTCCTCCTTCTTCTCTTTTCTCTCCTCTTATTCTTCCTCCTCCTTCTTCCTGTTCCTATTATAATTGAAATAAACCAGGTGTGAGTTCTTTCTTGAAATGTGAATGAATGAATTAAAGTTTTTCCTAATGAACTTATACCCTCTAATATGCCAAGAAAAACCTTGTCTACTCTGGGAATTCTTAAAAATTTTGGAAGTAGCTACATTTGTAAAAATGTACTTTACTATTAAAATTTATTGAAGTAGATGGGGTGCCTGGGTGCCTCAGTCAATTAAATGTCTGACTTCTCAGGTCATGATCCTGTGTGGAGTTGCCTCTCCCTATGCTTGTTCTCCTTCTCTCTTAAATAAATAAATAAATAAATAAATAAATAAATAAATAAAATATTTAAAAAAATATTGAAGTAGGTAATATTTTGAATGAAGTAGAGAATTTTTTATTACCACATACATTAAGATGCCCTTAAGTGTATGCAATTTTTAAAAAATATTTTTATTTATTTATTCTGGAGAGAGAGTGTACACATGAGCAGAGAGAGAGGAAGGGGGAGCCCAACACCTGGATGGATCCCAGGACCCCAAGATCAGACCTGAGCTTGAGCTGAAGGCAGACCTTTAGTCAACTGAGCCACCAGGCATCCCATGCATATCCAACTTTTAATTTTTGAGTGGGTGTACTTAAATTTCTCTAACAAGGCACAAGCGTGACATTTCAGACATGAAATGGTTAAAAACATTGATGGTTAAAATTGAAGTATATTCTATTTTCTAGAATTCTCATGAGTAATTCAGAAATGCTATCACAGCACATTAAATGTTATTATACTGATTATTTATCACACGGTTAATTATGCCTAATGCAAAGTGAGGGTTTACTGCAACTGATTATAATTGGATGTATTTGGCTGTAGTTAGAATTTGTAATGGTGCAAGGTTTATACTTTAGCTTGGCGCGAGAAAGGGAAAAGCTTTGGTAATGAATTTATAGCAATAAATAGGTCATAGATTTACTGCTAAAAGCATCACAGTTAAACAATTCTATATATATCTTTTAAGGCTAAATGCATACACATATTTATCTGCAAAACAGATAACCAAAAACTTACTAAATTGCTGATGCAGATTAGTTTTCTTTTGCTGGTTGATTTTTGTGTCACTTTTTTGAAGGTTCTTTGAGATCACTGAGTTGAAAGGTGTGCCTAGAAGTCTTTACAAATATTAAAAATTACAAGACCAATTGAAGTTCTTAATAGACTAATATCAAACTTAGTTACATATTATTAGTGTGGGCATCTAGGCAAGTGAAAGTCTAAATAAGCCTATTATATGGGAAAAGTTGCAGAATAATGGATCTTAAATTTCCTTGCATGACACAATATATGCTTTCCATAAGGATGTCCTTCAGCTTTCCTGTGGTCAATAATAGTAAGGTTTTTTTTAAAAATTAATTTGCTCAGGTTGGCAATTATAGATATTACTTAATCCTATACATTCATCTACTTATAGACAAGGAGGAAATTCACCTCAAAACTCCTATCGTGAAGTGTATTTGGAATTTACATTTTTGATGCATAGTTTAAATGAGTTTAAAAATAACATTTTTATTTCATATAGTTAAGTGCTTAGATTTTGTCACAATACTTTGCCTTTTACCTTGTCTTGCTTAGTGTTTTGATTCTTGAGTTGGATAATGGAAAGGATGGCTGAGAGCTAGAAAAAATGGCTAGTATTTCAAATGGCAAAATAAGAATTCAGAAATCTTACTAGATGGGAATCAATACTTTGCAATGTAACAAGAATAAATCTAAAGTTCAGCAGTTAGTCTGAAGTTAACAGGAGTATAATGGAGAGTCTTAACATTACAGAAAAATGTGCAAAATACCTTTGGATTTTAGTGAACCACAAGTTTCAGAATAGCCAAGAGGTGCTAGCCAGTTAAAACTAAGAGGACTGAACTTAGGTCAAGAATGGTTATGAGGGCAGCTCGGGTGGCTCAGTGATTTAGCACTGCCTTCGGCCCAGAGCATGATCCTGGAGACCCGGGATTGAGTCCCACATCGGGCTCCCTGTATGGAGCCTGCTTCTCCCTCTGCCTGGGTCTCTGCCTCTCTCTCTGTGTGTCTCATGAATAAGTAAATAAAATCTGAAAAAAAAAAAAAAAAAAAAAAAAAGAATGGTTATGAGACCCTCAGCTTCCTGGTGTTGAGATCATGTCTCCTGGCCTGTGCTAGGACCTGAGTGCCACAAGGGTCTTCCTAATTTGGAGTCCATCAGAGTAAGATGCGAAGAGAGGACATAGAAGGGCTTCCAGGGTGGCTGAAGTAGGCCAGGGCAGCTGGGGAGGGATTGATAAGACCTAGCCTCTGAGGGAGATTTGGGGTCACTGCTCCTGATCAGTCTAAAGATGAATAGATTTAGTGAAGACTCAGCTGTGTATGAACAGTTGGGGCTATTATTTAGGAATGGAAATGAATTTATTTTTTAGTGGGAGAACCTAGAGGTGAAAGTAATAGAAACATTCATATTGTTTCAGTAAAAGAAACTTTCCCCAAATAAGAACAACACTGGAACTGTCTGCCTCACAGTTATTGAATTTCTTGACATTTGAAGTATATAAGTAGGAGCTAAATCTTTAAGTAACCATAGGTAAAGGAGCACTTGGTTTTTATGAACTTCCCAAGGCCCTAATTTCCTTATGATTTGTTAAATTCTCTGGGCATTTTGGAAGGCATCATTTGTTATTGTGTTCTACTGCACATAACAGTATTGTGAAGTTAATCAGTATTCCATTTGGCAAGAGAGAAGCAGAATTGTGAAGTACTCAAGGCCAAAAAGTATATAATAAATGTTGGAGATTTTTATCTTGAGATTCCTCTATTTAGTCCTGTGTACAATGCATATTTTTGCTGGTGATTACTCTCACTTGCAACATTGTAATTTACAGAATTGTGTAAAAATTACGAAATAGAGAGAAAGAAAGAACTCAAAAATGTTAGGATCACATGAATTTTAATGATTTATTAGCATATGCACAAAGCTTGAATGTTAAATATGGCAAGCAAGTTGATTGATTTGAGGCAAGCTTCCAAATGGGGGAAAAATGTTACTTTCTTTCCATCCTTCAGTTCACATCTGTTATGTAGTAGAGATTCCGGAGAAGAAATGAGAGGGGCTGAGTGTGCACCATCCACATGGAGGAAGTAAGCTACTTGGGACTCAAGAACAGAGGATGGAAGGATGGCTGTGGCATAGTGAGCATGAACACAGATTTGGGTCCTTTTGCAGAGAAAGTGGAGTAATTTTCTGTGGCCCCGGCAGGTGGTGGTGGTGAGGTATTGGAGCTGGGAAGAATGACTCATGGAGCCTAAGGATGTGGAAGGAGAGGACCAGTGAAAACCCTACATCCAAGAGAATGTCAGGGAAGGATCATCTGAAGGGTGAAGGATCAAGGCTTTGGTGGCACACATGGGGGCATCTCAGGAAGTGGTGGGGAATAAGCTTGTTTGGCAGGACTAGCTATAGGAAAATGTGTGAATGGAGGTATCAGCAAGTGGAGAAATCTCAGGCCTAAACTGTATGTGGTGGTGGTTTTAGCCACTGACATCAGAATTAAAGAAAACTTGTGAGTCTTGAGCTTCTTGGGGATGCGTTGGGGAGCAGATGACCCTGAGGAGAGAAGGAATCACAGGGGAGTCCTATAGTTGGTTTACCAACAGCTTGCAGGTAGCACTGGATTCTTGAAGGAGTACCTGTAAACAAAACAGAAGAAACATCATGAAAACAATAGAGCAATTATTCTCCCACCGGTGTTCTTGAGGAAGTGTCCCTATCTTCATTATCACCCAGGCATCTCCATTAACATCTCTCTATTCCTCATATCTGTCTTTATCACAAGCCTGTTGTTTATCAGTTCCTTCTGCCATGCTCAGATTTAGGCCATATCCTGTCTTGACAGGACTATAGCCATGCCTTCCAGTTGATCCTCTCTAACTTACTCTCTACCCTGCAGACAAAGTAATCTTTTGAAAAAGCAAAACAGATCAAATCATCCTCATCCTGAATGGCTTCTGTTTTCTTCTGAGGGTAAAGACTAAAGATCTCACCATGACCTCCAAGACCTGATGTGATCTGGCATCTCTATTCCATGCCATTAGTGCCTCTCTTTCGTTTATTCTCTGCCTCCTGAAATGTGTGCATTAACTGTTGTGGAAACAGCACAGGATGGACTCACCTAGAGGATGTGGAGAGCTTTGGCAAGAGGAAATGCCTTATAGAAATGCAGAAATAGAAGATGAGAGCGATCATGAAACAATTTATCTGTGGCTTAAAGGAAGAGTCAGGGCCAGCTGTACAATTGCACACAAGAAACATGGGATTCCTTCAGGACATGGCTCTTCATTAAAGCCCCATTTCATTTGCTATTGCCCTAGGTTATAGGTTGAAAATTCTATGAGGCCTTGTCTGTTCTCAAAGATCATGGGGTTCCTTTTAGACCTTGGTGATATTCAGCAGAATAAAGAGTTGATCAGAGGTGAAGTTTGAGGTCCCTCATGAATTTTCATCAAAATTGATTTTTTGAAAACCAAAGCTGCTCATGGTGGCATTCGGGTAAATGACAGGAGAGCCAGCAATTCAGCATTCTTTTTAGAGAGTTGTGGGTGAACAAGTTTAATTCATCTGAACTTGGAAAGAAAGTGAAATGTTTGTCAAAGGATAATTGGATGGATTTCTTTATTGATTAAAATAACACTGGCTGCTATAATAGGAAAATCCTGAAATCTCAGTGGTTTAATACAATAGGAAAGTTTCTTGCTCACACAAAGTCCGAATCAAATGTTTTTGGGTGGCTTTCCATGTAGTGATTCAACGACTCAGGCTTATTTCATCCTATGGTTCTTCCATCCCTCTGTAGATCTTGGAGTCCTGCAATTTTTGCCAGAGATGGAGAGTGGTGGGAAGGCCTATTTGCTACTTAACCACTTCAGCCTGGAAGTGACTCACTTTGGCATATGTTATATGGATGAGGACCAGTCATATGGCCACATCTCAATACAAAGGGCCCAAGTTAGGTAAATACTTTCTGAAAACAATTCATCCCTGGGATAGGAAAACATACATCTTTGGTAGAGAGCGGTCATCTTTGCCACAGGCAGGAAATGAAAAATCATGTCTCATGTGTTACTTTCCATCCATTATCTTGCATATTGTTATGTTCCTCAACAATTAGTACTAATTATTGATGCATTTATTGAATGAGTCTACAAATAGCTGAACTTTCTCTAACTGGAGGGGAGAGGCTTTAGGATTTTCCTTTATGACAAAGTTTGCTCCATACAGTTTTTATGTACTGGATAGTTGAGCCTTCCATTTTTCTCATTGTGATAACGATTGATGAGAATCTCATTTTCTTTAGATCTGCTTTATCCTCTCATAATGACCCAAGTTCATTGACTCACAACGTTTTGTAATTGTCACACACATAATTCAGGGGCTTGGTCAAGATATTGTTTACAAATATGGATTTGTTTATGTGGATATTTTATAGGAGGAAGTAATGCTGTTGAGTATATAGTCTTATTTTCTCTTATAGATGAAAAAAGACAAGTTTATTTCTGTAATCTGCCTAAGATGGGCAGAGAGTGTTAACTAAAATGTCTCAGGTTGAAGTATAAGAGTGCATAGGGAAAAACTCTCTATTTTACTAAGGGGGAACTGTCTTCCACTACAGGAGGCAGACCAGAGAAAGTGCGTGCAGTATTTCTACAGTGAAAATTAGGAGGATAACTACTTTCGATGGATGAAGAAACTGTTAGTTTATCCTCTTTCATTGTTCCCTTTCTCCAAAACATCCAATTAAGTAGACAAAAACTTTAAGAAAACACCTCTTCCTTTACCAGTGCCAAGAAGGACTAGCTCAAGGAGTGATTTGCCTGTCTTTTTTCTTACATTGTTTTAGTTCTTTGTATTTGAGCTATTGCAAGGAGAGAGAAAAGCAATACATTCCCTTTGAAAAGCAGATGAATTTTCTGTGACTGATGTTTGGGGACAGGGGAAAAGGAGGGGCAGAGTATCTCCTGTGAAGTAAAGTTAAGAAATACCAATTTGTAAATCGAAATTTTATTCAATCCTATGTACCTATCTAGGGTAGCATTTTATTTTTTATTTTTTAATTTAAATTAAATTAATTAACATACAGTGTATATTATTAATTTCAGAAGTAAAGTTCAGTGATTCATCAGTTGTATGTAACACACAGTGCCCATCCCATCAAGTGTCCTCCGTAATGCCCATCACCCAGTTATCCCATCTCCCCACCTCCCTCCCCTCCAGCAACCCTCAGTTTGTTTCCTATGGTTAAGAGTCCCTTATGGTTTGTCTCCCTCTCTGATTTCATCTTATTTTATTTTTCTCTCCCTTCCCCTATGATCCTCTGCTTTGTTTCTTAAATTCCACATGTGAGTAAAATCATATGATATTTGTCTTTCTCTGATTGACTTATTTTGCTTAGCATAATATCCTCTAGTTCCATCCACATCATTGCAATGTTTATAATAGCAATGTTCACAGTAGCCAAAATATGGGAAGAGCCCAGATGCCCATCGACAGGTGAATGGATAAAGAAGACGTGGCACGCACACACACATACACATACATATATAAAATGGAATATTAGTCATCAAAAAATGAAATCTTACCATTTGCAATGATGTGGATGGAACTAGGGTGGTATTTTAATGACTGATGCAGTTTCCAATAATGTTTTTCTGAGATATTTTTCTCAAAATAGAAACGGGCAGAAGGATCTTATCCTCCTGTTAGGATCTACTTTCACATTTAGCCCAGTCTCATGGAGGTTGTGTATTTGCTATAAAATATATGGGTGAACAGAACAAAAGATTATCCCTGAGATGTAAAAATAGCAAGGATAGGCTGTGACATCAGGATGATTCTATGAAAATTCAAAGACTATATTTCACTTTTTAAAAAAGATTTTTTTGTTTATTTGAGAGAGAGAGAGGGTGAGAGAGTGCACAAGCAGGGGGTAGGGGCAGAGGGAGAGGGAAAAGTAGGCTCTCTGCTGAGCAGGGAGCCCAATGTGATGCAGGGCTTGATCCCAGGACCCCTGAGATCATGACTTGAGCCAAAGCCACATGCTCAACTGACTGAGCCATTAACGCACCCCTCAAAGGCTATATTTCTTTTAATACAAGATGTATATGCTGAGAGTAGACCATCAGGATGTTGTATGTACTCTCTGAGGGTTTTATTATTTTTCGGAACACAGAAATAGAGCCAACTAGTAGGAATTAGCAGTAGACACATGTTTGTAATTATTAATGGCTAAAAAATTGAAACATTGAAAGTTGTCTCAGAATGGAATAGGTCATTTTTATATTTTGGAGTTCTCCATTATGTTGTACAATGGCCAGGGATTAAATATTTGTGTTGGGATTTAAACTAGATGACTTCTGAGAGACTGAATATGCAAACAGAAATGGCCAGGCTTCATATGAAAATTCACAGCCTGCAGGAACTAGCGCAAGAAACCAATCCATTATCTATAATGATGAACCTAGGAAGGAAGCCTGCTATCTTGAGTCAGTTTTGTAGGAAGTCAGACTACTATCTTAAGCAATAATAATGCCTATAACAATCAATCCCCCAAAGGCAGGACTTGATTAGTAACTGACAGCCTCCCTAACGTTTGTCCCCTCTTCCAACTTAGGACCAACCAGAGAAAACCAGTTAAGTACCCCTATCTAATCACATAGAATACCCAACTTCTAGTTAGCCCAATTATGGCTTCCCCATGCAACAGCCTCCAATCAGGGCATATCTGGAAGTCTTCTCTGTTTTCTATTAAAAAGCTTTTCTACTCCTCTGACTGCCTTTGGGTCTTTGCCACAACACAAGTGATGATGATTGACTCCCTTGCAATAGCAAGGTGAGAGATAGCTTTTCCTTGCTCTCATTTGGGTGGTCTTCATTTCTTTTCACACTTATGATTTTCTGATATTTACATTCTAAGAATCTAAGTAAAGGAATCCCAGTGACAAATGAACGCACCATTAGCCCTTTCAAACTTCTCAGTTTATTATTACATCACTGTTTGCTGGTTTTCAGGCTAATGGCCCTGGAGGACTGGTGGTAGAGTGAGGAGAACCCAGGCTGAAGTAGAATGTCTGGGTGCAGCTTTTGGCTGGAACACTTCCTGTCTGTGTGACTCTGACCATGCCTCTCTTTCCATTGCTAACATGGGAGCTGGACTGCTTCATAGTGTTGCTTTTTGGATCCTAGAAAATGTAATGTGTGGAAGAACGAAAGTCGGTGCTTAAGGAGCTTTTCAAAAAAGTTGTGTTTTTTTCAAATTCGCTGAACACCTACTTACGTCGCACTTAACCATGTGTCAGTCACTACCCCAAAGGCTTGACAAATAATAACTCACTTAATTTTTTAGAATATTCCTATGATGTTTGTATTAATATCATCCTCATTTTGAAGCTAAGGGAACTAAAGCTTGGAGAGATTAAGGAATCTTCCAAGAGTGACGCAAGTAAGGGAGTGCTTTGTGCTGAACAAGGAACACAGTGTTCTCTTTGTTTTTCTCAAACCTTATTCATTATAAGTTCTCAGGATGTTTCTGAAGCATTTACCTCACCTCCACCACTTTCTTTTTGTTTAGATACAATTTTGGCCCAGATTCTACCAATCTTTCAGTTAGATAGCCGCCACATTCTAAATTGGACTATTCAGTTATGGTCTCTTTCATCAAATGACAATTAAATTTTTTTTTTTAATATTCATGAAAGGTGACTTATCAGATACTTTGCAACACTACTCCTTGTTATCCAATTCCAAGCCTTGTGCCCCCAAATAATCTAATGATTGCAGCTAAAATGCACTGCATGTTGATTATATGCTAGACTCTGTGCTCAATACATAATATGGATGAACTCATTTAGTATCCTCTAAGTAGGTGCTCATTTGAATCCCCTTTTTCAGATGAGGACATTGAGACTGGGAGAGTTCAGATAATGAAACACTGGCCTGTAGATTTAGAATGAGTCTATAAAATCTGAGCCCAGGCTCCTCACTTCTATGCCCTTTTTCCTCATTGTAATTTATTTGTTTTCTGTTGATTAATTTTGTGTAAAACTACTTATTTTATTTCCCATTCCACTCTCTCAAGGCTTGTTAGGATGCATTATGTTTCATTCTTGAGCTCCTCCTTCTCAATCACATTCCTCTCTTCTTAATTAAATGAAATCCTTGACCTCTAAAATGCGACTCTCATTTTAGCTGTTTTGTGAAAAAATCTTCCCAGGCTAAGACTTTACATATATGTTCAGTGTTGTGATGCTGGCTTTTCTAGGGCTTAGTGATTTAATTTATATCTGATCCTTCTGCATGGACTCTGTGTCTTTTCTTTGTTGTCTCTTCTCATTAGTCTGTGCCAATAGAAAATAATAGTAACATTAGGAAAACTTTTGCCAAGCGTGGGGAATATTTTAGAGTCCTTGTAGTTCTGAATTCGACCTTCTAAATTCATACCTATTCCTGATAGTTAACAGTTCAGATATTTACATAACAGGTGCTGTGAAAGCACTGTCATTAATTTCTACTAATTCTTTTTCATGTGTGGGAGGAAAATAAAAAGTTGGCTTCCTGTTAACCAGGTCCATGTCTTTATCTTACTCATTGCCTGCACTTAAACATTTTGGTACTCCACCAGGAAAAGAGGACATCATTATATACTCTGGCAATCATAGCTCATTCTTTTTATCTTGCATTTGCCCTTTCCCTATATTATAATTACAGTGTTTATATCAGCTGCAGAGTCACATTATTTATACATGGCCTCATGCTCGCCTAAATATGTGATTTATTTGCATATAGTTCTATAAAACATAGCACTGCCCTCCAGATCCATTGATGCACACAGTCACTGAATAAAGGAGGAAATGGCTAATGAGATGAGGGGATACGTGATTTATTAAAGGAAAAAGAGGTAGAGCAGGTCCAAAGGAGCCTACCTCCTTTCCTTCTCTTAGAATTGAGTCCTCCTTTGGCCCCCGTGTTTTCTTGTTTTAACATCCATTCTAGTCTATTTTGTATCAGAAATCTCTGTGCACCTCCCTCTCTTATGGTTTTTTATAGGTTTGTGCTGTGCAGTATGATAGCCACTAGCCACATATGGCCACTGAGCACTTGGAATGTGACCTACTGAACTGAATATATGGTGAGCCTAAAACACACTTAAAAACTTGATTTAAAAAATGGAGTATAAAATATTTCATTAATCATTTTTGTATTGAGCATGTTGATAGTACTTTTGACATGTGTAGTTTAAAAAGATACTATTCAAAAATTTACCTATTTCTATTTACTTTTTAAGTATAGCTACTAGAAATATTAAATGAACACATTTTCTCTTAAGGAAACATTCTTGGAAGGGCTTTTTGAGGACCTTCCAGAGCATATGTTATGCTGACAGGGTGACACCGTCATTTAGACCATAACATCCCCGTAAAAAAAAAAGAGCCCACATTTGCCTTCACTTGTGGCTGTCATTATATTTTGATTGGATAGTGCTGTTACATATGGCAGTGACTGTACAGTTTTCAAACATATAAAATGTTGTGTTGTGTTTTCAGGCAGATGAAGATAAGTATTTGTTGAAACTGAGAAAGTAGATTGGGAACTTGGTGAAAATAAATGAGTGAATGGATGATAAGTAGCTCAGAGTAGCCCTCAGAGGGCTAAAAATTTGCTGCCAGACACTGAAAAATGTAGGTATTATTAGATATACAGAAAACATGGGGCACACATTACAAATAAATGTGTGGCTGATGAAGGCATTCTTAAGATAGTCAACAAACATTTATTCAGGCCCTACTAAATGCCAGGTCCTATTTAAGAATTGGTGATACAAAATGATTCCAATAATGTTCTGCAGCCACCTTCTAGGAACTAGAGTGAGGGTAGAAATGCATATTATTAATTATCATCCAGTGAGGTACTTAGAGCAGATGATCTTCGCCATAATGCCACATATAAAATACAATGGAGTAAATGAACAAAGGTTTAGAAAAACCTAGGGCAGCCAAATGGCAATGAGATGAGAGTTTAATCATGTGATTGGGAAATGAGACCCCCACAGAGGTTGTCCTGAAGTTCTTATCATCTGTTTTGCTTGGAATAGTTCCATGGGTAACAGGCTTGAACAGAAGGGAGTTCTGGAAGTATTATCTGCGTGAGTTTGTAACTAACTGTTTATCAGTTGCACTTCTGGCAACAGAAAATGTGTTAAGTGTGGATGACTGTGCATTTTAAGCATTGGCTGAACTGCTCACTGCCTAACAACAGGAAAACAAGTACCACTAAGATATACCGGGCATTCCCTCTGTATGCTTTGCATGGGTTTATATGGTTTTGTTTGGGAGAAGAACCAATTTTCAAGTTAACACAGGCCCATCAACATGTTGCGAGTGATGGCTATGCATGTAGGTAACCATACCTACTGCACCCCTGTTGCATTTCCCAGCAGCAAAGGTGATGCCCTCGATTGTGTCCCAGGCAACGACTGTACCATTATCTCATCCAGTTTTATGCCCTTTCTAAATGTAACCTTTCATTTGGTAACATTTCCAAAGTAGTGTGTAGGGAACTTGTTCATGTGATACTCATTAAAGTCACACGGCTAACATTTCTCCCCACTTCATTTGTGAGAACTAGATAGAGAAAAACACTTTGCCTTCTTTCAGAAGAGACATAAAACCGACATCTGGACCACTTGTGGCTATTGAAGAGCCTCTGTGGTCTCATGCTAGGGGTGTGAGCCATCTGTGGTCTCATGTTATTGGCTGCATTGTCCTGGCAAATCAAACATTGCCTAAATTATGCTCACAGAGTTTTTCTTTGAATCCATAGTTCTGAATTTTATAAAAATGGTACTGTTATCCTCATTTTAACAAAAGAAGAAACTGAGACCCAGACATGAAATAATGGCCCATTTTTGCCCAGATAAGTTGTAAATTTCTAATTTGATCTCAGGATTTGGATATTAAAGCTAATGCCTTCCTCCTATGTCATGCAACCACTTACTAATTGCAGGTGTAGGAGGGCTTGTTATATTAAATCTCAAGTCAACCCTGACGAGTGTGTCACTTAACTTTTCACACTCCTTAAAAAAGAGAAAACAAGTTGCTTTGCTCAGTGAGGAATAAAACATTTAAAATAGTTTCCTCTTTTTAAAATAGAAAATATAATGTCTGGACTATGTCCTGAAAAAATTCAGATTTTTTTTACACACACACGCACACACACACACACACCCTGCTATTTTAAACTTACTTGAGATAGAATCTATAGAAGATAGAATCTTATGTTTTCTTTTTTTAACTCAAATGTTAAATTGTACCGACATAAATGATTCTGAAATAGTCTACTAAGCATATCAGATTTCCCTAGAAAGCAAGCTATAAAACCTCTACAGAATTCTTTCACCTTGAATGAGACTGGCTCCAAATAGTGGACTCTTGCCTTTGGTACCTTTCTGTTTTCTATTTCAGTGCCCTTATTCTAGCTAGAATTTCTGACGCAAGCAACTGGTAACTGTGTGTCTCCATCTTAGTAGAAAAGTAATGTATGGCACGACACAGGTATCATTAGTTAATAAGGCTTTATAGGTAGAGTTTCCAATTAAATGAAATAATCACTAGACCAAGATCTGGTCAAATAACTCATAAACATTTATTACATTTTTTAAAATGCAGGCTTTCAGATGATTAGCCCCTGGGAAACAAGGGCATCTACACCATGGATCCTGCCCTTAAGTGGGTCATTGTATTGTAGGTGGAGAAAGAAATGAAAACAAGTACTCTATGGTCAATATAAAGGCATAGCTGAGAGAAAGGCAATTAATTGTAAAGGGAAGGTTGAGAGAATTCCTGAAAGTCTTCACAGAAATATCATCTAAACCACATTTTGAGGAATGCCTGGGTGGCTCAATGGCTGAACATCTGCCTTCAGCTCAGGGCATGATTCTGGGTTATGGGATTGAGTCCCGCATCGGGCTCCCTGTGAGGAGCCTGCTTCTCCCTCTGCCTGTGTCTCTGCCTCTCTCTCTCTCTGTGTCTCTCATGAATAAATAAATAAATGTTTTTTAAAAATAAAACACATTTTGAAAGATGGTTATGTGGTTAGAATTCCAATTTGAAAGAAATAATAGACAAAAGCACCAAGATTGAATATAGTATTTAGATGTCCTACTCAAAGGAATAAATTTCTAATAGATCTTAGATGATCTGAATTTTGTGAAGGAATTCTCTTTGGGTAGGCGGGGTTTTTGTTTTTCCTCAAGGCTCCTCACACTGTTTTTGATTGGCAAATGGGATGGTACAAAATATTTTTCAATATTTTATTGGAATTTTCTATTGCTAAATTTGTTTCCATATTATCAATATACATTCATTATCATTTATTTGAGTTTATATGATATACAGCATTCTAAAACAGGAATTAGCTTTAATTAGGCATTCTTTATGATACTGCTGTTGAATTCAACAAAATATCTTCAGATCACCTCTTAAAGAAAAAGTAGATTTATTAGCAGTAAGAGTCGATAGCACCTTGACAAGTCTTAGAGTCTTTCTGAAAGGAGAGTATGAAGGGGGATATTTTATAGGATGTCAAGGCCTGGGCTCACATTCTCTTTAAATTTAAAATTTTTAAAAATTATTTATTTTAAATATATTATTTTTTGTTTTGAGAGAGAGATTGAGAGAGAAAGAGAATGCTCACAGGCAAGGGGAGGCAAGGGACAGAGGGAGAGGGAGAAGCAAGCTCCCACAGGTCAGGGAGCCAGACAACCTGGTGAGGTGCTTGATCCCAGGACCCTTGATCATGACCTGAGCTGAAAGCAGGTGCTTAATGCTTAACTTATTGAGCCAACCAAGTGTCCCGATCTCATGTTCTTTAAGGAAGAATCTTTTAAGACTGGAGCTTAGTTGGGGTTGGAAGAAGTCTGTAATATAATAAGCTTTATAACAAATAGAAAAGGCTAAAAAAAAATGTTCAAACTCACCAAATGATAAGAAAATATACATTTTTTCACCAATGCACATGGACTTCTTTATGTACCACAAATACAAGTAACTTGCAATAGTGTTCTGAAAATATCTTGTAATTTTTCATCATTAGAAACTGGTGAAATCTTTGGCTAGCTGGGCTAAAGGAATTAACAATGATCCGCTCTGTTACAGGTTTTCAATTTTTTCTTCTTTTGTCACCCAGGTTTTTCTTATTCTGTTCTGTTTATAACTTACTGCTTTGGTGCCAACATGATCTGGCTGACATGGTCACTCCTTGAATCAGGGCACATATTAATATTACAGATAGCTCTCAGGGTATAATTGCTTAAAGATCAAAATTTCAGTGTGGAGTCTTAATCTGAATTGAAATGCACCCATTACTCACAAATGGCTAGATTTCCTTCCTGGGTAGTATTACAGCTCTGTTCCAGTTGATATTTCTTTTTTTTTTTTCTTTTTTTCCAGTTGATATTTCTAGTTCTGTTATCTTTGCTAATTGAGGATGGGATGGGTTTCATACTATTGTATTATTATAATTTACTTAAAGATATTTAAACATTGACAGTATGGATATATAAAGTATATTATCTATCTCTTAAAGTTGCTCTAACCAGACCCCAATCCTCACCAGTTGCAAAGCTACAACTATTTTTACCTAAGATCAACTCTAGAGTATTTATAAACTAGTATATAAATTATTTTTCATTGAAGAAATGGGTGATATTCAAGATATGTCAATTGGCTAGAAATATATAGCCATCTCAGCCTTGCTCAAACAGGACCTAAGAATCTACTGGCCTGAGCTACCTGTTCCCTGATTCTAAATTCATCAACCTCTTGTCTTAAGATCTTTTGAAGGTTCTGTTACCTGATCCAACTAGAATATTAGCGGACTCCTTCTACCAGAGCATCTGTTTGCACTTAAATCTCTGTAAAGTGCCTGTTATCAAAGTGCCAAAAAAGGACAGAGGGCTGGGACTTTGTTGAACATATAGAACAGTTTGTGTGATTGTATTCATGGTTGCTTGCTAATAAATGTTGGTATGTGTTATCAAAATTCAGTCTTAGACCTGCTTTCATTCTAACATACCTCCCAGAGGTGAGATGGCCAGGAAAAGGCATAGCTCTCACTTTTAACCTTTGGAGATTATGCATATGTCTCCCACAAAAACCGTAATGTCTATGAACAAGCAAATTAATTTAGGGCAGTTTGCAATATGTGTACCCTTTTGATGGGAATATTTTCCAGGTCAACTTCCATCTATAGTAGAATTCCTCATAAGCAGTAGGGACACCATTAAACTGACTTCTCATGTAAGATATTAAGATCTACTTGGCTGAGCCTTTATCATATGTCATTTGGACTATATTACTCATGTTATTCAATGACATAATTACTAAGCAAACTGTTTTATAATTTTATTTTATTTTTTTTAAAGCATCAGCACTTTATTTTTTTTTAATTTTTTTTTTATTATTTATTTATGATAGTCATACAGAGGGAGAGAGAGAGGTAGAGACATAAGCAGAGGAGAAGCAGGGTCCATGCACCGGGAGCCCGACGTGGGATTCGATCCCGGGTCTCCAGGATCACGCCCTGGGCCAAAGGCAGGCGCCAAACCGCTGCGCCACCCAGGGATCCCTGTTTTATAATTTTAACATGGAATCCTAGACCTTCTATTTTGTCTACATAAGTTTATTAAAATATCATCAACATAGAGTAAAATGCACACATTTTAAGTGTACAATTCAACCAGTATTGAAAAAATAAATACATCTGTGTAACTCACACCCTTATCAACATATAGACCATTTCTATCATCCCAGAAGATGTGCTTGTGCCCTTTTCTATTTAATAAACCCCCCCATACACACACACAATGCAATCACTAATTGATTAGTTTTACTTAATCTGGTACTTTATTTCAGTGGAATCATACAGCACACATTCTTTTGTGTCTGGATCCTTTTCCTTAGCATAACGTTTTGACGATTCATCCCATGTTCTTTTTTATTGTTGAGAAATATACCATAGAATAAATACCACAGTTTATCTGTTCTCCTGCTGATGGACACTGAACTGTTTCCAGTTTTGGGCTATTATGACTAAAACTGCTGTAAACATTCTTTATACAAGGCTTTCCAAGGACATATGTTTTCATTTATCTTGAATAAATATCTATGAGTGGAATTGATGTGTCAGAGGAATTGAATGTGTGATTGTACCATTTAAACTTCCACTAGAATGTATGAGAGTACTAGTTACTCCACATCCTCATCCATATTTGTACTCCTTCTTTTTAATTTTAGCCATTTTAATGGGTGAATAATGGCTTGTCATTTGTCATTGTGGTTTTACTTTTTTATTATTCTTTTAAAGATTTATTTATCAGAGACAGAAAAAGAGAGAGGCAGAGACATAGGCAGAAGGAGAAGCAGGCTCCCTGCAGGGAGTCTGATGTGAGACTTGATCCCAAGACCTTGAAAGCATGACGTGAGCTGAAGGCAGATGCTTAACCAACTGAGTCACCTAGGTTCCCCCAATAGAGGGTTTTTTTTGATGAAAACAAATTTTCAATTTTGATAACTAATATTTAGCAATTTTTTGTTTTATAGTTAATGCTTTCTCTTGTAAAGAGAGCTTTGCCTATCTCAAGGTTGAGAGATGTCCTCCTATATTTCTTCCACTGTCTTAATTTTAGATTCTACATTTGGATCTATGAGCCCATCTTGAAATAATTTTTGCACATGGCGACTTTCCTTTCCCCTTTGTGTTAGTTTGGTGCTCTTGTTAAAAATTATTTGACAGTATAGGTTGGGCTAGGCCTTCTTTTTTGTGAAACAAGCTTAACAGTCATGAACTAATACAAGAAGGTGCAATTAAGTAGTAAATGTGTGCTATAGATTCTCAAAAATGAATTTTTTTTTTTGTCAACATAGCAGCAAACATCCTGTCATACTTTCTTCAATTTTTCATTAAAATATTCAGGAAATATCATGAAAACACATAAAATAGCAACAAAAATAGAAAACAAAGCTAAAGGGGGTGCTTAGCTAACTCAGTTGGTTAAGAGACCAACTCTTGATTTTGGCTCAGGTCATGATCTCAGGGTCATGGAATCACCCCCATCCACACTGGGCTCCATGTTGGGTGTGAAGTCTGCTTAAGATTCTCTCTCTGCCCCCCACCCATGTGTTTTCTCTCTCTCTCTCTCTCTCTTTAAAAAAAGAAAAATAAAGCAAAAATAAAATCTCAAAATTTAGTTATTTTATATTAATTGAAGAATCAATCAAAATAGTTTGTCTTCTTAATATTTTTTCCATTCTTTGTATTGGAACACCACTGGAACGTGGTGGACACTTTCATTCTGGAAATTCATATACTTTGTTGATAGAATATTTTATTTTTTAAAAAGATTTTATTTATTTATTTGAGAGAGAGAGAGCATGTGTGAGCAGAAAGAGGGGCAGAGAGAGAGCCAAAAGCAGACTCCCCACTGAGCAGGGAGCCTGATGTGGGGCTCAATCCCAGGATCCTGAGATCATGACCTGAGCTGAAGGCAGATGCTTAACTGACTGAGCCACCCAGGTGCCCCTTCTTATATTATATTTTGATAATTTCTCATCAGCAACAATTTATCTGTTCTTCTTCTGAGTGATTCTATTACTATTGTATGAAATATCTCCTATAATCATCCTTATTATATGGCTTTTTGTTTTACTTTGTGATTATTTCCAGAACATTATTATCTAAATCTTTGATTTTTTTTAAATCTTTGATTTTTATATTGAAAAAATCCTACTTTAAAACCTCGAGTTCTTTTTCAAATTTTTTCCTTTTTAAAATCATGCTTATCTCCTTTCACTGATACAATAACCTACTTCTCTGACAATGTCATGATTATTACAACCTGCATTGTCTGTTACTTTATTTGTTCCCTCCTAGCTACTTTATATCCTGTTTATTCATTTTCTTCACTATATTTTATGTTGAAAATTTCCTTCAAATATTCATTAATCCCAGACTATCCTTTAATTTGCATAAGAAGCTAAAAAGCTGGCTGGAAGATCTTTGGTTAGGAGTAGGCTTGTATACTGTTAGTCAGATGGCCAGTTAGCTTTGTCATTAGGGGATTCCAAATATTACTTGCTGTAGGTCTTAATCTCTTCATTTTCTCTATATTTATATATAGACTGCATGTTGCAGTCTCCTTCCTGGAATATCAGCCTATATCTGCTGCTATTCTGGAGCTAAAAGGGTAGGGCTGGGGGAGTGGTCCAGTGGTTGGGTATGCAGACTTAATCACCTACCTGGTTTTGGTATGGCCTCTCCCACAGGCTCTTCTCTATGTCTGGAGCATAGGCTCCAATTGTTGGGTTGTCCACAGAGCAAACCTTTTGTCTCTTGCTTTTCTTCTAGAAATTTTACTTTTTTGGCTGCAGTTCTAATTGCTTCTTGTACAGAATTTGGAAAAATCACTCTGCTTTGTGCAATTTGCTTTTTTTTTCTTCCTATGGTATCTCCCTTTTGAGATGTTCTGAATTGTCACTTGCATTTTTCTTCTGAGGTTCTATAGGGACATTCACTTTGCTTTTCATTAGCTTCCACCTTCTGTAGTCACTTAGGTTTGACTCTTCCTTGCGAAACCATCTTTATATAAATAGTTGTATTATATGTGTCTCCTTTGCACTGAAGATGGAATTGTTTTTTTTTTTTGTTTTTTTTTTTAAGATTCTATTTATTTATTCATGAGGGACACAGAAAGAGAGAGGCAGAGACATAGGCAGAGAGAGAGAGAAGCAGGCTTCATGCAGGGAGCCCAATGTGGGACTTGATCCCAGGACTCCAGGATCACACCCTGGGCCCATGGCAGGCGCTCAACCACTGAGCCACCCAGGCATCCCTGGAATTGGTTTTAAATTTCATGTTCTCCTCATTATTTGGGAGTGATTATTTCAGAGAAGAAAAAAAATGTTTTTACTCTTCATTTTGAAACTACACATCTAATTGGGTTTAAATAGAGAAAAAAAATACCCTCACAAACAACAAATATAATTACAAAAGAAGAAAAAACTCATATACTCCATTTTATTGTCTTTGTCAAAAGAGCAAAACCATTAAGATATTTCCATCAAATATTACATGGAGGAAGAAGTCTGTAACTTGTGTATGGAGTTGATTATAAATAGGACTGCCTTGTTTCTGATAAGTCACTGAGTGACTGATTCATATGACGAGCATAAATAGATTAAGGTCCTAACTCACAATAGCATACTTTCTTGCTCCTAGATATTTCTTGGATCAGATATTTTGTAGCCCTGTTGCACATTTATACGTATTTCATATAGATAAACATTCATATCACATTTACTTCCACAAAAATAAGTAAAAATTGGATATTGGATAGGATATTGGATGGCAAAAAAAGTTCATTGTATCTTGTACATGTGTGTACTGAGACAACCACTAGAGACAATACCTGGTGGCTCACAAGATTTATTTTCTAGAATGGATTCCTTATTATATCACATAGTGAGGTAATTCTTGAACTCCTTCAAATATTTTTCCACTCTATTGGAGACTTAGTATGTATTCTTTCAAATATGCTATAAATCAGTTTAAATTAAAAAATACTTTAGTGCTAGCAGTTGGATTTCACAATTTACAAAAGGAAAAGTCTTTTTATTTTGCTTAAAGAATGTATTTAAATGCTAGTTGGAAACTTGATGAAGTAACTTCCTATGAGAATAATATGGATGATATTTTTATTTAGCTATTGGCCCTGTCCTTATCCCGTTGTTCACTAAAGAAAACTCACTGACTTCCAGAATTTCTTGAGAGCCAAGTCCTGTCTCCTGCAAATAACAACAGGAACTGCTGGGGTGGGAGGGCAAGCAGATTGTCATTGGAAACTTTTTGAAAAGATGTCGAAGAGATTCAGCTGTAATCCTTTAGCATTGCTGCAAACTTATGCTATGCAATCAAGCTCTAATCAATCAAGACAGGAAATAGGCCTGGCATCATGGTGAAAAAAACTAGCAAGGACAGCACTGGATGCCGCATTAAATGGTTTATTTTCCTTCGTGTTTTTTTTTTTCCTAGTGCATCTCCCTTAAAACATTAGAAAGCAGAGTAGGAAAAATAACAGCATTTAAAAGGAGATGTTGCAAATATGGCTGTGAAGATCCTATGCTCCAAAAAACAATTAGGTCAACCTAATTTTTCTTGCATGATGTAGGTTAAAAAAAAAAGACTCTTGCCAAAGAATGATTGAACTCACCTTAACGAGCATATGGAATGAATCATTAATACGCTGTGTATCTACAGCTATAAACAGAAAAGGAATTAAGATTAGAGGTTGGATGATTTAAGATGAGGAAAAGCTACAGCTAAAGATAATTCACATTAAGTTCGGTATGTTGTTAAAACCCATTGCATATTATTTCAGACAATTTTTATGATCGATCATAAGAGTGATAAATGTACTTTGGCAAGTAAAAGGAAAGAAAAATGACTCAATGATCATCATGATGCATTTTTTAAAACTTACTGAAATTTTCGTTTAGTTTAAGATGTTAGTATACCAAGCAGTTACTCAGCAGACTGTGTAAAGTGATTGATTCATTTTCTAAAAATTTTTTGAAAAAATTAATTTTGTTACTGCATTAAGAGAAATTCAATTAGCTTAATGTTTTGCAGTAAATTTTATGAGGGTTTTCTTTCTTGTTTTTGTATGTAACAATATTCTAAGAATACCAAATGACCTGTGTGGGGAAGCCATCATTCTGCTGATTCCTTAAAGGAATAAGAAATGCATATTGACTTGAAATCAAGTTTTAATTAAAGTATGGCAAATTCATTTAATAGTTTTCCAACATAGGATCCCCAGCCATTGAATTTTGGAGAATGAAAAATACACAGTAGCAAGAAATCAATATTAGCTATTATAAATACTAATACTGTTATTTAACTGTGATATTTTTCTATCTGTAGGAATAATTCCTAGAGATTAACATCCAGCACATACACCAACATTGCTCATGAGAGCACATGAGAAAGCAACGTTCCTATCTCCTCTGATGCTGAAAATGGTCAAGAGCAGTGATTTAGTAGACATTTATAGACAAAGAAGTGTAGAATTACATGAAAATTTAGAGACTGTCAGTACTATTTAGATCTTTTCCCTTCTACAGTACTATAGTCTTTATCCCTTTAAGTGATAAATAAAATACGATTAAATACTTTCTGATGCTAAAATTTACCCTTGCCACACACATTCTGATAAAGATAACCCTAAAGAAGCATAACATACTGGATCTTTTATAAAGTTGAAGGAGAAATATCCTTCATCCTTGCAAAGTTTTACCCTTCCACCTGCACTATATTTTTCATCTGTTTTGTGATATTGCATCTATTAATTAGCCACTTTTTCCTAGACGTAGTCACATATTCAGTTTTCTCTCATCAACTTTGAATTCTTGTCCCTTATTTTCTTTCATTATGAAAATTCTCAGCGATCTATTTGTTTTTGCACCTGTTTTATTTTCATTCATTGTGAAACTCCTACATTCTTTTTTTTTTTTTAAAGATTTATTTATTTTAGAGAGAGACAGTGAGAGAGCTAGAAAAAGCAAGGGGAGGGCAAGGGGATAGAGAATCTCAAGCAGACTCCCCACTGAGCACAGAGCCTGATGCACAGCTCCATATCACAACCCTGACATCATGACCTGAGCTGAAAACAAGAGTTGGATGCCCAACTGACTGAGCCACCCAGACACTCCAGAAACTTCTACATTCTTGATTCTCCTCTATTATCCAACAAAAACAGTCTCCTAAAATCTCCTACTTTTCTATTAACCTAATCCAGTGACCACTCTTCTCTAATCAGATTCTGATATTCTGTAGCAGGCTGTAATTCCAAACAACATTCAAATCCTATCCATGGCAAATCCCAGCATGATTATTAGTCTTTTACAACCTACATTCAAGCTCCTTTCTTGCACTGTCCCTCCACCATCTCCAAATCCTCCACACTCCTGTGGTCCAGCCACTCCAGTCACCCCCTTGCACATGCACAGTTATGCCTTGCTATGTTATGCTAGCCTTGTCTTATTCCTTTCTCTCATATGATCCTGAAATTTTATTTATATTATTCATCTTTTCAACACCAATAGCATTTTCCTCAACCTAACCTTCCATCCTTCAATTGAAAATTAATGGGCCTTTTTTGTGCACATTTAGATGTATTTTATTGTAGCTCTTCATGCATTCATTTATTCATTATGTTGGATCAATAAGGTACATAATGCCAAGAGCTAATACTTTGCTGAAAAAAAGAAACCCAGATGCTCCAAAAAGATTTTAAAATGCAGTCATGTACTCTTGTGGGGGTATACACATTTGCTCTTGGAGCATAAAGGAGAGGCTGACAAAATTGTCTGGGGAAATTGAGAAATGCTCTCTCAAAGAAGGAGGCGTGAATTGGAGCTTATTCAGCAGAAATATGGGAAAGGTTTTCCAGGGATTCATTCATTTATTCAAAAAACACACGACATTTAATATGTGTTAGGAATGCAGCTGAACACAAGATGAAACAAATAACAAAGAACAACAAAAATGACAAAAAACTTTAATGATGTTAAAAACACTATTGTTCTTTTTTTCCCTAAAGAAGACAAAGAACATCAACACCAAAAAAAAAGTTTTCCTATGCCCTAGTCAGGATAAATATATGCAGTATTTACTATATGCCTTTCATATGCTAGAGTTCATGTATTGGCATGTGGTAGTAGGCACTCAAAAATATTTGTTTAAAACTTGAGAAAATGAGGGACGCCTGGGTGTCTCAGTGGTTGAGCATCTGCTTTTGGCTCAGGTCATGATCCTGGGGTCCTGGGATCAAGTCCCACATAGGTTCCCTGCAGGAAGCCTGCTTCTCCCTCTGCTTATGTCTCTGCCTCTCACTGTTTGTCTCTCATGAATAAATAAATAAAATCTTTAAAATTTTGAGAAAATGAATAAATAATCTTTAGCCATATGCAGATAGCGGTCCAGTGGGGACTCTAGCCATATACTTAACAAGAAAGATTCTGTGGGAAAAAATGGAGCTAATAATAGCATGAATACATAAGTCTTAACCTGAGAACCTTGAAGTCCTAGCCATAAGGATTAAGTAACACAGCCTTGGTATAGTGAGAAAAGGCCAAAGAGGCAGGAGGGGTCGGAAGAGTCCTAAAGAAAAAGTAGGAGTTTATCAGGTAAAGTGTAAAGAGTTCATTTACAACCGAAGAATCATAAATACTATAGTATATTCTGGAAAAGTCTAAAAACTTGGCTGGGGCATGGGTAGAATGTGTATGAAGATTTGCTGAAAGTGAATTCTTGGTTGACATTGCTGTTGTTCATGTATTCTTACTTCTGAGCAGTTATCTCTGTCCTCTTGCCTTAAAGACTCAGATGCTAGTGAGTAAAGGTTTAAAGGATGCTATGAGATTTGTATTCTGAAAAGGTATGACTATATTGTGGAGACTGGATTGTAGGCTGGAAAGGGAAAGAGATTCAGGACAAACAGGAAGCTATTTTCAACTATTTGGAAGAGGTATATGCAGCATAGTCTGGGGGGAAACCATTGCAAATATATTTAGGAGATAAAATTGACAGCGCTGGTGTAGTTTGATGTGTGGGATGAGGGCAAGGGAGATGATAAAGATGCCTCTTAGTTTTATAGATTATGGAACTGGATAGATGTTGGTACCACCATTGAGATGAAGCATATAGGGAAAGGAATTGGTTTGAAAAGAGGCTCTTAAGTTTTGGATTAGGCATGTTGATTTTGAGGTGGGGGGTTTGTGTTGTTTTGTTTTTTGCTTTTGTATCCTCAGAAGAAAGTCTATAATTATCAAACTTCTTTATGGCAATATTATATGCTCAGAGACTAGCATATAGTAGATGCTCATAATACAAGAGTTTCCCTGGCAATGCTATTTTTTTGCACGGAGAGAACATTTCTTAGCCCTAATGCTGAATTATGGTTACTCTATACTGGGACTTAAATATTTCTTCTATCATTTAAAATATCTTAGTTTCATTATAAAATACTGATACTTTTGATTTAGCTGTCATTTTCCATTTGAGTGGTAAAAATAAAACAATTACAAAAATCTGTTATAATTAAGTTTAATCCAAGATTATGATTTAATGAAGCTTAATTAGTGAGGAAAAGAGAACCTTTTAGAAGTTGGGGTACGCTAATAAGGTATTTAATCTAGAGCTCTTTTTACCAGTTTCAATCTCTTTCTCTATTCATAACACAAACTCAATAAGTGAGAAACATAAACAGTGTTGAATAAACAGCAAGCTATTGTTCCTCTAAATTACGGCAGCAGGAGTTTCTCATATTATTGATTGTCTCTCTGGCAGGAATGCTAATCTTTTACAGATCCAGAGCCCACAGCTTCCAGTGACGCAGTTTGAAGATACACAAATAAATCCATACTAAACCCAAGGAAATCAATGGCACAGAGGTATCTCCTGGTTGGCAAACAGCAAGGACATTCTAATATTTGTTGCCAACAATTAGTCACCTGACCCCTTTTATGGGTGGCTACCTGGTGACTGATGTAATGGCAGGAGTGCATTACTGTTATTGACCATGTGTTAAGGAGCCACAGGACACAGAACCTGTACAGAACAGAGTAGGATAACTAAGTAAGAGCGATGAAGTGCTGGGCACGATGACAGTGACAAGGGTAACGTTGTCACATAGTTATATCTGAGGAGACAGTAACGAGGGTGTTGATTTGAGGAGTCGTTGTTTAATGATGCCATCTGTGTGCATCACATCTCTCATCCACTCTCCTGTAAAACATTTTCTCATACTTTGGAGCAAGTCTGTCTGGCACAATGATCATTTTTTCACTAATGCCAGAGGGAAAGAATTTTCTGCGTGCCGTGTGGAATTACCTATGTTGCCCTTCCTCTTCTGCTTTCCCTTGTATTCTCGTGCTACACAACCCTGCTGCTGTTTACCAAAGGGAGAGATAGCTTTGACAAAGACAACCAGGATGATGAATGGAATTTAATTTATGCAACATTCATGTAGGGTGAGTCCTTTGGGTAAATCACCATGGTAGCACTTCCTCCTCCCCCTGCATGATATGTTCTGCTTCGCTGACTCAACTGCCTCTGAGAAGCTTGGCACTTAAGGTTATGTAAGCATGCACTGATGTTCAAATATTTATCACAACAATGGCCACATGAAAAGAAAAAGAAACAAAAATGGAAGGAGGAGTCTAAGATAAATAGCTACCCAGATGAGCTAGGAGAAGCTGAAGAACTTTTGAAAGGGATTCGGAGACCTAATTTGGAATTAGGGATTTACTCCCTGAGGTGATTAATAAAATGGATTTGAGCCCTGTGTTGAGTGCTGGGAGTGCTATTGATTGGCCTTTAGCCCAAATTGATTTCAGACCCTTTCCCCTGCTACTCAATAAAACCAATTATTTTGTTTCATATTAGAAAAAATAATAATTTCTTCTCATAAAAAATTAGCTAGTTATTGTCACTTGACCTATATATTTTTTTCTGCTGAACATTTCCACTCATTCATATTGTAAATTGTGAACTATCTAGGAAAGTTTTACCAGTGATCAGAATCCGAGCAGAGAGCAAATGCCAACTGTGAGTACTAAAGAATTATTAAATAATTTGGGCCTGTCTGCAGAGATGATTTAGGATAAAGAATTTGTTTTCCTCATTTTATAATAGGGAAATATTCTAGCTATGTGGCTAAGCCCTTCATAACCAACAAATACATTAACAAGGGACATTACTTTGAAATGAAAAATTTTAGTCTGTCATACTCTGTGCATTCATTTCATTTATAATTAATATCACCAAAGAATCGTCAATTCATTCAAGAATTATAAATGTCTAGGTATGCTAATTTTCTTCCTTTAACTGATAGTGATCTTTATCATAATGCTCAAAACTACTTGGGCATATCAGCATTGATATTTTCACAGAGAGGAAGAATAGTGCTTAGTAAACTTTAAATTTGGGAAACAACTTCAAGTCTTAGTTTAAATTTTAAATTTGGATCGAGTTTGTACTGTTGATTTGGAGCCATTTTCATATAAAATGATATTTAATATATTCATGTAAAATGATATTTAGGGATCCCTGGGTGGCGCAGCGGTTTGGCACCTGCCTTTGACCCAGGGCACGATCCTGGAGTCCTGGGATCGAATCCCACATCGGGCTCCTGATGCATGGAGCCTGCTTCTCCCTCTGCCTGTATCTCTGCGCTTTCTCTCTTTCTCTGTGTGACTATCATAAAATAAATAAAAATTTTAAAAAAATGATATTTAGTTCACAAGACAAGAGAGGGTATAAATATACTATATTTTCTCATGAGCTAAAATGATAATTCTCTTACTATACAAAATAATTTAACTACTTTCAATTCATGGGAGATAAATGTTGGCTATCTTTTTACCATTCTTTTCAATCTCTCCTATGCACTCCTTATAAAAATGACATTTTCAGGAGAGGCAGAAAAACATCCATTTGGAAATAAATGAAAAGTATGTAATTATCGTATACTTTATGTCTTTTTATATGGATAAAGAACTGTGACCAAAAAGGAGGGACAAAATATAATGCTATTTTGCTAATATAAAAACAGAATTAGATATCCTCAGGTTTAAATGGAGCAGGATGTGTCTATTGCCAACTGCCTAGTTCAGGCCATTTGTATCTCTCTCTTGCCTAGCTTATGATAATTCATTCCTTTTTTTTGAGGGGGTGTGGGTTCCTGTATTTTGTTTGTTTCATCTGTTTATATTAATTCCAGTTAGTTAACATACAGTGTAATATTAGTTTCAGGTGTAGAATTTAGTTCGATTCATCACTTACATCCAACACCAGGTACTCATCATGATAAGTGCCCTCATTAATTTCCATCACCCATTTCACCCATCCCCCACCCACCTCCCTCTATCAATCCTCAGTTTGTTCTCCATAGTTAAGAGTCTGTTTTATGTTTTGCCTCTCTCTTGGTGCCCCCCAACCCCCCATGTTCATCTGATTTCTCAAATTCCAGTCTCTTTCTCCCATCCACTCCCTACCACAAGTTGGTGATTAAAAAAAAAAAAAAAAAAAAAAAAAAAAAAACCTGCATATCAGAGCTAATCATGTTATCCCCACTTCTCACTCCTTTAGTGAGGATACACAGCACTTAGGATGCGATTCAAATTTTTCATCCTTGCAGCTCCTTTCATGGTAGCCCCATAACTGCTTCTCTAGTTTTATTTCTGGCCTCTCTCCTCTCTCTGGGCTCCAGCTATACTAATCTCCTCCACTTTGGGGAACCACCCCATGTTCTTTTCTCCTCATGCAGGTGGTGCTTCCTTTGCTTGCACTGTGATTCCAGAAGCCAGCCCGTCTTTCAAAGTTACCTTCTCCAAAAAGCCTTCTATGACCACCATTTCTGAGGCAAATTCATGCCTCCTCATCTTCTTCATCCTCCTACCACTGTTATTTGGTATTAACTAAGATTTTATAGTTCTTATTACAATTTCATTATAATTATATTTATATGCGTGTGTTTTTTTTCTTTTCCACTAAACATCTGATCTTAGAAGGCCTTGTGCTATCTTGATAGCGAGTGCTCAGAAAAAAAAGGGAGAACAAAAGAGAAAAGGAAGTGGTAGAGAGGATTGGTAGCAAAGAGGAATTCACACAAAATAATTGGCCATATTTTTGTGTGATATGTTCAATACACTCAATTTTAATTCTGTTGCTAGAATAAATCACAGATTTAGAAGTGTCTTAAAAAACATCAGATGTATGTTTTTTAAAATAAATTCTTAGCAATGGAAATATCAGAAATTAAACAAGTGAAAAAAGAGAAATAATGATGGAAGGCACATTGAAACAAAGTTTGAAAGAATCCAACATTATGGATGCTTATCTGATTCAAATGTGCAAACGCTTAGAGTTCAGTCATCACTCACAATTAGGCTGACAGCAGAGTTCCCAGACATTGTCTGACCAGCATCTGGATCCACACTCTCAATCACTCCCTGGAATTTCATTTAGTGCTTCCAGGCATTTCAGTGGGTTACTTACTCATTTCTGCAATTCCAATTTGAAATAAATTGCAGAATCTGATGAGCAGATCCTTTGAAAGGAATTTTCTCAGGGAAAACTAGGGGAAACTATTGTGCCATTTCTTCTTTTTTAAAACTCATATGATAAATGCCCCATTGAATTTAGCATTATCATGTAACTATTTTGGCACATGTATGCTGCGTTCTCAGACTCAACACAAATAACTCTTGGTTTAATGCCAATTCGGTGGATTTTTCATGGTAAGAAAAGGACATTTAAAATGGAGCTTGCTGATAAATATGCAAGCAATTGCCCCTTGGGTTCTCACACTAAAATTTATCATTATGAAACATCTAAAATAATGTAGCAGATAACAATCCTGAGAATGTCTTATTTGGTACTAAGTATAAGTTGTTAAATAATTTGATAGTGTTTGAATTCTTAGGTTATGACTTTAAAAAATCTTTTACTTGATTTCTAAATTTTTCGTTTTTGTAATAGAAGAATTAGTCTTTTCATTCCCTTTAAAAAGTTGGCCAAATGACTTATGTATTGACAGTTCTACTGTCAAACCCATAGGTCCCATTTTACTTATAGCTGTTCTTCGGTTTTCTCAGAGAGGATAATCTTTTCTACAGAAACCTCATTCATTATTCGTCCTTAAATTAGTATTTTTAAGTTTAGTTTGGTTGAATAATTTGTTCTTCTATAGTTGATTCGATTCTCAAACCATGGTTTTTGTGGTGTTCTTTCTTCCTATATCCATCCTGTTTCCATAATTGCCCCATAGCAATACTGGGTTTGACTATATTTCCCATTTTAGTAACACATTGTATTACATCCTTGTGCTACCAATTTACCACCATCTTCAAACCTACGGGGCTGTTAGTCTCTCAGTGAGAGTTAATAGTTAAACTTCTCAACTAACATTTAAGATCTTCAGCTTCTTTCATTGATTTGCCCTTTAGCTATACCTATCCACACACTCCCAACTTTAGATCAATATAAGCAATCCCTTCTGCTGCTACGATGGGGCTGGCAACATCAGTGGAGAAAAGTCACGCAACTGTGTGAATTGATGCCACTACAAATTTATGGTTTCCAATCTGAGTTGGCTCTGCAACACAGGTCGATAATCCTTTTAACAATCCCTGGTCAGTTCCCAGGCTTATTACCTCAGCTAGCATTCTAAACTTAAACCACTCTTCTCAGGCTCTTTCTAATCCCCTCAGCCATGAAAAATGGCCTTGCCTAACCACCCTAAAAGATTAAAAAAAAAAAAAAAAATCAGTCTACAAAGTTTTGGTTTTCTGTCCTTAAATACAATTTCTATTTTGTGTCTATCTTCCATGAAGGTGGTAAAAACAAATCTCTTGAGCCAAACAGCAAGTCCCACTGCCCTTCTTACTCCCTCCCTAGGATGTGACTGTATTGTAGGAGGGGGGCTGTGTATGAAAGAAAGAAAGGACCCTCTGCTCTCTGATGTCCTCTGGCCACAGAGGCATCTTCCAAGTCTATCCCTCATCTTGTTCTTGATCAGTCATTGACACTGGCTTTCATACAGACATTTGTTTCTTTGGAGTCGGGATCACTCCGCTACTGCTGTACAAACTTTGAACCCACATGAGGAATGCCTTTTGTTTCTCTTGTGCAGCACACTGCGATATCTGAGGCTCCATCTGCTTAGACTTGCGAGTCTCAACCCTGGCTGAAATGTAAGGATCACCTGAGGAGCTTTAGAGCTGCCAATACCTGGGACATACATATATTTTAAGAATCTTGGAGGTGATTCTGATACCTGCTAATGTTTGATAACCCTGCCCTGGATTAGGGTCTGAGTTATAGCTCCCAGACAATTTCAGTGTTTGGCCAAGGTTGAGAACCATTGGTTTAGACATTCCAGGCAGCCACTCTTTTTTGGGGGGGTTTGCCATCTCCCCAGGACTTTGCTGGGAAAATGGATATTAAGTTCCATCTGATTTAGAACTCACAAGCATATCTGGGATATTGCTACATGTCTGAATTAGCTCAGGAAACAGGGTACAGGGCTTCTCCTACCAATCCTACCTTCTCCCACCCCCCTACTCTTTTCCTTCTCCTCAGCCCAGATAATTTTTTTTCTTCTTGGAGAGTGAGGAAGAGGAGAAGGGCAAGAGGAGAAGGGCTATCACCCTTACTCATGATGCTTTCTCCAAAGTCTTTTAATATAAGCCATTAGTCTGTCCTTGCTGTTCTCCAGAGGACCTAGGATTTTGACATTCAAAAGCCAGGCAGGAACTTTCTCCTTTGCCATCTATCTACCTTCTGCTTTCACATCAGAAACTCAAGTGTGCAGGAAAATTAGGGTTTATTATTTTTTTTAATTTGTGTATGTTTTGGTTAAATATTTAATTTGTACTTCCATTCCCTAAGGTGGTGGAAAGTTTCAGTAGTCAGTTTAGGAAATCCTAAAACTTTACCCTGGGCTGTAAAAAGGTTTTTCCCAGAAGGGAAAGGAGAAGAAGGAGAAGCTTACATACTGTCAAATTGTGACGGTTGAGAGAGTGGCAAACCTGAAGGAGCTATGCGGAAGGAGATCGAGGAATATTTCCTCAGGGGGGATCTGTATGAAATGCTAACCTGGGGACAAGGTAGAAACATAATAATGTTTTGGAGGACACCTGCAAGGCTGGTGAAATTGAAGGCTGTATTCTCTCACTTTTCTTCCCAATATCTTGGAATTTATTAGTGTCCCAGAACTAATTAGATGCAACACCCTAGAAGAGCTTGTGGGAAGAATCACTGAATGGAAATATATTAAGTTTCTTCAGCTCTTGGCAGACTCTAGAACTTGCATTAGAAATTCAGGTAAGTTGGGAAAGGTGAAGAAAATGACATCACCCGGGTTTGTGGGCTGATTGTGCTATACCTCTCTGCAATGGTCTTTATCATGCTAACTTTTAAAAATATCAGTTCAATAGTTTATTTTGAAAGACTTTCAAACTTCTAGAGCGGTCAAAAGTATATTGGAAAGACCTCTTAGGGGGCACCTGGGTGGTTCAGTGGTTGAGCGTCTCCCTTTGGCTCAGGTTGTGATCCTGGGGTCCTAGTCCTGCATTGGGGGTCCCCACAGGGAACCTGCTTCTCCCTCTGCCTATATTTCTGCCTCTCTCTCTCTCTGTGTCTCTCACGAATAAAAAAACAAAATATAAGAAAAAAGAAAAAAAGAAAGACTTCCTAGGTATCCCCTCATGAGATTCTCTGTTAACATTTAATATATTTATTTCATTTCCTCCTTTTCAAAGAATACTTCCATTACTATTAGTCTTTTTTTTTTTTTTAAGTATTTGAAAGCAAGTTGGAGACATTACCCCTAAACAGTATGTTATTTCTCCAAACATGGGCACCCTCCTATATAGCCTCTGTGAAACCCTTCAAATAAAGAAATCGTCGATATAATTCTACTGTCAAACCCACTGGTCTCATTCTTTTTCTACAGCTGTTTCTTCACAGCATCCCATCCAGAAAGGTATGTTGTGTGAAGTCCTTACATATCTTTAGCTTCCTCCAATTTTGCAGGTGTTTTTCTTTCTCCCATCTTTCCTATCCAGGAACTATGTTCTATCTATTATGTGCCATTCAACCTGGTTCTTTCCTATGTTTCTTGGTAGAAATATTCCAGAAATGATGCCTTGCCCCTCTCAGTGCCTCTATTGACAAGTCCTGTCCACATTCACAAATCATTATCATGCTTGCTAAATGTTGACTTTTCTCTACTGTCTACATGTATTTGTTGGAATTCTAGAATAAAGAAGAAATTTCTCTTATTTATTTATTTTTATTTTTAAAAAAGATTATTTATTTATTTATTCAGAGAGAGAGAGAGAGAGAGGCAGAGACACAGGCAGAGGGAGAAGAAGGCTTCACACAGGGAGCCCGATGTGGGACTCGATCCCAGGGTCACACCCCAGGCTGCAGGCCGCGCTATACCGCTGCACCATGGGTGCTGCCCTTATTTATTTATTTTTCAATTTAATCAGCCTAGTCTCATAGATTCCTACTTGATTCACTGATTTATGATCTCTCTATTCATGCTGACATTCAAATATGTTCCAAAAATGGCTTCTATGCAAGGTGATTACTGTGTTTTTTGGGCATGTCCTCATTATTCTTTGAGAACTTTTCTACTTTTTTGTCCCCAAAAGATACTCCTTTCTTATCTTGTACCTTCCTTGCCCAGGTCCTGAAATCATTATTTCTCCAGGAAGTAATGGTTCTAAGACCTGGGCCTTTACTGTGTTCATTGCTAGTAGGATACCATTATTTCTGGGCCCTCTCAGCATGTAAAGCTAAGGAATAGAGGAGTGTGTGTATATACATATATATGCACATATACGTGTGTGTGTGTGTGTGTGTGCTACTTCTCTATATAAACATGAATTCATATGGATACCTTTAATTTCCAGGCAGCACTTCAGAGTTCCTTCTAGGCTTCTTTCTTTATATGGAAGTACATTTGTCAGTGAGAAACCTGGCTCTCATTATCCTTAATTATTTTCTTTGTTCAGTGTAATCAATTTACCAAACACTCCTGCCCTTTCTACCTCTAGGCATCCACTCCATGTACCCTGCCTCTTGAGATGTCAGCAGGCACACTGCCTCTGATTGAGACGGGTTTGTCTTCTATGGGGGTCCCCTCCTTTCCCATTTCTCACTTCACACAGTCTCAAGTCTTCATGAGCTCTTCTCTACCTTCCATGATGTTATGCAGTTCAAGTGCTTTGGGGAAGGGGAGGAAAGGGCAAGTGATAAGGAAACAGCTCAAATTTATTTCAGTCATTTTCTGGCAAGTGGTTTTCTCTCTTTTGAGGCCTGAGATTCTTTTTTTTTTTTTTTTAAGATTTTATTTATTTATTCATAAAGAGAAAGAGAGAGGCAGAGACAAAGGCAGAGGGAGAAGCAGGCATCATACAGAGAGCTGACGTGGGACTCGATTCAGGGTCTCCAGGATCACGCCCTGGGCTGCAGGCGGCGCTAAACCGCTGCGCCACTGGGGCTGCCCTGAGGCCCGAGATTCTTGAAATTGAGGACAGAAGTTGGAGTTATATCATGTTTGTATTCCATATCTCCTAGAAACTGCCCTGCATGCAGTAGACATCAGTAAATTGTTGATGAATTCCTCTGAATTTGTACTCTTGGCTTACTATGGATATTTCCATTATTTGCACTCAAGAGAGTTATCTAGAAGATCTTGCTGATGATTGTCTTCTTTTGTCTTTTGAGTATTGAGTTGATTAGCATACCTTGGGTCCTGATGCCTGGAAGAGCAGAAAGGACCATTATGGCAATATGGAAGGATGAATGCTTCATGTGAACTCCAAGCTCCTTTCATGTTTTCTTTGGTGAGAAATACTTTTAGAGTCCTTTTGGGTCTTCTCCAGTGAGGCACAAATGGCCTGCTTTAGTATAATCCCATTCTTGATTCATTGATTTCATTTATTTTACTGAAGGACATGGAATATTTCTAAGTCCTTAATTTAAAAAGCAAGTTTTCTCAAATTTAGTAATTTCTGGTATAACCACAAATTGTGTATATTATTGTTTTGTGCATGTTAGATTGTCCTTTGTAATCACTTAGTTGAATATTTGATCTTTTCTATTAAACCATAGCATTTTGAAGACAGAGACCAAATTGTGTTCATTTTAAAGTACACCACAATAACTGTTTTACTTTTGCCTAATGTTTAGAATAGTGCTTGGTAAGGAATAGGTACCCAATAAATATTTATTGAAATAAATAAATAAAATAAGTTATAGTGATGTGTTCTAGAGTATTGCTGATTTTAATTTATCTCACTGTGAAAACCTATGTGAGGTTAAAGAGAACTTAAGTCAACATTTAACGGAGTAGCTGATTATCTAATTTGTATTATTCATGCCCTCAGGATCCATTCTCTACTTGATTCTTATAAATTCTAGATATTTCTGTCCTGTTAATTGATAAAAGAACTTTGTTTATTTCTTACCTCAAGTAGAGGAGTACATTGGGGAAAGATAGCCACAGATAATTGTCAGGGTAATAAACAAGTCAGATGGTTTGGAAAGTGGTGTATGGGAAAAAAACAAAAAGCTCCAGCACCTGCGGCAAAGTAGATAGAAAAAAAAAAAAAAACACCCCAGGAATATTTACATTTTTAAAGCTCCATTTATTTGGCTTTAGTAGTGAAAGAGTTGTATTTTTTATATTTAAATTATGGTCAATTTCAAGAACTCATATCATAGTAGGATGGTATATTTTATACATGTTCTATCCACTCCTATCAATGCAGAAATTACTAATCAGTTATGGCATTCTTCCTTTTTGATCTTTGATTCTACCTCCAAAGTTTTTTTCTTAATATAATGTTCCAGATAAATACTACCAGTCAATTAGAACTGATATTTGAATTGAAACTTTTTGGTATGCCTGCCATAAAATTTTAGAGTAACATGTTGTTTCTACTCACCAGGCTTATATTCTTCCTCATACAGATCTAGAATAAGTGTCACTGAAAACCCTGTAACCACCATAGAACATCTCATTTTCCTTATTAAGTTTTTGCTAATGTCAACTTTCTAATTTCTGAAGGTTCAAGGATTGGAAAGTTATAGATAGCACAGGTTTTAGTGTTAAAAACATATATATATATAATTTTTTATCTTTCTCCATTCTCTTTTAATACCATCTGCAAAACTCTACCATCCTGATTCAATATAAGGCTTTTCATATTTGATCATTCCAAATGTTGAGTTATAATAGATCTTGACTTACGGGATTCACAATAAATCTTATTTTTAAATGTGTATTCTGACCATTGAGTTGATTATGCAGGTATAAATAAAAATGATGTTTAAACATGCTATGTGGTTTTGTATTTTGCTTTGCCTTTTGCTAGCATCTGGGATCAATCAAACCAGCATGCAGCTGTGTAGAGGTAAAATGTGTTATGCATAGTTTCCCATTTTGTAATATTGTATAGAAATGATTCTTTCATTATTTATCATACTGATCCAAGAGAAAACCAACTTCTCAGAAGTACTATTACTGACTCTTGGACCATAAAAAAATTAAGTAATGTCAAAAAATAAAAAAATTAAAAAAAAATTAAAAAAAAGTAATGTCACAGAGGATTTGTGCATTGAGATCAGGCTGACCAATCATTAGTTAAAATCAATTAGCTAAATTATATTACATGTTTGCTCAATTGAACTTTTAGAACTTTTCCTTTTTCCAACTAGATGCCAGTTGTAATTAATAGCCAGAATACTGTCCCATATTAGAGTGATGAAGTAAATATAATGCCCTTCATCTACTTTAATCAAGGTTCATGGTGCTACAGAGGAGACAGGTCCTTGCAAGAACATCTGGCAGCCAGAGTGGTAATGTGAATGCTTGGAATTACTTAGTTGGGACAACACAATGTGTCAGCATTAAGCCACACAGGATCAGAACAATTCCTGTTATGTGCAGGGAAACTGAATAACTGAGAATCACACGTTAGCCTCCATTTTATGGCTGGAATCCCAGAAATGCCAACGGGAACTGTGGATGTTGACCAGAAAGATGTGACCTATTCATCTCACTTGGTAGGTCTGGTGCACTTTAAAATATAATTTATGTATTGATGGGAATTTTTTTTCTTTAAAACTGGGATAATGATGTTCAATCAGTGCTTGCTTTTATGAAAAATGAACTAGTGAATGTAGCTTTATCTGGTTTTTGTTTTTGTTTTTTACCGAAAGTAATTTGCCACAATAAGATATTTTAATGATTCTTGTGTTGATAGGAATTCTAGCTAGCAGTTTAAGAGGAAAATAATGGCTTAGGATGCCATGGGGAACTTCTAAACACTCTGGATATTTATTTGCTTGTACTTTCAGGTTACAGCAGAGGTCATCCATAACTGCAAGGCCTGGTTTACTCTTAATCCTGCATTGATCTGAGAAAATTAAAGAAAAAAAAAGATGAGGTGGAACAGGAGGAATTAGGTCATGAGTTTAAACTTTTAAGAAGTCAATATGTGAGATTGATAAAGACAGATATTGAGGTTTTTGGAGAAAGAAGCCTTAATAAAAAGCTTGGAGTGGTTTGCTGATCCATTCTTTGTCTTGAACTAAATTCTCTTGGCTTATTTACTGCTTGTTTTCTGCTTTTCTGTTTTTTTGTTTTGTTTTGTCTTTAGATATTTTTTTGTTCTTACTCTTCCTTCGTTGCTGAGTTGATATTACTTTTAACTATATATAATAGAAATCTGATTACAATGCCCTTATCAAATTGAACTTATTTTTTTACATTTCAAAAGAAATCTGGAGTTAGGCAACTCAGGATGGCACAACAGCTTTAAGGAACCATTAAGGACCCAGATTCCTTTTTTTCTTCCATGCTACTCTCCTTTGTGACTTTATCTTGGTGTTCACAAATGCTTGTTCCATCTCTAGGTATCCTGTTCGTGTTTCAGGCAGAAAGACGGGGTACAGTTGAGGAGAAAAGCGTGTGTTAACTGTTTATCTTCCTTTTGAATTAGGGAAACAACAGATTTTACAGAAGCCCTTCCCACTAGACTTCCTCTTACATCTTATCAGACAGAAGTACGGTCATATGGCTTTAGCTTCAAGTCTATCTTTGAAGGATGAACATTTTTAATTTAGCACATCTCCATCCCAAAGAATATTGTAATTCTATAGGTAGTGATGAAAGGGAAAATAGATACTACACAGGCAAGTAGTACCATCTGCTACAGTTGTTAACTAAAGTCAGCTTCGGAACTTTCTTGCTTGTTTTTCCATCAAGGAAGTGGCATATATGATATTCCAAATTATAATAATCTCCTAGCCCAACCAAGTCATTCTTGATGCTTCTACAAGTTCTCTTTCTAAACCACAGATCTGATGAGGTCACTGCCACTGCCTTCAGGAAGCAATCTGGATTTCTTTAATGTAGCATACATGATCTGACTCCACTTGTCTTCCCAGCTACTTGCCCTGCTCCTCACCCATATGTGCTCTATGTACCAGGCCTTCTAAACTACGTGTACTGTTCTTTCATGTTTCTATGTACCTGCATGTGCTGCTTAATTTGCTTGCATTGTCTGTCCCCCATGAGTCTATTGTTAAATTACGTACTTTTTTTTTTTTTTTTGGCAAGACCCTGCATCATTGTTCCCCCTGAAATGTGGCCCTAGGTGGCTACTGCTTCCTTTGTCAGCCCACTGTGCTTTGAACATGAATCTGTGCACTTTCTCTCACTCTTTTAAAGTTGTCACTCCAACTATACTGTGAGTTGACATGGAATCCTATCGTATTTACTCATGTCTTATTCATATCATTAATGTAGTACCTAGCATAAAGTAAGCCCTCAATAACTGCTTCTTGGGTGGTTGAATGAATAAACTGATCAGCCATGTACACCACTGTACACCACCATCCTTAGGATTTCTGCCTCCATTAAAAAACCTTTTACCTTAATAGTAAGACCAGAGTAAATCAACATAAATGCTCTTCATGAATATGTTCATTTCCATGTAATTGTAATTCCTTACTATAATTATCTCTATAGGGAAAATATCTTGTGTAAATATCACATAATACTTCCAAGACTAATTCTTTAATGTTTTCTCTAGTACATGTTTAATGGTGTGAGATATAATATTTAGGACATACAGTGGTCATGTAGGACATGGAGAATGTAACCCAAGGCTGACACCACCAATGCCTACAGAAATCCCAGGTTCACATGTTACTATGCCAGAGAACTGCATAGGGATTTGCTTTTCTTGCAGGAATTATGAAACGAAGCAGCAGATATTGAGTAGAAATTCCATAATTCACTGCTCTACTCAGAGAAAGTCAAATGTTTATTAGGTTTTCAGTTGGTAACTGTTATTTTTAGGTATTGTTGTGAATTACATTTTAAGGAAGTGTGCCCAGAATTATTAAAATCTTCCATGTCAGATATTGCTTTGAAATAATTTTACCTTTACTGTTACGGGAAACAGCCTCACACATGATTTTTTTTTTTTAATTTATTCATGATAGACATAGAGAGAGGGTGTGGGCAGAGACACAGGCAGAGGGAGAAGCAGGCTCCATGCCGGGAGCCCTATGCGGACTCGATCCGGGGACTCCAGGATCATGTCCTGTGCCAAAGGCAGCCGCCAAACTGCTGAACCTCCCAGGAAATCTCCTTTTTTTTTTTTTTTTTCCTTTTTTGTGTTCATTTCTAAAATTTCCTTTCAAACTATTTATCTCTGTGTGCATTGGCTTGTGTTTAGTTTGAAAAGTCACTTCTGTGTTTTCATTTAGGGAAGTGTATCTCTTACATAAATTCAGGTAAGACAGTAATAATGAATTCTGAGTTTCTGATCAGAGGCTGTGTTTGTGAGGAAGGAAGGGAGGCTGTGTTCAGAGGAAGGAAATTATAAGGGTTTGTTTTAAGGAAAAAAATCTGTATTTCAGATTCTCTAGTTTCTGGTGACACTGTATGTATAAGGCTCACATGGTGAGATATTTTCTCAGGAATAAAGTTTTGGTATGATGTATTATTATTCAGTGTTCAAGTGCCTGTGAGTGGGATAATACTTCTGTCTGTGGCCCTGAGCATAAACTTGACTTCAGAAGAGAAGGAGGTGCAGACAAGACGTTCTCTTTTTTTCTCCACACATGAGCAGTAGGACATGAGACCTGGGAAGAAAGAAGTAAGCAAAATGTGGAACGTTACTGCAACACAGCTTTGCCAGGTTTCAGAGTTTTGCTTTTTCTTCAGGTCAGGTCACTCCAGTCTAATTGAACTTCTTCCTCTGAACTCCTGTAGTTCTTGGTTTGTATCATAAATCTAATCCTCTTAATGGATTGCTCTATATTGTTTTCTAGTTGTTTCAAATTTTGTCTTCTTGATGGTATTAATGTCAAAGACAGAACAAGGCTGGCTTCACAGTGGACCTCTTTTCTTGAATACATCCTATCCGTTGGAATGAGACAGAAATTACATAAGGATATTTTAGTATCCTTATGCCTAGTATTTCTGTAATGCTCGCTGTTAGAATTTCATAATGCTTATTTTTTTAAGCAGAAATAAAGATTGCATTTCTTTCAAACAGACTTTATTAGTAATCATTTTTGATAGAGGAACAGAGATTGGAGCTATTTGTCTTTGATTATATAGCTAATGTTAGAAATGCAAAAAGCTTCGATTTTCTTGACTTCCTAAGCTAAACCAACCTAGCATCAGCTTTGAGAGTTACATGAATTCTCTTAAGCAGATTTCATACTGGCTCTGGTGCCAGCTCATTGCCAACATTGACAAACATAGACACCCCCGCTGTGGTTGCTGCTAGGCATGGTAAGATGAATGCCTCCTGGTCAAAGCTTGAGGATGGTTTGGTGACATTCCATTTGTAAACAGATTTTTGGTGCTTGATAAATACACACATTCACACACACATACACACACATTCTTACAAAGAAAACTAAACTATGGCTAATTCTATTTCATAAAATAATCCTCAAGTCGACCAACTACAAGGGAGACTTTTTTTTCTAGTTTTCCTGACATGATACTCCATAAGAGGTATCCTGGATTTTTGTAAAGTTCTGAAATTAAAGTTTTCTCTAGTTATTTACCAAGCATATAGTTGTATTCATGAAAATGGTAATAATTAATTAACAATGCTATTGAAACACAGTGCCAACAATTAGCTTACCATATATCATGATTTCAAACTAACTGGGCTAAGAATCCAAGGTAGAAAGACAAAAACACTCAAAAATGTGTACTTGGCATTAAGAAATTACCAAACTAATAAAGAGAAAGTCATTTTAAGTTGAGTAGTCTTGAAATAATCATTATTATTTATGCAAATTATGGTCCTCTTTGGACATATACAGTATGACTTATTACTTCTGGACTTCATAGCTTAAAGGGAATTTCTATAAATATTTCACTTGCTTTGATCTTTTTAGACTTGGGGAGAAGTAGATCAAGTATTACTATCTCTGTGTATGGATGGGGAGAAATGTTTCTCAAGCTCAAATGAGTGGAGTTATTGTGCTTGTTTGATTGTTTGTTAACCCTGAGACTTGCTCAATTTCAATCCTTCCATCTTCTTTAGTTTTTCTATTCCAGATAGGGAGATTTCTCTTCTAGATGAAGATATACTCTGCCTGTTATATATCTATTCCATTGTCCCATTGTTTATATTTTCATTATTGAATGCCCATTTCCTATTTATGTCTTAATTTCCTCATCTGCCAAATGCAGATAATGATACTGCTTATCTCAGAGGCTATCAGAAGAGGGCATAACATAAAATACAGGTAGCACTGTACACTGGAATACTGTGATTAATTTTCACATTTGTTTCACACTCGTGTACACCAGGCACACATGGGACACATACACACACATACGTGCCTCACCTCAATTAGCAGTGGTGCTACTGTGGCTAGGTAGAGCCATGATTCAGTTTATCTGCAAGAGGTACAATAGCGCCTCCAACAGCACTTCTCAGACTTTTTCTCTCAGGACACCTTCACAATTTTAAGAGTTATTGAAACTCCCTAGAGATTTCTAAATTTCGGGGGATGATATCTACCAACTTCTATATTAAATATTAGAAATTCAAACAAATTTTTTGAATATTTATTAATTTTAAAATAACAATAATAAACCTATTAGTTAACATAGACAACTTAAAAATACTACCTTTTTTTGAAACAAAAGAATTGTGTGACAAAATCTGGCTGAGGCCTTCTGAAATCCATTCTCTGTCCTCATCAGGAAGGAGACAATGAGGCTTTGCCTTGGCTGTGATACTTATAAACATGCAAAGATAGAGATATCACCTACGAATTTGTCCATGTGATTGGGCACACACCCCACAACTATATAGATAAAGCTGGTAGAACCTGTAAGTGGCATTTTATGACTTATTTACTCTACCAGTAAATCACAGGGAGGCCTTCCTTCCACATACTTTTGCCTTAATATCCTTTAACTGAATTTTAGATTATAATGGTGATTATAAATATAAAACCACTGAGAAATGGTGCTTCTATGAATCAGTAACACTAAGAATATGACAAGAATATTGAAATGAAAAAAGGTTTTGCTGTAGTAAGTGATATTTTAAAGAAACTAAGATAGATACTGGCCTTCTCATGGCATAATAATAATGGCTTGTATTTACTTACTACATACCAAGTGCTGTTTTAAATACCTTTCATGTTTGGGATCTTAAGCATCTTACTCTGGGTTTCAGTTCAGGTGTGATCTCAGGGTCATAAGATCCAGCCCATACTGCGCTCCATGCTCAGAGTGCTCCTCTGCCACTCTCCACCTCTCTCTCCCTCTCAAATAAATAAATGAAGTTTTAAAAATAAATGAATACTTTTCATTGTTTAACCCATTTTAATCCTCATAGTAACCCAATGAATTAGGCATTATTATTATTACTGGTTCAATAACCTTAAATAACTTCTTTAATCTTTCTGTGGATCATGCAAGTTCCCTACTTTGCAGGATAACATGTAAATAGTGTGGCAGATGTTCTAGCACAAAATAGATGCTTAACAAATGGTAATTATTCTTATTCCTTACTCCTTCTCTCTTTTTCAGTGTAGAATTGTCCCAGCATTAAGCTCTCGTGAAAGCAGTGCTTCGATAAACTCTTGTTGAAAGAGAATAGAAAGAAGAAAAGTAATGCACAGATTTTTTTTCCTGACCTTATTTTTTCTGCTTAGCTCTTGATTTCTTTTGGGTCCATGTCCCTAGCATTGTGCTTATTTCCCAGCTCCTAGTGTAAACATATCTTGACATCTGTGTTGCACAATCACAAGTACTAAAAAAAAAAAAAAAATCCCTGCATTTATTTCATTTATAGAGACCAATCTTTCCTTTGAGAATATAATTGCTAACGTTTGGAATAATTCTTGAGAATTTCCGCAAAGCTGCTTGTATTTAAAATATTTTTCAAAAACATATGTGCATGTTTGCTTAAGCATATGCTGTATTTTTCTTTATCAAAAGCTGTTGATTAATATTTACATAAATATATCATGCAAAAAGATCACTCATTTTTCTGAGCTGCAGATATGCCTGGAAGAGATCATTTTGTATTCCTCTGGGATGTTAACTTTTGGCAGAAAAATGGAAAAATCTGTTTGACTTCTGTAGATGTAGGTGCATCTAGTGGGGGCAGTACAACCACTATAGGACTTAATGTAGAGTGAGTTTATGTTGTCAAAAACTCCAAATCCTCAAGGAGTTTGTTTGGTATTTTGAGCTTTTGGAATGGTCAAAAATTGCATGCAGTTCTTTTTTTTTTTAATTTTTTATTTATTTATGATAGTCACACAGAGAGAGAGAGAGAGAGGCAGAGACACAGGCAGAGGGAGAAGCAGGCTCCATGCACCGGGAGCCCGACATGGGATTCGATCCCGGGTCTCCAGGATCGCGCCCTGGGCCAAAGGCAGGCGCCAAACCGCTGCGCCACCCAGGGATCCCCCATGCAGTTCTATTCATGCAGAAATTACATATTAGAAAGTAGTTGGATAGATAAATAAATAGATAGGATTAAATGAAGGATTTGGTTTGGTTTTAAGACCTGGAATTTGACATTTTTCAGGTTCAGACCTCAGAATCAATTTTACTAAGTGTCAAAGCCTTCCTCCTTTCAATGTATGCTGTGTGGAGCACATGGCCACCAGCTGACTCCATGTCTTAGTTCATTGACCCCATTCCTTATGAAATGAAATATACACTACATTGCCAAACATTCAGTTGTCTCTCAGTTGGGCACCTGTTTAAATTTCCAGTGTTTGCGCCAGCTACTCCCGATATTGTGGTCAAACACTGCTGCTCACTCTTTCTCACTCATATCGTGGGTTTTCTGTGTTTGTGCCTTTGCATTTTCTGATTCCCATGAAGATTACAACCTTTGGAAAATCTATCTCAAACGAAATACATTCTTTAAAGCCTTTCCTTATTTCCCTCACCTGATATAATTACTTCTTTCTCTAGACTACTAGATCTATTTTGGTACAATACTCTCATGATACTTCTTATATTGTGCCTTATTGTGTAATTATTTAGTCATTTGATTTCTCCTACTAAATTTCAAATCCTTCCAGAGTATGAGCCATGTGTCTTCTCATTTTTAAATAAGCTCTGGGGTCCAATGCAAACTATGCTTATTATAGAACACAAAAAAGATTTGCCTGATTCTTGTCCAATAAGCATCATCCTGGTAAAAATTCAGATTCCCAGGCAATTCCATGAGTAATTCTGATTCGTTAAATATAGGTAGAGGACTAAGAATCTATACTTTCAGAAGCTTTCCAAATGATTCTGATGATTAACTAAATATGAGAAACATTTAAGAAACTAAATTAACCAAATAATTGGTTAAAAAATCATGTTTGTGTCTCCTGATTACTATTTGAAAAGGAATATTTCTCAGAAAGGCTAGACTCTTTTTTTAAAAAAAAAAGTTTTTATTTAACTAGAAAGGTTAGATTCATAATGTTTGTTTAAGGAGGAAAGCTTATTAAGCAAGTTCTATATAGGTAAATAGGATGTTATAATATGCTAACATCTTCACTATAAAGTTCTCTAAAACAAATAAATGTTCGTTGTGTTTTGTTTCTCCTAGTGCTTATGAGATGGCATTTTGCCATGATGGCATTTGACTAGTTTGTTGTCAGGATCTGACTTGTGAGGGCAAAACTTAGAGGAGAAATGAGGATCAGCTACAGCAGTGAGTGTGTAAAGACGTTTCTCCAGAATCACGCTTGCCCTGTGGAGCAACGTGCACTCTGGAGTGAACTTGGATTTGGCAGAAAGGCCCATGGCCCTAGATCTTTCCCTGGCCTCCACATGGCAGTTATAGACTGTTAGAGAGTGCTTTGCAGGGAGGGTCCATGATGTCCTGCCCTTGAAGTGATTACCCCAGGCTTTTCTCTTGATGCTGCAGCCAGGACCGAGAGGATGCTGGAAGCTGTACCTGCTGAGCAGGGTGCTGGCTCTGGCTCCCTTGGCTAGAGGCATGGAGAAAAGAAATGTGTTTCTTTCATGTACAAATAAAAGTGTCCAATAATTTAGGGCAACAATGGGAATTTCCTTTATAGACAAAGATTGCAAAAGAAAGTTCTAGGATTAATGAGTGTTAAATGGTCTCCTAGCAGTAAATTTTCTGAGTATAACTTGTGTAATGTGTTTGGAACCAAATCTGTTGTAGGAAAAGAGACCATTTTAATTTAATTGGCTCTACTGGTAAGTAACTATATTATTAATGATGCAGATGCCTCCTTCTCCACTTTCCTGAATGCTTTGATAGCAAGCGAAATTTCTTTTCTTTAATCAGAAATAAGATAGTTTATACACATTCTGGAATTCTATTGGGCAATTTTCTAACAATGTTTCAGCGAATATTTTTGTTAGTAGACTTGTTTGTATATATGAAAAAGGAGTTTCTGTTGATGTGCTGTGTCCTGACAGTATATATCCCATCCTCTTCAAAGACTCTTAAAGAAAGGTAAATATGGTCTGGAACCTCTGGGAGTGCTCCCAATTTAAGCCTATATTTGGATATCCACAATCATGCCCTCAGTAGTGACGAACTAATATGGGGTATGGGGAAAAGGCAGGAGATTTCGAGGACAGTGGAGCTGGACTCATATCCTGGTGACTTTGGGCAAATCATTCCAGTGGACTGGGACATAGTATATGAAGATAGTATTCAGTTATTTGGGTTATTTTGAAAATTCAACCCCATAACATTTGCAAAAATGTCTGACATCTATATTGTGCCAAATGACGAATGATAGTCCCTGCCCTAAGGGACTCACAAGCATGGGTAAAATCAAGATGGAAAAATCCAACATGGGGTCTACAGAAGGCACCTATATGCTCAGAGTTTCCAAGAATGGTGACAGCAAGCTCATTTAATATGAGCAGAAAACAATCCTAGAGCATCCAGGGCTCTGTAAAAGTGAGGTATAGTGCTTTAACCGAGCTAAGAATCTAGAGCAAGTAATCCTAACTTTTAAATGAAACATTTCAAGTACTTAAACCAAAAGTAAAACAGAAATAATAGAGTAAGAATAATAGAATATGTTATTTACTACATGGAGAGAAAAAAATCACTAATGCTTTAGAGATGAGTTTTAGCTTCCTTTCTAAACACTGAAACAAATTGTTTATCATGCTTGTTTTGCAATTTTTTGATTACTTGTTTGCTTCCAGGCACTTTCAAAATAGCTTTGTCTAGTAACATCTCTAGATTTTATAAGGGTGTTGTGGATAGAGTGCTACCAATTAAACAAACTCAGGACTAGAATTGTCACAATTTGTCAATGAACAATGTGGCAGGGCCAGAATTAGGGTGTGGAGAATGAGGCAGGGTCATGCAAGTACAGGGTTAGATCTTGTCTATATTAAACAGAAAAATGACCACCAAGAGTTTCTGACACGCAGTTCCTAGAAACTGTATGTTACCTTACATAGCAAAAGGGACTGTAAATGTGATTAGATCGAGGACCTTGACATGGGGGAGATTATACTGTATTATCTGGTGGGTGCAGTATAATCACAAGGGTCCTTAGAAGCAGAAGACGGAGATTGGTCACAGTGGCATATTGTGGGTGGTTTCAGTATGAGAAGGTCTCAACCCACCCTTGCTGGGTTTGGAGATGGAGGAAAGAGGCCATGTGTGAAGGAAAGCAGGCAGCTTCTAGAAGCTGGAAAAGGCAGGGAAAGTGACTCTCTCTCCCAGGGCCTCTAGAAGGAACACATCCCTGCGGACATCTTATTTTGATGAGATCCAGTGAGATCCACTTCTGACTTCTGATATACAGAACTGTAAGATAGTAAATTGGTGTTGTTTTAAGCAACCATGTTTCAGGTAAAATGTACAGAAGGCCTAGAAAACTAATTCACTGATTTAATTGAAAATTTTGGTATTTTCATCATTATAGATTTTTTTTGCATTAGTTTTGATTAAAAAAACTTGCATTGCAATATTATTTATCTCATTAATTGATGTTTTGGCATCCAAGGTGAGGGCCTCACTTGCCTCTGCCTATTCTTGGTCTCTCATTGGGACCAAGGATGCATCATTACTGCATCACCGATAATGTTGGTACTGGCCTCATGTAGAAAAATAATTGGCAAATTTGGTAGACCAACTCTCTTTTCATTTTGTTCAGCCTGAAGAATGTCTTATATTCTTATCTGAGACAACAATGAGTGTTTAACTTTGACTCTGACAAGCTATTATGGGTGAATATTAGCAGCAATATGGCAAAGAGTATATATTGAAGAACTGTTCTGTGGCATATCTTTATTATTATGGGAGATCTTAAAACTGAATAATCTGTTTCTGACATTGAATTTTTCTGACATTGTCACCTGTCTGAAGGACTTTTTAAATATAAGTCAGTTTCAATGATTTACTTACTTTATCTGGGAATAGTATCTTCTATTACTTGGGTGACCCTAAGGTTCAGTTCTAGACTTGGGTCATAAGCTGTCATCCTACAACTAGAGAAAGATCAAGCTCAGTTGTTGTTTTTTTTTCCCCTCCCATTAGCATGAAAGTGTGTGGTACCACCGTCCAACACAAAAGACTAATGTGCCTGGAGCACAACAGCAACAGAGTGGCCGTATAACAACAACAAGGACAATAACAGTACCATTTACAGAGTAAGTATTAAGTTTTCACATATTCCTCAAAAGCCTCTGTAAGGCATGTTCTATTATCCCTATTTCTCAGATGAGGAAACTGAGGCTCAGAGAGATATTAATAAATCAGAGCAGCTAACACTTAAATAGGACTTACTGTATGTGAAGTATTCTTTGAAGGGCTTAAATATATACTGACTCGTTTAACTAACCATAACCCTAGAGGCATTATCCCATTTTACAGATGAAGACGTGGAGGCACAAAAAGTCAAGCAACTTTCCTAAGGTCATATGCCTTTTAATTTTTATTTTTTTTTAACATTTAGCTTTTCTTTTTTTAAAGATTTTATTTACTTATTCATGATAGAGGGGGGTGGGCAGAGACACAGGCAGAGGGAGAAGCAGGCTCCATGCCAGGAGCCCAATGCGGGACTCGATACTGGGACTCCAGGATCACACCCTGGGCCAAAGGCAGCCGTTAAACTGCTGAGCCACCCAGGGATCCCCGGTCATATGCCTTTTAAATGGAGAAAGTAAGTGACTTGCTCAAAGTCATACTGGTGATAAAGAAATTCAAATTTACTGTTAGAGGAGTAAGAATTCAAATTTAGATTCCCCTGATTTAAAAATGCTGTGCTCTTTTTACTATGTGAGTTGCCCCCTAGAACCTTAACTTAACTGATCCAACTGATCTCACCTTGGTCACAATCTTCCCCTTCTCTGCATGAAATCCAAGGCATGGCTGGGGCCGTTTCCCTGGGAGGGGTATACAGACTCCAGCCCTGCTGCCCAGGGCTCACAGCAATGGATGTGAATGCCACACCCTGCCGGGGTGTCTGGCGAGGCCTCCCCTGTCTGCTCCTAATCCTAGCAGCACACTCGCAAAGGGGTAAACTGCTTTTCTCAGAGAGGATTTACAGTCCTGCCACGATGGCTTAGGCCAATCTTTATTGCCCTAGTACCTTGGGAAAGGTATTATCTGACCAGGGTGGGTAGTTGATAATGCTGTTACATCAATAGAACCTATCATAGTGTTAAAGTACAGTCTGTAGGATTTGTTTTACTCTACTTAGCAACACCTAGGAAGAGCTTTAAAGGGACACTTCAAAATGAAGGTCATTTTAAAAATTCAGATACCTAAAGATATCTTCTACAGGTTGCATTCAAATATGAAAGGCTTTTTTGAGTCTTACAAAATAACTGATGAAATGTGGGTGCTTTATTCCTTGAGGTATTTTTAGTCTTGCTCTTCCTAGTTGATTGTAACCTTAAATTTATTTTGGAGGGGCATTGTAGGATTAAAACTTTTGTCAATTTATATTGTAAATTCACATAAAGAGAACAATGACCATGACCTTTTTTCTGAGGTCAGATTCTCAATAACATAATCCGAGGCTGCATTCTTAATTTTGTGTAGGTATCAAAAATTCACTCATTTAGATGGTTCTGTTTTTACACTTTTAACATTTATTAATGAAGGGCAGAGAAGTATCAGTTTTATAGCTGAAAACTATCATGATGCAAAGACTGAAGAAAACTCTCGAGCAGGTATCTGAAGACCTGGTTTTTGTCTCACCCATTACTAGCTATGAAGTTGTACTTTCCTGGGTCTCAATTTCTTCTTTAAAATGCAGTTCATTTGAGACAGCCTTCCTACTTCACAGAGTAGATTGAAGAATGAGATTGTATAAAGATAAAGACAAATAGTAAAGCATATTCTACATAATTAAACCATTGATTTTTTTTTTTAAAGATTTATTTATTCATGAAAGACAGAGAGAGAGAGAGAGAGGCACAGAAACAGGCAGAGGAGGAAAGCAGGCTACGTGCAGTGAGTCTGACATGGGACTCGATCCAGAGTCTCCAGGATCACACCCTAGGCCGAAGGCGGCACTAAACCGCTGAGTCACCCAGGCTGCCCGATATTAATTTTTTAAGGTAACTGTTTTCTAGGGACTAAATACACTAGTTTCTTATTCACATTTAATTGCATCTTAATATATATATCATTTACTGTGTTTTTGATAGATAGATAGATAGATAGATAGATAGATAGAACAAGTGACCATAAAATGAAGAACATCTGACATCAGAATTAAGTTTAATGTATTTTTTTTTAAAGATTTTGTTTATTTATTCATGAGAGACACAGAGGGAGATGCAGAGACATAGGCAGAGGAAGAAGCAGGCTCCCTATAGGGAGCCTAACGCAGGACTCGATCCCAGGACCCCAGGATCATGACCTGAGCTGAAGGCAGATGTTCAACTAACTACTAAGTCACCCAGGTGTCCCTAAATTTAATGTTTTGAGAAGTGTTCTGACCTGGCCTTTGTGGCCCTGACTTTTGCTCCATGCTCTACAACGTCTAGTGGCTGCTTTCTAGCCCTTATTGTTAAGAGGTCATTCTACCTTTCAAGGCTTTACTTTTCCCATAAGTGAAAGACATGAAGATTGTATGAAGTAATATTCAAAGCCCATTCTTGATCTATTCAGTCTTTTCTACTGCCTTAGATTTAAAATTTTAACATCAGTTTTTGTTATCAAGGAGCATATTAATGAGTGAATGCATTATTATCTTTATAATTTTACTTAAAAATATAGCAGGAAGACTGACTTGAACTCATGTATTTGAGTGCACTAACAGTTTTATAAGACTCATTCATATTATTTAAATTTGGCATTACTAGTCTCATTAAACTCATATTTAGGATTATTGTTTAAAATTAACATTTATTTTAAAAAGTATTCCTTTGAGCAAGGCATTTTAATAAACACTATACATTATATTAGGTGATCCTAAAAGTAATCCTAAGCAGTAAGTGTGATTACCTCTATTTTGGAGATGAGGCAATTGAACTGGAGAAGAGTGAAATAAATTGTCAAGGTCACACAGTTGCTAAGGGTCATTTAGACTCTGAATCCAGAACTTTGCTTTACATTCTATCATGTAAGAGAATAAGTTCTAGTTTGAGATATTCTGTGAATAGTCTAATGAAAGAGGCTTTCTTGGATTATGCAAATAGAACCTCTCTATTTTAAAATATGAAGGGCCATCTTTGAATACCTGGACATAAATTCCTCCCCCAAAGATTTGCCTAAAGAATTCTTGGAAATCCTGACTTAGCAGTAGCAATGATAACTGTTTTGTTTTGTTTGGGTCTGGTTTGTTTGTTTTGCTGTAGTATTTTAGATCTTCCATGTTAGTTTCCAAAAAACTTTGAATAATTACAGTCAGATATTATGGTATGCAAGATAAAAATATTTATTGTTCTTTTATATGCCACACCTAACATGGACTAGAAGAAAGCAGTCATGTAGCAAAGTTAGTCAAAGTAGACAAGAAATGGGACATTTTTCTTCTACCACAAAATTAAAGATGAGGATAGGATGTTAGATTCATTAATTAAGGTCTCCATATCACTTGGCCATGTAACCACAAATTAAGGCGCATATATCAGAGCTAGTCTTTCATATTACTCAGTAGAGGGAAATGGCATAATAGTTATTATATTGCCATTTTTAATTTAATATTTTTCATAATTTTCTACAGTATTCTAATAGATAAAATCTGGGATAAGTAAATGTTTTGATACTTTAAAGACCATACAGGTGGGGTTCCCAGTTGGCTTAGTCGGTTAAACATCTGCCTTCAAGCTTAGATCATATTCCAAGGGTCGAGCCCCGCATGGGGCTACCTGCCTAGTGAGGAGTCTCCCTCTCCTTCTGCCCATCCCCCCTGCTCATACTCTCTCTCTCTCTTTATTCTCCCTCTCTCAGATAAATAAATAAAATATTTATAAAAAGAATAAAGACTGTAGAAGTAATATAACTTCATTTATTATGGGGAGTTAAGTGTAACTTATTTGAGTGGAATAATAACAACAAAGTATTTCATGTGTACCTACAGACACAGGTGAAAGAGAGTGTAAAATAATTTCACAGAGAAGTTAGAAAAATATTCCCCTTAATGTACAGCATGATGACTCCAGTTAACAATTCTGTATTGTCTACCTGAAAATTACTAAGAGAGTAGATCTTTAAGTTCTCACCACACATGCACACATCCACAGAAGGTAACTATGTGAGGTGATGTGTTAATTAATCTTATTAGGGTAGTCATTCTGCAATTTGTTGAATATATATACATATATAAATACATCAATTACGTCTCAATAACTCTAGGAAAAAAGATGTCTCAAGAATAATAGGTTAAAAAAAGAATAATAGGTTACATTCAGAAGTATATTTTTTTCTTTATTCTAGTGTAGGTTCTGGCAACGTATGAGGGCTTTTCATACATAATCTAGACTTACTGGCTTGTTCTTTGAGGTTTACAAAAATAGATTCATTGTATAGATGTGTGTGATCAGTATACAAGTTTCAAGTTTCAATAAACTTCAAGGAGTACTGAAAAAACAAAAGCAAAATATCCTTTTACTCTTTAATAATTTAAAATAACCACATTCATCTTATGGGATTATAAGGCATAGATTACAAGTACAGTGGCTATGTGATTACGTAGTAACTAGCATGATTCCCCTTTCCCAGTCTGGAAAATGGTTGCCCATAGTCAAGATTCTTTATCCTTAAAATAAATGATTAAATGTAATCAAATGGTAGGTATTGGGCTAATAGTAATATTTATTTTCTTTTCCTGAAAATCTGACTTTTGGGGGCACCTGGTGGCTCAGTCAGCTAATCATCCAACTCTTGATTTTGACTTTGATTCAGGTCATGATCTTGAGATCGTGGAGTCGTGGGATCAAGCTCCATTATCTGCTCAAGCAGTGTGGAGCCAGCTTGGGAGTCGCTCTCTCCTTTTCGCTTTGCCCCTCTGCACTCATGCACTCATCTTTTCGCTCTCAAAAAAAAGAAAGTTAAATTTCTTATGAAAATTATTATTATTCTAGAAACAAATAGTGAAGTAGAAGTGTCAGAATTTAGAGGTGTTGAAAAAGACATCAGTATGTTCAACCAGAAAAGGAAAGAACTAAAAACTTTGAAACTACACTTAAGCAGGGTTTTAAAGTTTTTAAAATTTTGACATGAAAATACCACAGGTAGATTCCATGATATGAAGTAGCTCATATTTTTTTAACCAGTTAAAAAATGGTTCTCATTTGTATTATTTTCTCATTGTCTTATTTAATAAATAGATTTTTGATATAACATCAGGATGAATAATCTAAATGTTTTCTTGATTGGCAGGGAAAATATAAATGTCATTCAAGAAACTCGAAACCTAAGTAACTAATTGCAACCATTTAAGCATTTGGTTAACTCCTTGAAATAAATTTAAATTCTCCTCAGTCATCCCCTCTTCTCTGTAATAAAGTTCCCTGACACTTTCTTCAGCTCCAAAATGCAGCAAAACCAGTACTGGTTTTTTTTGTTTTTGTTTTGTTTTTGTTTTTGTTTTTTAAATCAGTACTGTTAATGAACAACTCTCAGCATTGGTCAATAACTGACCTTGGTGCAGATTGCAGATTGTCTCTGAAAAGGGGCCAGTATGACTTCTAGAGCATCTAGAAAAAGGTCGATGGGGATATAGGGTTTGTGTAATACCTGTGAAGGATCCTCAAAGATAGGGACTAGCAAATATACCATATCCTAGCTGGTACTACAGCTTGAACATTTTATTGTTCTTAGTTTGTACTTCTGTACAAAGCTACTATATTGAGCGATGATTCTCAAATTGGGGTCCCAGGCCCCCAGAATTTCACTAGGACACTACAATGTTATTAACATGATCTTTACCTTCCTCAGCTGGTTCTGCTTCAGCTTTGGGTTAACTTCCAGTGGCATCCACAAAAGATGGCATGTTATAATGCTTTGAGTTTTAATGAGGATTTTTAAGGCACTGGTAGTTTTTATGTCATATAGCAGATAGGATTTTACTCAAGCATACTTGTCCGTTATAATTCTTCCAGAGGTTTTTTTCTTCCCTTTTATTTCAACAACCAGAAGCTCTCTCCCCTGTCTCCCCTAAGAGTGCTTCTTTGTATCAAGAACAAATTAATCCATTTCTTTCCTCTTGAAAAGTTATTACTGTTTTTATACTGCTCGTTAACTTTTCATTAAGTCTATGCTTTTCATTCTGTTTCCGTGTTCCTTGTACTTCCTGTTTTAATCAATAGTCCAGTATGAAATATCTGAGTAAATATATAAGTAAAATCTACTTAGCTCTCCATTTACTGGCTTAGCCTAAGGATGACTAGAAATTAAGTAACTGGAAGGTTTTAAAGTCAGTATCAAAACAAATCAAAACAAAGCCCTCTAATTTTGGGCTGCATTCTCTTTGCAAGTCTAGTTATCTTCCCCCATGTAAATTTCAATTATTTCCAAAGTTTCTATTAAACTTTGTGTTTTGCAAATCATGTCTTAAAGTATGTTACTTTGCCAATTTAAAAAATTGTGTTATTTTGCCAGTTTAAAAAATGAATTAGAATTTTTTAAAACTCAACAATGCATATTATAGTATTAGCAAATTTGATTTATGACATGTAACAGAAAAAAATGTTTGGAAAGTATCTAGATCACACTGGAAGTTAATTTGTAACAAAGAAATTGGCATAAGCAAGGAACTTCTGAGAATGCTTAGGCATTGTCCTGTTCAAACTTTGATTAAATCTCTTGGTTATAAATTTTTTTTTGTCTTTTCATTAGTTATGAATTCCTCCTTCTCTTCCTTATTTTATACTTTTTATAAATTTGCATTGTGTCACATAGCAGAGCTGTTTTCTTACAGTGCTTATTAGTACCACTTAATGAATGGATGAAGCTCTCAGTGGATATTTCAAGTTGATTTATAGTGCTTTCTTTCTTTCCTTTTTTTTTTTTTCTTTTCCAATGCAATCATGGAGCAAAGTCCAGGGAGCTTCCTCTGATCATTCATAAACATGGGCTTCCCTAAAATGAATTAAGAAGAACAAATAACTAGAACTCAAAAGACGGAGGCTCTAGGCTTTATTCCACTAAACACTCTGCGTCCCTGAGATTCCATTTCCTTTTCTGTAAAATGTGGATAACAGTGCTAGGCCTGCCTTCCTAAGTTAAGCTCAAATAAAAAGTTTGTTGTAAATTCTCAAATGCTTTATTATCATAACTTCAAATTAAGGAAAGCATAATTTTCACGCTTGTCTGATCATCAGGAAAAATTCAAATGATAATTTCACACTCTTGATAAAACCCACAATTTTTTACCTTTTATACTTATAACAATTGTCTGTGAGCTATTCATTTTGAACAATTTAAAGTGTTACCATCATATCCATCATGAAAGCAACATTGTGTTATCAGATTTGCAAGCGAACATGCCTTATTTCAAATAATCCTGACTTCAACAATAGTAATTGTATAAGGTATAAGACCCTGAGCAAATTTCTTAATCTTGTTAAGCCTCTATTTTCTCTGGAAAGAGGATAAGAATACTTACTTGATAAGGTCATTAGAGAATTAAACGAGAAGTATTTTAAAAAGCCTCTGGTACACAGAAGACTTCAGTGAATGGTGTTGGAGGATGATGATGATAATGCACAATAAGAAGAAAGGTACTTCTTGTTAATGATACTGGAGATACTGGAGAACTTAGTTCTTATCTCACAAAGTCAAAGAATGAATCTAGTGGACAACAAGAGAGTGAGCAAAGCGATAGAAGTTTATTAAACAGAGATACAAAGAAAGCTCTCAGAAGTGAGAGGGGTCCCCACAAGGTTGCTCCTGAGGTCTTTTATGGTCTTTTATAGGAAGCTGACCAGGGAACTTGGTGAATTTCTTGTCTATATCAGGGTTGATATTTAGAACAAATATGGTGGACTAATAACTACCATAATAACAAACAAGATGTTTTTTGTAAATATCATGAACCCAAACAAGGGGTTCCCTTCTCTCTGGTTAATATCTCCTCCATAATATTTCTCTACATCTGGGATTTCTGTGATTACTTAGTAGCCATTAAAGGAGGATACTCCCTAACATTTTGGAGCTAGGGAGCCAGGTTTATTTTTTTCCTGTTTTTACTATATTATATCTGGTTTATTGGGATAGGTAGGAGCCTGACTCTGGGACCTTTCCCTTATCTCTCACTGCCTAGCTCCGTCTGCCCCTGACTCCTACATCATTGACACCTGACCCAGGCAGTATAGTTATTAGGCTGATGTGAACAAGTCAGTGGAATGTGGTGGAAAGATTTTACATGCCAATTATATATAAATTAAGAAATGCATTCTTCTGTTCCCAAGGACAACTTTCAACATGAGCAAAAACATGAACAGAATATTTTTCTGACTTCTTTAAAAGTGATTTTGAAAATGTTAAGATGTTGTCCTTGGTATTATAATATATAATGCTTAAGCTATCTGTTTCATTTGCAGGCCAATACCATTCGTGGTCATTCCTAAATAAAATTAACCTAGAGAGGAAGGTGTTAATCTTTAAAAAATCGCAGTAACTGGGGAGTGACATCATGAAGAGAGTATCTCATTCCTATGGTCAAAGGTTATCTTTTTTTCCCCTCTGGAGATTTTCATAATGCTTAAACATTTATAAACTAACCCAATATAATTTTTCTCAAATATGGGCAATATTTGCTCATTTGGGAACATGTAATCTTCTGGCTCTTTTCTTTGTTTTCTTATTTGCCTGTCTTTGGGAGCATTTTAACAGTCATTAGCGTGATAGTGACAGAGTGGGAAGGAAACATGAGATCAAAACTAAAATCAGTCTGACAGTCTCGTATGTCAACCTCATGATATGAGTTATCATAATGTTTTTATAAGAAAATGTAAAAACTTTTCTGACAAATTCCGCAACTACTTCTAGCTGTGAAAGAGGTATTTCCAAGGGTATGTGTTGGGAGAAGAAATAAATTAGAGTGGCTTATGAAACTATGGGGGTGACTTTTCACATTACATCGCCACTGAGATTCTCAGGGTCAGAACGAGAAAGAAGCAGAGATAATAAGAAGCAAGTAAGAAAGAGACAGACTTGTAGATTCCAGGGACATGATTTTCCTGCAAGCACCCTCTCATGAAGTCAGTCATTTCCAGACTAAACCACAGGATTTTCTAAAACAGAACCACCCTTAACAAGAGTAAGTAGTGAAAAAGCACTCTGGAGGAATGAATGTGGAAAAACAGGAGAAAATTCAGAGAGTAGCACAAACCACAGAGCCAGCCAACTACGCTCCATAAATGTATGCTGAAAGTGTGCAATGAATGATTTGCAACTTCAAGTAGAATAAAGAGACACCACAGAAGAGGAACTAACAAATTTAGGAAAAAAGGGACACGGGGACAGGGAGACATACATATTGATGATATAACCATAACAGTGTAATAATGCAACATTGTAGGAAAGCAGAGGGAGTCCATAAATCTCTGGCAAAGACATCCCAGCAAATATGGGAAAAAAGAAAAAGAAGAAAGTGCAAACTGATGGAAGTGGAGAGGATAGCAGCAGATTGAGATTTAGATTTAGCCATCTGGAATCAAAAAATGATCCAGACCATATTATGGAAGGAGGTATATAGGTCATAGTTCAGGGCACAATTGCTAGGAGGCAATTGGAATCAGTTGCAATTCTTAACTTCAGTGTTTAGTAAATTCATGTATTGTTTTTCCATGATACATAATTAAGTAGTAAGTCCTTTTTCTTCATATAAAGTTAAAAAGTTTAACATTGAAGCTAATTATATCAGGCAGCGGAGTCTCCTTTATCATTCTCTGTATCTACATTCTGTTGTGGTGGTTTTGAACGTTAGGGTTTCAACAAACATTTGTTGAATTGAACTAAATTGAAAAAAAGGATTTCTAAGCTTTTCCCCTCTACCTCTGGTATCTATGTGACTTTTCACTTTATACTCAGATGCTGATTAGCTCACTCAGCGCTGGGGTCAGCTGGGTCAGATGCTCAATGTGGGAAGTTACATAGTTTGGAACCTTGGAATGTGTTGTTTATGCTAATGAACACACAGCTATCTTCTCCCACACAGTGAGATTGCCTTTCAGTCTTCAATTAGCGCCTGTCCCAGCCCTGCTCTTTATGTATTTAAAGTCTCTAGATACATCCTGAGCTCAACTTCTGAGGCCTGATGAGCCATAAGTAGGAGTCAGTTGTTTGTTTTTTGTTTTCAATGATGTCCTCCATTTTGTACTTAATCTAAAACCAAGCATAATGTTTTCTCTATTCCTTATCTCTTAGATAGGATTCACCTGCTTGCCAACAATAAATTATCAGAGCCAGTAAACAATATCCCTATTTAGCTTCCTCTCATTAGTTTGTCTGTTTTCTATCAGTCAAAGAGGTGTGATGTTGCAGACAGATTGACATTGCCACAAGGCTCTTTTACCTTTAATTGCTAAGGAGGTAGGGGGAAATTGAAGAGATTGTACTTTTAAAATTGTTTACATGAATAATTTAGAAGTATTTTAAGAGTCTGTTAACAAAGGCTATGAATTAAACTAGGTGAGTATTAAATATATTTGTTAGACAAGATCAGTCTTTACTATTATATTCTGTCTTTGTAGAGAAAGATTATTTTTATTATATTCACTCAAGAAACATTTAAGTAGCTACTGTGCACTTTGTTTTGAGCTAAGGAGTAGAGATTAAAAAACGAAAAGAGGAATTCAGAAGATCTCTTCCACATGCTCCCTCATCCAAGTAAAGGAATCTGCATTTTATATGAGTACTTTACTTACTTTCAATTACTATGAATATATAATTCTCTCCATGGCTGTCTAGATCTGATTCTCTACTCAGGAACTTTGTTCCTGCTGTTGCCCTGTCTCCTGCCTCATAAATTTTTCTTCTTTATTGCATGATATCTATTAGCACACATGCTGCAATTAACTTATTTTTAATGAGAGAATTGGTAAAAATACTATAAGCAGTCAAAAAGAATCCAACCACCTCACAACCCTTAGGATGATTACTATCAAAAAAAGAAAGAAGAGAAGAGGAGAAGACTCAGTGTTGGTGAGGATGTAGGGATATTGGAATCATTGTGCACTGTTGGTGTGGATGTAAATGGTGCAGCCTCTATGAAAAACAGTAAGGTGGTTCCTCAAAAAATTAAAAATAGAATTATCATATGATCCATCAATCCCACTTCTGAGTCTATTCCCAAAAGAACTTGAAGAGATATTTGTACATATATGTTCATAGCAGCATTATTCATAATGCCAAAATGTAGAAGCAACTCAAATATCTTGGTATTTGATGAATGGATAAACAAAAATATGGTATATACATACAATGTGCTATTATTCAGCCTTAAAAAGGAAGGAAATTCTGACACATGCTACCACCTGGATGCACTTTGAAGATATTATGCTAAGTGAAATAAGCCAGTCAAAAAAAGACAAATACTGTGTGGTTCCACTAATATGAGGTATCTGGAGCAGTGAAATTCATCTTCACAGAAGGTGGGAGGGTGATTGCCAGGGCTGGAGGTAAGGTAGGCGGAGGAATAGGGAGTTCTTGTTTCAGGGGTACAGAGTTACAGTTTTGTAGGATGAAGGCAGTTCTGGAGATGGATCATGATGATTCACAGCAATGTGAAAGTACTTATTAACTCTACCTAACTGTACACTTGAAAATGATTCAGATGGCACATTTTTATGTTCTGTGCATTTTACCACAATTAAGAATATATTTTAAAATATTGAGAAGAGAAGAATTCAAAGAACAGACCTATTTATAGATTAGGAATATTTTAATGTGTGAATGGAGACAGAGGAGGAGGGAAGTTGGTCGAGCCGGTAGGGGACGGAATTCCTTTGCAGGTCCACCGATGGGAACCATTTTGTCTTGCCATCAGTTGTCAACAGTTGACAGTTATACAAAAGAATCAGAAGTAGATGACCCGGAAGAGGATGCTCTAAACAACACATAGTTTTCTGCTGAAACACAAAGTTTTCTCTACAAACTAAAGTCGTAGAGTGGACTGCAGATGCTGTCTTTCCTACCTATGATGGACTTAAAATGGTCACAAATTATTTTCAACTCCTTCCATCAAGAGATGGAATCTGTTTCTCCACTCCTTTCATCTGACCTGTCTTCATCTCTTGTTATGAACTAAAAAGTGACAGGAGTGACAGTATACAATTTCTGAATATGAATTCCTAAAAGGCCTACTAGCATTTACTCCGCTGCTGGTGCTACTTTTAAAGCTGCTGCCATGTGAATAAGCCTCAGCAAGCCTTCCAGCCAGAGGACCCAGGAACTAAACAGAATGGCCAGCCCGCTAAATTGTGAACAAATAAATCACTTTGAAGCCACCAAATTTTGGAATGGTTTGTTACAACGCAAATGTTAACTGATATTGCACCTCAATTTTTCCAGTTGTTCACATTCCAAACCTTGAACTTGACCTTACTATTCTTCCCACCCCCCCCGAAGTTTTTATTTAAATTTCCGTTAGTTAGCATACAGTGTAATATTAGGTTCAGGTGTACAATTTAGTGATTCAACACTATGTAGAGCACCTGGTGCTCATCACACCAAGGGCCCTCCTTAATCCCCTTCATCTATTTCACCCATCCCTCACCCACCACCCCTCTGGTAACCATCGGTTTGTTCTCTAGAATTAAGAGTTTGTTTCTTGGGGGGGAGGAGCAAGACGGCGGAAGAGTAGGGTCCCCAAATCACCTGTCTCCACCAAATTACCTAGAAAACCTTCAAATTATCCTGAAAATCTATGAATTCGGCCTGAGATTTAAAGAGAGACCAGCTGGAATGCAACAGTGAGAAGAGTTCGCGCATCTATCAAGGTAGGAAGACAGGGAAAAAGAAGTAAAGAAAAAAAGGCCTCCGAGGGGGAGGGGCCCGCGAGGAGCCGGGCTGAGGCCGGGGCGAGTGTCCCCAGGACAGGAGAGCCCCGTCCCGGAGACGCAGGAGCTGCACCGACCTTCCCGGGCGGAAAGGGGCTCCAGGGAGGTGGAGCAGGACCCAGTAGGGCGGGGATGCCCTCGGGCTCCCGGGGACACTAACAGACACCTGCGCCCCGGGAGAGTGCGCCGAGCTCCCTAAGGGCTGCAGCGCGCACGGCGGGACCCGGAGCAGCTCGGGGGGGCTCGGGGGCGGCTCCGCGGAGGGGGCTGCGGGGCGGGAGCAGCTCGGGGGGGCTCGGGGGCGACTCCGCGGAGGGGGCTGCGGGGCGGGAGCAGCTCGGGGGGCTCGGGGGCGGCTCCGCGGAGGGGGCTGCGGGGCAGGAGCAGTTCGGAGGGGCTCGTGCGGCAGCTCCGTGGAGGGGGCTGCGGGGCGGGAGTGCAAATCCAACAGCGCAGGCCCGGAGCACAGGGCGCCGGGACACAGCCCAGGACCCGGCCTCCCCCCGGGACCGGCAGAAGCCGGGAGGGCCCAGGACAGCGAGGACGGTCCTGCCCCAGGTGAGCAGATCAGCGGCCCCGCCCCGGAGCCTCCAGGCCCTGCAGACGGAGTTCCTGCCGGAACTGAATCCAGGTTTCCAGAGCTGGCCCCGCCACTGGGGCTGTTCTTCCTGCGGCCTCACGGGGTAAACAACCCCCCTGAGCCCTGCACCAGGCAGGGGCACCGCAGCTCCCCCAACTGCTAACACCTGAAAATCAGCACAACAGGCCCCTCCCCCAGAACACCAGCTACACTGACAACTTCCAAGAGAAGCCAAGGGACTTAAAGAACACAGAATCAGAAGATACTCCCCCGTGATTCTTTTTTTTTTGTTTTGTTTTGCTTTTTGATTTGTTTCCTTCCCCCACCCCCTTTTTTTCTCCTTTCTTTTTCTTTCTCTTTTTCTTCATTTTTTTTTCTTTTTTTTTCTTCCCTTTTTTTTCTCTTTCTCTTTTCTTTCCTTCTTTCTCCCCTCTCTTTTTCTCTTTTTCCCAATACAACTTGCTTTTGGCCACTCTGCACTGAGCAAAATGACTAGAAGGAAAACCTCACCTCAAAAGAAAGAATCAGAAACAGTCCTCTCTCCCACAGAGTTACAAAATCTGGATTACAATTCAATGTCAGAAAGCCAATTCAGAAGCACATTATACAGCTACTGGTGACTCTAGAAAAAAGTATAAAGGACTCAAGAGACTTCATGACTGCAGAATTTAGAGCTAATCAGGCAGAAGTTAAAAATCAATTGAATGAGATGCAATCCAAACTAGAAGTCCTAACGACGAAGGTTAACGAGGTGGAAGAACGAGTGAGTGACATAGAAGACAAGTTGATAGCAAAGAGGGAAACTGAGGAAAAAAGAGACAAACAATTAAAAGACCATGAAGATAGATTAAGGGAAATAAACGACAGCCTGAGAAAGAAAAACCTACGTTTAATTGGGGTTCCCGAGGGCGCCGAAAGGGAAAGAGGGCCAGAATACGTATTTGAACAAATTCTAGCTGAAAACTTTCCTAATCTGGGAAGGGAAACAGGCATTCAGATCCAGGAAATAGAGAGATCCCCCCCTAAAATCAATAAAAACCGTTCAACACCTCGACATTTAATAGTGAAGCTTGCAAATTCCAAAGATAAAGAGAAGATCCTTAAAGCAGCAAGAGACAAGAAATCCCTGACTTTTATGGGGAGGAGTATCAGGGTAACAGCAGACCTCTCCACAGAGACCTGGCAGGCCAGAAAGGGCTGGCAGGATATATTCAGGGTCCTAAATGAGAAGAACATGCAACCAAGAATACTTTATCCAGCAAGGCTCTCATTCAAAATGGAAGGAGAGATAAAGAGCTTCCAAGACAGGCAGCAACTAAAGAATATGTGACCTCCAAACCAGCTCTGCAAGAAATTTTAAGGGGGACTCTTAAAATTCCCCTTTAAGAAGAAGTTCAGTGGAACAAGTCCACAAAAACAAGGACTGAATAGATATCATGGATGACACTAAACTCATATCTCTCAATAGTAACTCTGAATGTGAACGGGCTTAATGACCCCATCAAAAGGCGCAGGGTTTCAGACTGGATAAAAAAGCAGGACCCATCTATTTGCTGTCTACAAGAGACTCATTTTACACAGAAGGACACCTACAGCCTGAAAATAAAAGGTTGGAGAACCATTTACCATTCGAATGGTCCTCAAAAGAAAGCAGGGGTAGCCATCCTTATATCAGATAAACTAAAATTTACCCCAAAGACTGTAGTGAGAGATGAAGAGGGACACTATATCATACTTAAAGGATCTATTCAACAAGAGGACTTAACAATCCTCAATATATATGCCCCGAATGTGGGAGCTGCCAAATATATCAATCAATTAATAACCAAAGTGAAGAAATACTTAGATAATAATACACTTATACTTGGTGACTTCAATCTAGCTCTTTCTATACTCGATAGGTCTTCTAAGCACAACATCTCCAAAGAAACGAGAGCTTTAAATGATACAGTGGACCAGATGGATTTCACAGATATCTACAGAACTTTACATCCAAACTCAACTGAATACACATTCTTCTCAAGCGCACATGGAACTTTCTCCAGAATAGACCACATACTGATTCACAAATCGGGTCTGAACCGATACCAAAAGATTGGGATCGTCCCCTGCATATTCTCAGACCATAATGCCTTGAAATTAGAGCTAAATCACACCAAGAAGTTTGGAAGGACCTCAAACACGTGGAGGTTAAGGACCATCCTGCTAAAAGATAAAAAGGTCAACCAGGAAATTAAGGAAGAATTAAAAAGATTCATGGAAACTAATGAGAATGAAGATACAACAACTATTCAAAATCTTTGGGATGCAGCAAAAGCAGTCCTAAGGGGGAAATATATCGCAATACAAGCATCCATTCAAAAACTGGAAAGAACTCAAATACAAAAGCTAACCTTACACATAAAGGAGCTAGAGAAAAAACAGCAAATAGATCCTACACCCAAGAGAAGAAGGGAGTTAATGAAGATTCGAGCAGAACTCAACGAAATCGAGACCAGAAGAACTGTGGAACAGATCGACAGAACCAGGAGTTGGTTCTTTGAAAGAATTAATAAGATAGATAAACCATTAGCCAGCCTTATTAAAAAGAAGAGAGAGAAGACCCAAATTAATAAAATCATGAATGAGAAAGGAGAGATCACTACCAACACCAAGGAAATACAAACGATTTTAAAAACATATTATGAACAGCTATACGCCAATAAATTAGGCAATCTAGAAGAAATGGACGCATTCCTGGAAAGCCACAAACTACCAAAACTGGAACAGGAAGAAATAGAAAACCTGAACAGGCCAATAACCAGGGAGGAAATTGAAGCAGTCATCAAAAACCTCCCAAGACACAAGAGTCCAGGGCCAGATGGCTTCTCAGGGGAATTTTATCAAACGTTTAAAGAAGAAACCATACCTATTCTCCTAAAGCTGTTTGGAAAGATAGAAAGAGATGGAGTACTTCCAAATTCGTTCTATGAGGCCAGCATCACCTTAATTCCAAAACCAGACAAAGACCCCACCAAAAAGGAGAATTACAGACCAATATCCCTGATGAACATGGATGCAAAAATTCTCAACAAGATACTGGCCAATAGGATCCAACAAGTACATTAAGAAAATTATTCACCATGACCAAGTAGGATTTATCCCCGGGACACAAGGCTGGTTCAACACCCTGTAAAACAATCAATGTGATTCATCATATCAGCAAGAGAAAAACCAAGAACCATATGATCCTCTCATTGGATGCAGAGAAAGCATTTGACAAAATACAGCATCCATTCCTGATCAAAACTCTTCAGAGTGTAGGGATAGAGGGAACATTCCTCGACACCTTAAAAGCCATCTACGAAAAGCCCACAGCAAATATCATTCTCAATGGGGAAGCACTGGGAGCCTTTCCCCTAAGATCAGGAACAAGACAGGGATGTCCACTCTCACCACTGCTGTTCAACATAGTACTGGAAGTCCTAGCCTCAGCAATCAGACAACAAAAAGACATTAAAGGCATTCAAATTGGCAAAGAAGAAGTCAAACTCTCCCTCTTCGCCGATGACATGATACTCTACATAGAAAACCCAAAAGTCTCCACCCCAAGATTGCTAGAACTCATACAGCAATTCGGTAGCGTGGCAGGATACAAAATCAATGCCCAGAAGTCAGTGGCATTTCTATACACTAACAATGAGACTGAAGAAAGAGAAATTAAGGAGTCAATCCCAGTTACAATTGCACCCAAAAGCATAAGATACCTAGGAATAAACCTAACCAAAGATGTAAAGGATCTATACCCTCAAAACTATAGAACACTTCTGAAAGAAATTGAGGAAGACACAAAGAGATGGAAAAATATTCCATGCTCATGGATTGGCAGAATTAATATTGTGAAAATGTCAATGTTACCCAGGGCAATATACACGTTTAATGCAATCCCTATCAAACTACCATGGACTTTCTTCAGAGAGTTAGAACAAATTATTTTAAGATTTGTGTGGAATCAGAAAAGACCCCGAATAGCCAGGGGAATTTTAAAAAAGACAACCATATCTGGGGGCATCACAATGCCAGATTTCAGGTTGTACTACAAAGCTGTGGTCATCAAGACAGTGTGGTACTGGCACAAAAACAGACACATAGATCAATGGAACAGAGTAGAGAATCCAGAAGTGGACCCTGATCTTATGGGCAACTAATATTCGATAAAGGAGGAAAGACTATCCATTGGAAGAAAGACAGTCTCTTCAATAAATGGTGCTGGGAAAATTGGACATCCACATGCAGAAGAATGAAACTAGACCACTCTCTTTCACCATACACAAAGATAAACTCAAAATGGATGAAAGATCTAAATGTGAGACAAGATTCCATCAAAATCCTAGAGAAGAACACAGGCAACACCCTTTTTGAACTCGGCCACAGTAACTTCTTGCAAGATACATCCAAGAAGGCAAAAGAAACAAAAGCAAAAATGAACTATTGGGACTTCATCAAGATAAGAAGCTTTTGCACAGCAAAGGATACAGTCAACAAAACTCAAAGACAACCTACAGAATGCGAGAAGAGATTTGCAAATGACATATCAGATAAAGGGCTAGTTTCCAAGATCTATAAAGAACTTATTAAACTCAACACCAAAGAAACAAACAATCCAATCATGAAATGGGCAAAAGACATGAACAGAAATCTCACAGAGGAAGACATAGACATGGCCAACATGCATATGAGAAAATGCTCTGCATCACTTGCCATCAGGGAAATACAAATCAAAACCACAATGAGATACCACCTCACACCAGTGAGAATGGGGAAAATTAACAAGGCAGGAAACAACAAATGTTGGAGAGGATGCTGGAGTAAAGGGAACCCTCATACACTGTTGGTGGGAATGTGAACTGGTGCAGCCACTCTGGAAAACTGTGTGGAGGTTCCTCAAACAGTTAAAAATAGACCTGCCCTACGACCCAGCAATTGCACTGCTGGGGATTTACCCCAAAGATACAGATGCAATGAAACGCCGGGACACCTGCACCCCGATGTTTATAGCAGCAATGGCCACGATAGCCAAACTGTGGAAGGAGCCTCGGTGTCCAACGAAAGATGAATGGATAAAGAAGATGTGGTTTATGTATACAATGGAATATTACTCAGCTATTAGAAATGACAAATACCCACCATTTGCTTCAACGTGGATGGAACTGGAGGGTATTATGCTGAGTGAAGTAAGTCAGTCGGAGAAGGACAAACATTATATGTTCTCATTCATTTGGGGAATATAAATAATAGTGAAAGGGAATATAAGGGAAGGGAGAATATAAGGGGAATATAGGGAAGGGAGAAGAAATGTGTGGGAAATATCAGAAAGGGAGACAGAACGTAAAGACTGCTAACTCTGGGAAACGAACTAGGGGTGGTAGAAGGGGAGGAGGCCGGGGGGTGGGAGTGAATGGGTGACGGGCACTGGGGGTTATTCTGTATGCTAGTAAATTGAACACCAATAAAAAATAAATTAAAAAATAAATAAAAAAAATAAAGTAAAAAAAAAAAGATCTGGAAGAAAGAAAAGAATAAAATAAGGGAAGAAGCAAAGCATTCTTAAGGATTGTTTGAAACTGCTTAGATACAGAAAAGAAAGCCAGCTCCCTCTCTCTCTCAGTTTTGTCCAAAGGAGATACTTAGCTGATTAAAACAGGAGCTGGTTCCCTTCCAAATAAAAAAAAAAAAAAAAAAAAAGAGTTTGTTTCTTGGTTTTCCTCTCTTTTTTTCCCCTATGGTCAGTTGTTTTGTTTCTTAAATTCCACATATGAGTGAAATCATGTGGTATTTGTCTTTCTCTGACTGACATTTCACTTAGCATAGTAATCTCTAGCTCTATCTATGTTATTGCAAATGGCAAGATTTCATTCTTTTTTTTTTTAAAGATTTATTTATTTATTCATGATAGACATAGAGAGAGAGAGAGTGAGACAGAGACAGAGACAGAGACACAGGCAGAGGGAGAAGCAGGCTCCATGCAGGGAGACTGATGCAGGATCCGGAGACTCCAGGATCACGCCCTGGGCCAAAGGCAGGCGCTAAACCGCTGAGCCACCCAGGGATCCCCGATTCATTCTTTTGATGATTGAGTAATATTCCATTATATATATATGTGAGAATATGTGAGATACATCTCATATTCATTCATCAGTCAATGGACATTTGGCTCTTTCCATAATTGGCTATTGTTAATAATGCTGTTGTAAACATAGGGGCATGAGTCCCTTCAGATTAATGTTTTTGTATTCTTTGGGTAAATACCTAGTAGTGCAATTGCTGGTTCATAGGGTAGTTCTATTTTTAACTTTTGGAGGAACTTCCATATTGTTTTCCAGACTGGAGAGCAATGTGCAAAAGAATGAAACTTCCTATTCTCCTTTTATTTGACATCTGACCTATTAGCAAATGCTCTGATTTCTTCCTTTAAGAAGTATCCCAAACCTAATCACTTCTCACTACATTGGCTTATTCTAAGAGTTATGTTTAAAAAAATTTAACATGAAAGCCTGTATGAGTTAGAAATAGAAATCTTGTCCATTTACTTTAACTATACATGTTGTCATTAAATTTATAATATATACACAAAATTTTTTGTTTAAATGTCTATTTTTTTAAATGTATATTTTTCCCAAAGACTATGAACATTTTTGCAGACAGCAACCACACCTTCATCATTCGACTGCACTACATTTTTTTTTATTAGCAATATTATGCTAGGTACATAGCAGGATTTCAAGGAATCTCTGATAAGTGAATGAATGGTTTAATACAAATGATGAAAGATGATCAAATAGCAAGTAAAAGTCTTAGTAAGACCTTCTGCATTTTCTCAACATTGTTTTTTTATAAAACTAATAGTGTTATCCTTTAGAAAGCCTTTGCCTAGCAGTAGGCATATTCTCATTTAAATTTGTATCTTTTAGTTTTTTGAATATGTGTTTCTTTTTTATGCAGACTCTACCATCCTTGAAGGATTCACCATTGTATCTCGTATGTCACCGAGTATAGTAACTCACATAAAGTAGGTGTTAAAAACTATTTCTTTACTATCACTGAATTTTAGTTTCTGAACTCAGTATCAGTGAGGACAGCTTCACTAAAAGGACAATGCATATTGAAAATATGGAAGACATTTCATTTTCACGTACCTACACATGTGTGACAAAAACAAGCAAACAAAATCCAAAAAGAGCTAACAAAAAATTTTTTAAAAGACTTTATTTATTCATGAGAGATATACAGAGAGAAGCAGAGACATAGGCAGAGAGAGAAGCGGGCTTCCTGTAGGGAACCTGATGTGGGACTCAATCCCAGGACCCTGGGATCACAACCTGAGCCAAAGGCAGATGCTCACCCACTGAGCCACCTAGGTATCCCCTCAAAAATTTTTTAATTGAAGAAAACGAAGCATTTTAGAAAATCAGTCTCCTTTTTAAATTGAGATATAATTGATATATAACATTATTTTAGTTTCAGGTGTAAAACATAATGACTTGATATTTGTAGGTATTACAAAAATGATCACCACAATAAGCCTAGGTCATGTCCCTCACCACACAATTACAATTTTTTCTTGTGAGAACTTTTAAGATCTACTCTTTTAGCAACTTTCAAATGTACAGTTACAGTATTATTAACTATAGCCACCATGCTGTATATTATATCCCCAGAACTTATTTATCTTATAACTGAAAATTTGTACCTTTTGGCTCTCTTCACCCATTTCCCCTACCTCACACCTCTCCTGCCTCTGGCAAACACTAGTCTGTTGTCTGTATGAGTTCAGTTTTTACCTTATATGCTATTTTATTTCATAGGTTCCACATATAAGTGAGTATATATAGTATTTGTCTTTCTCTGCTGATTTCATTTAGTGTAATGCCCTTCAGGTCCATCTATATTCTTGCAAACAGCAAGATTTCTTCGTCTTTTTTATGTCTATTGTACTGTGTATGTGTATCAGTATCACATTTTCTTTATCCATTTATTCATCTATCAATGGATCCTTAGGATGCTTCTGTGTCTTGGCTATTGTTAATTATATTGCAGTGAACATGGGGGTGCAGATCTCTTTTCAAGTTAGTATTTTCATTTCCTTTGGATACTTAGAAGTGATTATATCATAGTTCTATTTTTAATTTTTTGAGGAAGCTCCATACTGTTTTCCACGGTAGCTACACCAATTTACATTCCCACCAACAGTGCATGAAGATACATTCACCTTTCCCCACAACCTTGCTAACCCTTGTTATTTGTCTTTTTTGTTGTTGTTGTTAATAGCCCCATTCTCACAGATGAGAGGTGATAGCACATTGTGATTTTGATTTGCACTTCCCTGATGATTAGTGATGTTGAACACATTTTCATATACCTGTTGGCTATCTGTATGTCTTCTTTTGGAAAATTGTCTATTCAATTCCTTTACCCACTTTTAAATCAGTTTTGCTGTTGTCATTGCTATTGAGCTGTATGAATTCTTCACATATTTTAGATATTAAGCCCTTATTGGCTATATGATTTGCAAATATTTTCTCCCATTCAGTAAGTTGTCTTGTCATTTTGTTGATGGTTTTATTTGTTGTGCAGAAAATTTTTTGTTTGATGTAGTCCTACTTGTTTTTTTTTTTTTCTACTTGTTTATTTTACTTCTGTTGCCTTTGCTTTTGATACCAAATCCAAACAATCACCCCCAAGACCAGTCTCATGAAGTTTACTGCCTATTTTTTCCTCAAGGGGTTTTATGGTTTTAGGTCTTTCATTCAAGTTTTTAATCTATTTTGAGTTAATTTTTACGTATATTGTTAAGATAGTGGTCTATTCGTATTCTTTTGTATGTAGCTGTCCAGTTTTCTCAACAACATCTATTGAAGGGATTGTCTTTTGTTCTTAGCTCCTTAGCTTCTTTATCGTAAATTAGTTGACCATATATGTCTGGGTTTATTTCTGGGCTCCCTACTCTGTTCCATTGATCTATGTATCTGTTTTTATGCCAATACTACCCTGTACCCCTGGAAACCTGCAGAAGCTTTTCCAAGGGCCCTGCTAACACAGAGTTTAAAGATAATCAATATTCTCATTTTCAACTTACAAATGGATTCTTTGCAGAAATTCGTGAAAAAGCCTTGAGTTCTTTTAGGGTAGAGTACAAGCTTTCTCCTCTGACCAACTCTGCATTCATGATCTCTCCTGTCTTAAACCTTACAAAGGCATACGTCTCACACATCCTGAATTAGTATATTGTCCCAGAGTATAAAATCCAACTGAGGAACAAAGGGCCATTAAACTTATTGGGGTGGATATTAAGAAAGTAAATGACTCTAGGGACTAGATAGCATGCAGATCTTTTTGCAAGATGTGGTAGTTTCTAATTCTTTGCTTTCCTCAGTCCACCTCCCCACCACCAAAAAAATTAAACAAATAAGCAAAGAATAATTGGAGAGCCTACTCAATGTATTCATTGATTGACCTATATAATTTTGTCACCTAAGTCACATAGAGTTCAAGGACTTGACATTGCTCTTACAAAAATTCTCCCATTCCCAACTATTTTTTTACTGTAACCTATTTAAGATGTACAATGTGATAATTTTTACTTATTACCAACATATCAATATTAATTTGGAAAACAATGAAATCTTTTGCTATTTCTTTAAACTACAGTACTTAGCAGTATTCAGGAAATGAGATTAAGAGAAATCGGTTTCCCCTGTAGCAATCAGGGAACTCAGGACTAATCATGTGGGAATATTTTATTTTAGGAAATTAATGGGAAAGGAAGAAGGACAATTGACAGGATAATCAAATTTAGCCAATTTTCTTTGTAAAACACTTATATGTAGAATGATACATGGAAAATTGATAGCTAATTTAAAAATAGGCATCTAGATGACAAAGATTTTTCATGAAAAACTCCTCCTTATGAAATGATTATAATAAAATGTATGAGCTTTTGGAAATCTAAAGAACAGGGCCTCAATCATCTTTTATACAGGAGAAAAGGAAATGTTGACTCTAAGTACTCCACATAAATTGAATGCAAAACTATTAGCTTTCATCAGTGAAAGGTTCTATTTTACTCTATCTTATTGGTATCAAAGGCATTTATAAGGCTTGTTTATTTGTGTCAATGATGGCATGCGAGGTGATTTTCAGTAGAATGGGAATAGTTGCCAATCTTGAAGTCTTGGGGGAAAATTGTGAGTGGGTGATATTTATTTTCAACATTCTCAAAATTCATTTTAAATGCCTCTCCTCAAGCAAAGCAGGGCTATAATTGTCCTTTAAACTATCCTTTCTTCCATGCAGTTGATTTTGGGTTAAAGGTTGAGGTAAGGAACTTGATTTTTAAAAAATTCACTAGGCTATCTTAACTTATCCTCCAAAGAAAGGTGTTTTAGCCTGGGGAGCAATGGATGCTACTAGTGAGTTTACAAAACTTCTTCGTATTCTTACTACTAGTGTTTTGAAACCAACTCAATAATTTTCATTAAATACTGTGATACAAAATATTTTAAGGATCACTGATCTAAATTGTTACATTTGTGTATTTCTTTATATTTAGCTTTATTGCACTCTAATTTATATGTGATAAAATTAATTGATTCCTAGAGTGAGAGTGAGAGTAAGCTCAGTAAGAGTTAACAAGTATAATGACCACCAAAATAAGATAGTGAACATTTACATTGCCCCCAAAAGTTCCTTCATGCCCTATTGTAATCAGTCTCCTCTTTCACCTTCTGTCCCTCCCAGTTATCTCTGCTTTCTGGCACCATGATTTTGCCTTTTCTAGATGGTTATGTAAATGCAAACATATTGACTGCATCTTTTGTGTATGGTTTCTTTCACTCAACCTAATGCTTTGGAGATTTATCTGTGTTGCTACATATATCAGTTGTAGTTTGTTTCTTGTTACTGCTGAGTGGTATTCTATTGTGTGGATATTCACCTATTGATGGACTTTTGGGTTGTTCCCAGTTTGTAGCTATTATGAATACAACTGCTGTGAACATTTCTATGAAGGTCTTTGCATGGATATGTGTTTCCATTTTTCTGAAATGAAATTTCAAGTGTATGTGTAACTTTATAAGCAACTTTCAAATGGCTTTTCTGTGTGTGTGTGTGTGTGTGTGTGTGTGTGTGTGTTTTCATTTTAAAGGAGGACTTTCTTAGACTAAGAGAATCTTTTTTAAGAATCTGTGATGGAGGAGATCTTTACCTCATCTTTTCCAGTGAGCAAACTTCCTCTACAGGGTCAAGATTTAAACAAACATGCAAATGTGGACAACAGGGAAAGAACCTGGTGCCCTACCAAGACAGGCTGCCAGTACAATTTTGAAGGGTTGCCAACGGGCGTCTCTGGAGATAAAATTAGTGAGATTCCACGTATGGAAAACTAGCCAGAAAGCAGTAGAAAGGAAATCGTTATATAAGATTTGCTAGGAATACCAGAATATTGGGGAGAAATGTAAAGTTATTGTTCAAGGAAATATAATTTTATTATAAACTGTAATCTTTCTATTTATAGCCAAATAGAAATATTCATGCCTTAATCTGAAATTTGGCAAATGAACTGAAGAACACAGCATAGGAAATTTCAACGAATAATTCACCTATCAAATAAAAGATATTTGTAATGAAATAATTATCCACTTAGTTGCTCTCTTAAATATTTTAGTGTCTATGAAATTCTGAAGGAGACTTCTATCATAAAGGATGTTCTCTGAGAAGCTGCTGTTTTTATTTTTAGAATTGTTTGGAGTCTTTTTGCTACTTCAACATAAACCATCTTTAATCACCCTGTTCAATATTTTTAAAAGTGATGAAGAAAGGAGCATATATAATGGGATATTTTTCTGGATCCTTGAAATAGTAAAAGGTATCAATCTGCACAGTAATTGTTTCTTTGTATAAATTCGCTACTTATTCCCTGAATTATTCTTGCCATTAAGAAGTACTAATGAGATGCTAGCAGTCTATAGAAAAAAATGGTCATGATCTAGTTAGGAACATTCATGGGGTTTTCCCCACGTGGATTTGCCTCTGATTTTATTTTTCAAAACTCCAAGTATCTTGATTTTATGCCTCATGAATCCGGTGGAATCTGTCAAATGGCAGTTGCCAGCAGGAAAAGATTTTGACTTAAGCAAACCATTGCTACGGTCCACCTCATTACAGGTTCCATTCCTAGAGACTCTGGAAGCCTATTTCAAGGTTCTTTCCCTGAGTCTGTCCTGACACCCTCAGGTTGAGTTAATACTGTGGATCATGGCCTTCTGTATGAGAATGAGATGTTCCACCTCTACAATTCTTCACCTCCTTCACCTATTTAACAATTATACTTTAATTCTAATCTCAAGTCCATGTAGCTACTGTACATAAGTAAATCTTATAGGAAGATGTACATATACATACATGTATATATAAAACCTTTCCAAGAGACTCTTTCTGAGGGTTGCAAGCTACCTCAGAAATAGGAGTAGTGGCAATGTGAATGTAAGTAGAATTATTTTAGCATCAGCTGGGTTCCTATGTTCCTCACTCCCACAGGAATAATATCTAAAGTTGGTAGCTATGTGGCTTTTAGAAATATATGAATATGGCTATTGGAAAAAAATCTACAAAAGATGTATTTCAAGGTACTGTGGTAAGCCTCATGCTATTCCCTTGCACAAATTTGGTACTGCACCAAAGCTAAAACTTGAGAATCCTGTCAGTTTAAAGCCAAGGTCATGAAACCGAGCTGGTTCCACATCTCTCCCCTTGTCCTGAGTGAAAAAGATGCCACCAAACTGATGCCATTTGGTGAAATGATTCCTCAGATATCAGGGGGAGGAGTCTGGTCAAGTGTTACTCAAGTTTTTACATTTACACCATGTTTTCCTTCCTCCTCTTTCCTCCCTCAACCCCTATCTCCATAATTGGGGATTTCATAAGATCTTACTTTCTGTAGTTTTTTTTTTTTTTTTTTTTTTTTTACTTTCTGTAGTTTTTAATTTAAATACAAGACTTTCCTTCTCTCAACTACAAATTATAATGAAAACACTTTTCCAAAATGCACTTGCTTCCCTGGAGATTCTGTTATCCTTTCTATCCTCTATTCTTCTTGAGCATTGCTGATCCAATGGAAGATTAGCCAGCAAAACCATCATTCTGGGAGAAGGTTTTCCCTGCAGGACGTGGAAGAAATCAGTAAATGAAGGTAAGCACAGCTAATGTATGTACTGAAGTCTTCTAAACAGGTCACCTGAAATGATGTCACATTTCACTTCATCATAATGAGACAGCAAAATGGAGGCCCTGTTGATGTTTGTTAAGAGATTTCCTTTGTTAACTGTATAACTAAGATTTTCTATAAATAAAGGAGGTCACAGAAGGACATTGGGTCATAAACTGTGCATTTCTTAGACCACATGTTTTACCGATTGAATTATATGTAGAGATTTATTGGAACTGTGGTTTAACACTCCTTTTAAAGTCTTTTATCACTGGGATATATCAATGAAACAAATGTGCTGAAACACTTTCAGAGTTTAATCATTTACCTATGTAATGGGGTAGGGGTGAATGAGAGTAGTCAGGAGGGCTGGGCGTTAATGAATGGTACACCATGTAGAGAGAAGGATTGACTAATAACATCCTTACTATTTTTATTAACAGGCTGACATACATAGTCATTGCATAATTCTAGGGGGACACCATTCAGATTTGTGGTCATTATGGATTTCTATATTTATAATGGCAATTTTCAAGCAGATGTTAGTACATTGTCTTGAGAGAGTGTCAGCATCTAATTTTTGCAAAGATACTTTTGGGTCAGTAGAAAAATTGTCTGATTATTATTAGAGAATCCTGCTACCACTGCACTTATCTTAGATAACTTGGACAAAATAGAACATTCCTGAACCTCAGATTCCTCATTTGTAAAATGGTTAAAAAATGAACCTAAATGTCAGAATGGTTGTGGGTATATGAGAATATATGTGGAAAGTGCCCAGCCCAGCAGCTATAAATGGAAAGCATTATTATTGCATATAATACTGCAGCATTCTGATTTGTTTTAAGCTAGTAAACTGATATTTTTTATGATGACTTTACAAAGAGTTTTAGAAAATATATATCTGGGTTTGTGATTTGCATACAACTACAAATTGAAATCTAATAAAAAACACTAATAGTAGTTTATAAAAGAATTTTTTCCAACATATGAGGAATGGAATTTTTCTTTCCATTGTGAGATATTGAATTTCAAAATATAATTACTAAATCCTTGCCCAACGTTCACATATGTTCTTTTAATACAGAGCTAATTAAAAATGTTATACTGTTAGAATAGTTACATATTGTCTTCATTGTATTAAGAAGGATACTTTCACATAATACTTTCAGTATTGTTATGATTACTACTTAGCATCTTCAGTATAGTATAGAGAGCATTTATTTTATCTGTGGAAATTAATTTTCTCTAAATTGAATAAGTTTTATTACTGATACTGATTGCCTATAAAAGATTATTTGGTTGGTTGGACAGAAAAGGAAACAGTTTCTTCAGTTATCCCATCCTCATCCAGCCCTTTTGGCCTTTGCATATAGGGTGATCCACCCACTCCCCATCCCTGGCCACACTTGATTGGGCCAAGGTGAAATGTGACAAAGCTAAGAAAACCAGATTCATTCTCTTGGTCAATTAAACTCAGAGCCCCAGAGACTGAATTAGACAGTAACAGACATTCTACATCTAAGTGAAATAGTTAGGGACAGGAAAGTAAACTCTTGAAAGCTGTTGTAATGGAAAAACAAAAATAACTGCACTATAGAAGATTGTCTAAAAGAGAAGTAGAGGAGTTGCATGAAGGATAGTAAACTGCCTTAAGACCTTTGCATTTTTTATCAAAATGTAAGTATACTTCTGCTTTTGGCTACTCTGACTACCTTTGAATGTCTCTTCTAGATTTCACTTTTGCTTGAGCTGATTTGAGTAGATTTTTATTAGTTTTAACTGAAAGATCCTTAAGACTCTTCCCTTGTTGCTAGAAGGATTTCAGGTGATTTGATAGGGTTATGTCTTTTGTGAGCCACTGTCCTTCCAATGAAACACACACACGTCTTTCCAGATTAATTGCAATAGGTTCATTGGGGGTAAGAACCACTCTCCTCTTTGTTTGATTATTAATGACACAGATTACATTTTCTAGTTGAAGACTCATTTAAAACTTTTCTAGTCATTTCTGGATCTTCATAATGTGAAAATTAAAGACCATTAACAACGATTTTTAGCCATTTTAAACACTTGGTTATAATTTCCCCTGGATAAGGGACTGAAGAATAGGGTGCTGGTGCCATTTATCTTAAATCACTAGAACCGGTCTTATGTGGCAATCCTTTTTTTTTTTTTAATATTTATTTATTTATTTGAGAGAGAGTGGGGGAAAGAAGCAGAGGGAGAGGGAGAGAGAGAATCCCAAGCAGACTCTGAACTGAGCAAGGAGCCCAATGTGGGGCTTAATCTCAGGACCTCAAGATCATGACCTGAGCCGAAATCAAGAGTTGGATGCTGAAATGACTGAGCCATCTAGGAGCCCCATGTGGCAATTTTATAAAGTTCATGATAAAGCTTCATAACTTTGCTGAGTAGGAAAACTAGAGTAAAGAATATCTATTTCATTTTCTAGTAACTGAACATTCAGAACAAACAATTCTCTTCTACCTTACATTACACTGTGTGGAATTCAGTATAACTTTTCTTTAATAATTGATGAAGCAGTTGGTCAGTAATTTAACACAGATCATTCCATCCCCATATGGAACTTATATTGCTATCCTTGTGGGAAATTTTCTAAGGTTAAAAATTTGATTATAGGAACAATAAAATGAGAGGCCTATTTTTATAACAAATTCTTAGACAATGGAAGAAGACTATAGCCTGGAAATAGAACAGATCTTGCTACTTCTTGAAATCCTAATTGAAAACTACAAGCTATCAGATAAATAGTGTAAGGTGGTCCTTTTATTATGTCCTGTTTTTATCAAAACTATATATTATAAAGACCTCACACTGGGTGATCTTTTGATAATACTCTGTAGATCTTACTTGTCCTCTGCAAAAGGAATTACACATTGTGCATATGGCAGCCATTCAATCTATCACTAAATGCACTTTCGGGTAAGAGAGCAGCTGTCTGACATCTACACACAAATTTAACAAAGCAAAGGGCACCTGTGTGGCCCAGTGGTTGAATGTCTGCCTATGGCCCAGGCAATGATCCTGGGGTCCTGGAATCGAGGCCGTATCAGGCTCCCCTCAGGGAGCCTGCTTCTCCCTCTGTGTATGTCTCTGCCTCCCTCTCTCTCTCTCTCTCGCTTTCTCTCTCTTGGATAAATAAATAAAATCTTTAAAAAAATTACCAAAGCAAGAAGCAAGCCTTGGATTACTCAACTGAAATAGCCAAATAGTTGGTTTCTGTGGTTTGGGATATAGTATGTGCTAACTTTATCTCTGCAAAACAGCCTCATTTTCTTGGGCTCACTTTCCAATTATTTTCTGGTCAGCCTTATGGTAATGGGATTTTATGGACTTCAGGACAGCAGTCAAATTTTATAAATTATATTTTAAGACTTAGAATTTTTTTGCCATCATAAAAAAGGAAAACAGGGAAATTTGAAGAAAAAAAGCAAAGTTTTCTCATTACAAAGATTATTGAAAGATGAATAAATGTATAGAATGCTTCTGGGAGGTAAAAATATACCTGATTCAACCATATTATAAAGTGGGAAAACACTGAAGACAGAAACAAATATGGTACAATTAAATGGAGAGGGATTCTGTGTGTTTCATTAAAACTGTATTCTATGAAGGGCCACCTGGGTGGCTCAGTGGTTGAGCATTTGCTTTTGGCTCAGGTCCTGATCCCTGGGATCCTGAGATCAATGGGATCAAGTCCCACATCAGGCTCCCTGTGCTTCTCCCTCTGCCTATTTCTCTGCCTCTCTCTCTCTCTCTCTCTCTCTCTCTCTCTCAGTGTCTCTCATGAATAAATAAATAAAATCTTAAAAAAATTATAGAGGGATTTTAATGAAAGGCATGTTATGTTTTCTAAATGCAGAGTAACTCCCACTTCTGTAAGGGGTGGGGCCAACACCTGGAAGTCCTGGCTGACTTTCTGTAAAGACCAGAAAAAGATCAGCTATAGTGATCACAATCATTATTTATGTGCACATGGTGCTTCTTAAAGTGGTTGGGCTCAGTTTATCTATTTGAGGCAGCTTAATCAACACCCTCAACTCTTGCAGTCTTGTTTGAAACTGTAATGTGTGTAGTAAAACATCGAATAGAATATAAAATAAAGCAGAAGTTTAAATCATATATAGATAGTTTCAGAGAACAAAGATAAATTATCAAGGCATTACTCTAGTCCAGTAGTCCAGACCAACAGGCAGAAAAAGCAATAATTGTCAAGGTGAAAGAAAAAAGATAAGTTGTTGATTTATTCAAGGTCATTGAGTAGGTTGGTAGTTAAGGTTGTTCTTTTATCTCTGCCTCTGCTTCTCCAAGAGTTCTATTTAGATCACTCATCACTGTAGAGCCACCCTACAGTGGACCTCACCCTATAGTTGAGCAATCTTTTTCCTCTCTGTAATTATAGGACATTATAATTTGCTACTAGATGTATTAATGAGGTCAATTTAGTTTTTCTAGATGTATTTAATTAAATACATTAGAAGTACCTTTATGATAATTGCTGGAATGAAAAATATTTGGAGTTACAACAATAAAAAAATTAGATTTATAAAAGTTGATAGGGATAAGGGGAAAAGAATATATTCTGATTTTAAAAACTGGGAGAAATAAGGAAAGAAAAGAAAGAAATCAGGCAAGCAAAAAAGCAAGCACAAAGTCATGCAGAAGAGTGAAAACAAATTTATCTTACTGGCTAAAAATTAACAGGTGTCATAAACCCACTGACAATTTTTTTTTTGATAATGTATCAGCTCAAGCCCTATAAAAGTAGTTGATCCTGTCATGCTTCTGCTTTTTTTTTTTCTTTTTTACCCTTTTATGTAATGTCATTCTTTCATTGTGATGGTGTTACCTTATAGTTAAAAAAATTTATGGCTAAATAAACTAATTGATGTTAACAACCATTTTGTCATGGGAAGGCTGGGAGGACTGTAAATAAACATCAAAAGAGGCAATTGTTCTTTAGATGACGTCTGTCTACAATAGGTAAGAATTATGCAATGCATTTCAAATAGAAAATGTTTTATTACCATAATTCCATGTTGCCTGAGTTACATACATAAGTAATATAAAGTTAGAAATTTGGGGAGAAGCAGTCACACTGGGTCTTAGAGTATGATGCATTCTGAACTTTGAATAAAAGAAAAACAGAATTATTAATCTGATTCCAAAGACATCAATCCATGTTTGATTGTAGTCAAAAGTCAACACAATGGCAGGTATAACCAGGTTTCAGAACAAAACACTGAAACACTATATATATATATATATATATATATATATATATATACACACACACACACGTAAATATATATGTATAAATATGCACACACATATAATTAATTTTATATATGTATATAAGTATGTATAAATAATAATATATAATAGTATGCTAAATAATATACATGTATCTGTTATGTATACTTGTAATCAGAGAATTATATAGAAAAATTTTGATCACTTCCAACTTGAGTATTATGACATTACTAAAATTTTTAATGACATACTTGCTTATTTTTTTATTGTTAGTCTTGCCAGAAAATTGACTTATATAATATTTAATTTTTAGCTTGAATCTATATCATTGAACATAACATTTCCAGAAACTTTTGTTAAGGAAAGAATATGAATTTTTAATTTTCAATATGGTATATAAAATAGGGACTAGTAGGCAATTAAGGTTGCAGTAGAAATGGAGAATGTTTTAGAAGCTTTTTTTTTTTAGTGAATCATAAGAACAAGCAGAAGTAGCCACTGTATTTAAAACTATTTCATTGGTGATATATTTGATGGTTTTCTTAATCCAATCACAAATTCCTATTATTCCTTGTTGAGTATATACTTTATATACTAACTTTTCATTGTCATTTAAAAACTTCTTATTATACTAACACCTTTATTATCAATTAATGAAATATTTCATGCAAATTAATTTTCCAGGCAGTAGAAGAGGCAGCAAATTATAATTAAGTTATAATTATAAGTTATCATTTAAGTTATCATCCTTTCTAAAATATATTGCACAGTACCTGCTGAAAGGATAATCTGAGAAAATGTAACTTTTACCATGTGGACCAACATGATTATGAATATGCAATGAAATATTTTTATTGTCCTTTTACTTTTGGAATTTCATTTAACTTTTCAGTTTTATGAGTTTTATGCATATCAAAATAGATATTCAATTGAGGGCAGAAATCAGTAATACAAAGTGAATGGTATATGTTTATGAATGATATGTTATGGACTGAATTATATCCCCTCAAAATTTATGTGTTGAAAATTTATGTTTTATTTATAGTAACACAAAACGTAATTATATTTGGAAATAGGGTCTTTAAAGGGATCACTTAAAATAAGGTAAGTTAAAATGAGGTCATTAGGGTGGGCCCTTTTCTAATAGGACTGATGTTCTTATAAGAGGATGATATTTGGATATAAACACATGCAGAGGGAAAATGATGGTGTGGAGGTAAAGGGAGAAGGTGGTCATCTATAAGCCAAGAGGAGGAGGAGTGGCTGCAGATGAAACCAACCAGGCTGCTGCTCTGAGCCCAGAAAAGTCTGGGCTAGCCTCCAGACCTATGAGAAAACAGGTTTCTGTTTTTTTAACCACCTAGTCTGTGGTATTTTGTTATGGTATCCCTAGCAAATTAATATGTGATAATACCATAGTGCCCTATGGGAGACTACAATGTGCCAGCACAAGATGATATTTTTATTATTATTTTCCCCCAATTTTATTTAAATTCTAGTTAACATACAGTGTAATATTGGTTTCAGAAGTAGAATTTAGTGAATTATCCCTTACATACAACACTGAGCACTCATCATAAGTGACGTTCTTAATACCCTTACTCATTTAGCACATCTCCCACCGACCTCCTTCCATCAACCTTCATTTTGTTCTCTATTGTTAAGAGTCTCTTAGGGGGGGCATCTGGGTGGCTCAGTTGGCTAAGCAGCCGACTCTTGGTTTCAGCTTAGATCATGATCTCAGGGTTGTAGATGGAGCCCCATGTTGGGCTCCATGCTGGGTGTGGAACCTGCTTAAGATTCTCTCTCCTGCTCCCTTTGTTTCATGCTCCTCTCTCTTTCTAAAAAATAAATAAATAAATAAAAACAAGACACAAAAAAAAACCCCTTGAACTTAATTAAGGATTTGTGATTATATTGACCTCTGTAAAACATAATTTGAAATTATTAGAGGAAAGACAAAATCTTATCTGTTTAGTCTTTAAACTCTTTAAGAAACTACCGGCAGTCCTGCTTATAACATGAATATAGAACTTCCATTTGCCAAACAATGTCTTCGAAAAAAATAACTACATGAAGTTTTGATTTAACATGAGACCATCAGTGTTTTAAATAAGGTATTATTGACAAATGATATATTAGCTGGTACAACAAATCCCTCCTTGCCAATAGCTACTTGTCCAGAGGTCAGATTTCTGGTTATTGTAATTAGTGTTTGTGCAACACTGATCAATTTACACAGCACTTTTTCCATATATCGTTTTTCATTTAAATCTCATAGCTACTGGATAAAATGTTATCACCACTCTCCTTTGACAGAGGGAGAAGTAATATTTGACAAAGTCACAAGGCTAATATAGCAAAAAGCCTTAAAATAGAACTCTGTTCCCCAATTCCAGTTACCATGATCTTTCCACAAGAGATAGCTCAAAACACAACTTGAAATGTAGAAATTAAAACAACCACAATGGTTTTGAGAGCTTAAAATCAAGAGTTGGATGCTTAATCTACTGAGCCACTCCTTAAGTGGAATTTCTATTGTTGACAATGCTTAGTTTAGGTTTTATGTATTTTCTTGGTATATTAGTATTAGCTGTGCCTCAAATGTGAGTCCATTGAATGGAATATCTATTTTCCTTTTATAAATTATACTTTATGCAGCAATTTGAATTAAAGAAATTATCTTTCAATTTTAGGACCAGTTATTCCCAGAGCTCCATACCATTGTTTTCAAGTGTGCTGATGTGTATGACACCTGACATTGGTCAGTCACATGGTAGTGGCAAGCTGATGGTGGTTAGGACACCTAGTTTAGCTGTCAGATTTGTCTTGGGTACTCAATTATTCAGTGCCTACTTGGAAGGTCCAATCCAGTGCTTGCAAAACAGGTACAATCTTTCCTTTTAAATCAATTTCTGTTCTAGTAGCTTTGCTACTCAACACCTCTCCTTTTCCATTTTAGTTTCTTATACATGCTCCACCTAGTTTGAGAACTTCATGTGTTTAAACATAGACTGAATGAATGCAGATTTAATGATGTGAGACACAAGCCCTTTTCAAAGACCAAAACTTTTGAGATATTAGTCTATACAGCAAGGCCTCTCTGCCTGTTAAACTTGAGAGGATAAAAAATTTCACAGCAAAAGCATCCTGCATGTTGGATTTACTCTGGTAATAATCAGACTTTGAGTTCTGATGCCTGTTTAGAATCTGAAATACGAGGAATGATGCGCATCTTGGTTTTTGTGTGGGTGGGTTGCTAATAAAATATATAACATAAAATTCATCATTTAAACCATATCCTTCTTACAAGTAAGTGCTGTTTTTATTCTCAAATGTCTTGTACTATTAAGGAAACCACCTTTATCTAAATAACGAATAAAATCTATATTCTAATCCAGTTAAGTCCCAGGCCAGTGCTCCCATAATGGCCAATTTTCCTTGCTTTGTGCTCAGATGAGACCTGCAGAATCATACAGAGACTCTCAGCTGCAATCACTGTATTCAGAACTCAGCCAATAAATTGCTCCAAGCTCCAAACAGATGTTTCCCTTTTAGGTTAATGCACCGCATGTGGACCATTTTTCCTTCCCTAGAGGAATATCAGTAAGGCCATAAACTAGAAAGCTTCTTTTCAGCATCCAAGAACATACCCAGGAGTGGCAACAGAAGTAGCAGGACTTGAATGTGAAGAAGTGGGGATAAATTTCTTTGTGAAATGCCCCCCATTTTCACTTCCATTCCTCCCCCCCCCATGCTTTCTATGTTAGAGATCACTTGAGGTATTATAGAATTGTTTGTTGTAATTTTTACCCAAAGTGCTTATTGGCTGGTTTACTTAACATGTTTCAGTACAACAAAGTTTGAGACAGGGCAAGGATACTCTCTAAACTGCTATTTGTAGCAAAGCATGCTCTGAATGGATCCCCCTTAAACTGTGCTGGAATAGAGACATTTCAGATTATTAAAATAAGGGAAATGAGGTCAATCTTAACAACTTAGTAAGACTTTTCATGACAGAGAAAGAGGCACTTATTAGGGGATTATTATTCTCTAAAAAATGAGAAGAAAAAATGACTTGCTCCTTCATGGAAAGAGCAAAATGCCAAAACTTTCCTTTCTTCCTTTGTGGTATTCTTTCCATGAAGGATTAGACTATTCCTCCTTTATGTAGAAAATAAGTTATAACATATACAAATGTGAGTTCCTTTTTATGGATGGTGGCATTATTTTTTTATGGCATGTGCAAGTACAGTTTATGGGCACAATTTTTTCCCTCCCAGGGTGATATTGCCATAGATACACCTCAAAAATTCATGGCTCTACCTCTATTCGGTAAACTGGAATGAAAGCTTTATATGTTGTTGAGAAAGGGGGAGGGTAGAGGGAAGAATATAGGAAATGTTGAAGGCGTTTTACAATTTGCCAAAGTATGACCCTGAGTACACTATTAAAAAAAAAAAAAAAAGCATCATTTACATCTCTAGAAAACTTTCCCCAGATTGTACAATCAAAGAAGTTTTATAAGAAGAGAATTTTAATAATTACTGTGGTTAAATGGTACTGTTTTCGACTTTTGCTTGGTGATCAAAGTACTTTACTCTTGTTTTTTGATCAATTGAAGGAAAGTTTCCAAACTTTTTATTCAATTTGCATTGAATTTTCTTAATGCTACCCAAATTCAAGACTCTAGATTTATTTGCAGATACCTGATGACTGAAAACCCAGTTTAAATTGTTAGTGAACAAAAATGAATAGAATTCAGGGATTTGGTAATTCAAAATTTTTTTCTTTTCCTTTCTTAAATTATTTTTTCTTTAATCACACACAAAAAAGATTTATGTAGAAATCTATATAGAGTCTGGAAAAATCAATGTTATAGATCTGAAGTGGCAGGATTGAGTGAGGTTTCAAAAACTGCAATATTTTTGCTCAAGCCACAGCCTTAAAAGGATAATTCTATGATAAAAGTCATACAATTCTATATGTATTAGACTTGTCCTAATCTTACTTTTTCTAAACTGCTACCACCTCTTTTTAAATATACTGATAAATATAAGCGAGATAGAACATTTAATCAGGAGCACCTGGGTGGCTTAGTCAGGCATCTGACTCTTGATTTCAGGTCAGGTCATGATCTCAGGGTCCTCAGATCAAGCATGGGTCAGGTTCCATGCTCAGGGGGTGTCTGCTTGAGGATTCTCTCCCTCTGCCTCTCCCCTTTGTCTCTCTCTGTCTACAATAAATAAAGAAATATTTGAAAAAAAAAAAAAAGAAAATTAGTCAAATTTGAAATTATAGATTAGAGATGAGTCAGAGAAAAGGAAGATGGATCATTGAAATCGGCTGGATGGTTAAGAACTCTTTCCATTAATAAATCAGTCCATTGCTTAATTATTTTGTCTATTAGTATACACATTGAGCAAATATTTATGTTGCCTCCTCTGTGTCAGGTATGATGCCAAGTGTACATGTGAGCAAGTACTGTTGTTGGTTTCAACTAGTATGTGCAAGGCTAAAACCATTTATGTTCTCTCCTCTAAACTTCATTACTATATTGAAAAGGAAAGGTTATTGTGCATTTTGCAAATGAGGATCCTAACGTTTGCCCAAATAACCCTGCTAATTGACAGCTAATCTGTGATAATATGACAATCTATATGACTCTAAATTTATGTTAAAATTTCTGAATCTGGAGAGGCCTTAAAAATCACCTTCTTGAGATGCCTGGGTGGCTCAGCAGTTGAGCATCTGCCTTTGGCTCAGGGAGTGATCTCAGGTCTGAGGATCGAGTCCCACATCAGGCTCCCTGCGAGGAGCCTGCTTCTCCCTCTGCCTATGTCTCTGCCTCTCTCTGTGTGTCTCTCATAAATAAATAAATAAAATCTTTAAGAAAAAATCACTCTTAGCTTCAAAACTCAGTTTCTGTTTACATCTGTTTTGTCTCATTTTCCAAATCAATGAATTACTAAGCCTTTTTGATAGGTGTCTCAGAAATGCAGCATAATGTAAATGTTAACAATACAGGCTCTGGACTTAGCTTTTGGATCAAATTCCTGCTCTCTGTTGAGGAGCTGGGCAAAACTTGAACTCTTTGTTTGTTTCCTTCCTGTTTAACAAAATGGGAGCATTAATGAAACCAACTTCTGTCAAATGGGAGTAATAACTGGACATGGAATAAATAAGTTAATCCAATAATAGCTGAGAGCACCACACACTTTAGACTGCTAGGGTTTTGAATGCAAGATCTATCACTAGTTAGCTGGATAACCTTGCACAAGTCGCTTTAATCTCCGAGTATTATTGTGTCAATGCATTGCTAGGAATATAGTGCTGTATGTGTTATTATATTGTCACGCATAATTTAAAAAAATTGTTCTTCAACTTTCTTTCAATCTTAATATATAATGTCCATTTTCTAGTTCAGAACGTAGAGATTAATGTCTTTTTTAGTCTCCTAGGTTTCTATGTTAGTGCTGTTATTTCTATTATAATTCTACCATCCTAGATTGATTTGTAATCACCTCTTACGTAAACTTTGCAATACCCTGGTCTCCCTGACTCAAGTTTTTCTTCCCTTGAATTCATTCAGAATACTACTGTCAAGTTATTCTTTTCAAACACTACTTTCATCATTTATAAACTAAACAGAACTGCTCAGATGAGTCATGCTTTTCCATATCACATAGTTGCCTTTTCTTTTACCTCTGCTTTGAATTTTCTTCTCCCTAATTCTGCTTGACCATATCATATTTCTCTCTCAGAGATTACATTTGTCCAATGCCACCTTCTTAAAGAAGCACTTGGATATTGCCAACTCTTTCTTCTTTCATCTCTCTCTCAACCTCTCTAATGATAGAGATAAAACTCTCATGTTTGTATTAGTCTCATGGGAATCAGGAAAGTTTTAAATGGGCTAGAGTAATAAGAATTGTAGTAATAAGAACTGGCTTTGTTTAGCAAAACATCTTGAAAAGTGATTTTTTTTTTTTTTGCCTTTGTATGTGTTCAGATTTCATTTGCTTATTTGTTTGTTTCGGGTTTTTATTTAAATTCCAGTTAAGAGGCGTCCGGGTAGTGCAGTTAAATGTCTGATTCTTTGTTTCAACTTAAGTCATAGTTTTAGCGTTGTGAGATCGAGCCCCATATCATACTCCACACTCAGTGTAGAGTCTACTTGGGATTCTCTCCCTCTGCCCTTACCCCCTGCCCTCTCTTTCTCTCTCTCTAAAGTAAATCTTTAAATTCCAGTTAGTTAATGTATGGTGTAATACTAGTTTCAGGATTAGAATTTAGTGATTCATCATTTACATACAACACCCAGTGCTCATCACAACCAGTGTCCTCCTTGATACACATCATCCATTTAGCCCGGCCCCCACCCAACTCCCATTCAACAATCCTGTTTGTTTTCTATAGTTAAGAGTCTGACTTATGGTTTGCCTCTCTCTTTTTTCTTTTTTTTTAACAAGGACCTCAAAGCATGTCAGGGATGAGGCCAAGAGGTAACTAAATTAGAATTTATAAGCATGCATTGGGATTTGTAGGAATTTAGAGCAAATGTGCTCAGAAGTGAAGGTGGGGAAGGGAAGTTATAGAAGAGAAAAGGGGTTAGCAATATAATGAATATCTGGAGCCCTAGTAGAAGAAATGAGGTTAGATTTGAAGGAAGATAGAAGATAGTGATTGAAAGACTTTAAAACAAAATCAATGTACAAAAATCCATTGTAGCTATCAAAAAGAGAATTAAGAAAATAATCCCATTTATATTTGCATCAAAAAGAATAAAACCCATGCATATGTGGTCAGTTAAGGACAAAAGAGCCAAGTATATACAGTGGGGAAAGGACAGACTCTTCAAATAAATGGTGTTGGGAAAACTGGACAGCTACATGCAGAAGAATGAAACTGAGCCACTATCTTATACCATACTCAATATGGATTAAAGACTTCAATATAAGACCTAAAATCATAAAACTAGAAATAAATATAGCTGTTAAGCTCCTTGGCTTTGGTCTTGGTGATAATTTTTTGTGGATTTGGGAACAAAAGTAAAAATAAGTGGGGCTACCTCAAAGTAAAAAAATTCTGTACCTCAAAGGAATTTTCATCAACAAAATGAAAAGACCACATACTGAACAGGAGGACATATTTGCAAATAATTATATCTGATAAAGAGTTAATATCTAAACTATATGAAGAACTCCTGTTACTCCACACCAAACAAAACAAAGCCAATGTAATTTAAAAATGGGTATAGGATCTGAATGGATGCTTTTCTAAGAAGATACACAGATGGCCAATAGGTACATGAAAAAGTGCTCAACACTACTAATCATTAAGGAAATGGAAATCAAAACCACAATGAGATATCACCTCACACCTAAATAGCTGTTATTAAAAAGAGAGAAATAACAAGTGTTGGTGAAGATGTGGAGAGAAAGAAAACCTTGCTCACTGTTGGTAGGAAAGAACTGGTGCAGCCACAGTATGCAGCAGTATGGAGTTTCCTCAAAAAATTAAAAGTAATAGTACCATGTAATCCAATAATTCCACTTTTGGGTAATTATTTGAAGGAAACAAAAACACTAACTTGAAAAGGTATCTGCATCCCCACGGTCATTGCAGCATTATTTACAATAACCAAGACACGGAAACAACCAAAATGTCCATCACAGATAAATAAAAAAAAGTATGTGTATGTACATATGTACACACAATGGAATATTATTCAGTCATAAAGAAGAGTGAAATCTTGCCATCTGTGACAGCATGAATGGACTTTGAGGGCATTATACCAAGTGAAGTAAGTCAGAAATAAGAAAAATACTGCATGATACCACTTAAATGTGGAATCTAAAAAATGAAAACAAAAACCAAGCTCATAGATATAAAAGACAGCTTGATGGTTGCCAGAGGTGGGTGGGGAGGGGCTAGGGGTGAAGGGTGTGAAAAGATACAAACTTCTAATTATAAAACAAGTCATGGGGACATAATGTACAATCTGGTGACTATAGTAATAGTAGTATTTGCATATTTGAAAGTTGCTAAGAGTATGGATTTGAAACTTATCACAAGAAAAAATATTTTTTGTAACTATATATAGGTGATTGGTGTTAACTAGATTTATTTGTAGTGATCATTTCAAAATTTATACAAATGTTGAATCATCTTATACATCTGAAACTCGTAAAATCATGTGTCAATTATACCTTGATTTTTAAAAAGTACAAAAGGAAAAAGACTTTTAAGACTAGGCTAAGTGAGGGGCACCTGGGTGGTTCAGTGGTTGAGTGTTTGCCTTTGGCTCAGGTCATGATCCTGGGGTCCTGGGATCGAGTCCCACATCAGGCTCCCTAAGGGGAGCCTGCTTCTCTTTCTGCCTCTCTCTCTGTGTCTCTCATGAATAAATAAATAAAATCCTTTAAAAAAAGAGTAGGCTACGTGATATTCAAGTTATTCTGTGTGCTATAGTGCAATTCTCACTGTTACACCTTAAATATCTAGGAAATAGCTATTCTTCATTGTAACAGAGTCCTGGAAGGAAAGAGGTGGCTACTCAAATTTGGTAAATAAGGAGTTTGAAAAAAGATATTATATTCAGAGGCGTGAACAGGGTTTAGGAAAACCAAGAAGTGATATGCAGCTGCATAGGACTAAAACTGTAGAGAGGAAACAAACAGGAGAAGCAACCCAGAGAGAGTAGCTCTAGTTGGCCAGTCACTTGATAGGAGTGGTGGGTTCTATCGATGGAGTCAACATGTAGAGGACCACCAGGAAGGGAACGGGAGAAATAAACTGGTTTAGTTCATTTTACCTCCAAGCGCTGATCTTGTTGGTATCTTCCATCGGCCAAACCGAAACCGCAAGTCAGTGGGCATGAGAGACCATTGAGCAAAATATACGTTGCAACCTCCCAGGTTATGGGGCAAAGTAGATGAAATAGAGTGATTTGGAAGTACAAACAGAAACTATCCATCGTCTACAAATTGTGTGAGCTTAAAGAAAAGGAAGGATGTTCCATGTTTGGGTCAATACACAGAAAAGAGAACAGTGTCAAAGTCAAGACAGGGGATCCCCGGGTGGCACAGCGGTTTGGCGCCTGTCTTTGGCCCAGGGCGTGATCCTGGAGGCCCGGGATCGAATCCCACATCGGGCTCCCGGTGCATGGGGCCTGCTTCTCCCTCTGCCTCTCTCTCTCTCTCTGTGACTATCATAAAAAAAATAAAAAAAAAAAAAAAAGTCAAGACAGGATATTGAGAACTTGGCCAAAGCTAGAATTAGAAGTAACTAGGCAAAATGTCAGTCATCCATCAGGAGAAGCTCACTAAATCTCATCCCCAATTATTTTATTTTATTTTATTTTTAAAAGATTTTATTATTTATTTTAGAGAGAGAGAACACAAGTGGGGAGAGGAGCAGAGAGGGAGGGGGGGAAGAAAGAATCTCCAGCACACTTTGAGCTCAGCTCCGACTGATGAGGAGCTCTATCTCACAGCCCTGAGGTCATGACCTGACCTGAAACCAAGAGTTGGACACTTAACCAACTGGATCTCAAAAAGCAGAGTGACTCAGCTAAAATATGGTACATGCTTATTTGCACACATATCCTGCCTTCTCTACTTGACTATAAATCTCCCTGAAGATAAGGAACACATATTATCCATCTTTGTTTCACCCACATAACCTACCTTTTCAGATATAATCTTATTCTACTCTCTGTACTTGATTATTTTTCATTTGAATGTGCCTTGATATTTTTATATCTGTCTCTGCTCTGTTTGGCTTCCACCCACTGAATGCAAACAATATACATGCCTTTAGGCTCCACTCAATGTTAATTTCAGAGGCAAATCCACCACTGACCTCCATGGCTGTTTCTGAATGCCCATAATACTTGATACTTTTCCTGGTCTTGGGCAATTAGACCACTTTCATTTGTCAGTTGAAAAAATTTCAACTCAGATGAGCTAACATGATTTAGTTGTTTAAGGTCTCTAGCTGATTTATCTTAATTCTGTTATCCCTTTGCCACACTGTTTTCCCTATGCCACACTGCTTCTGTGTTTGTGCCTTGTTTTCCTGATTTAATATTCCTTAGCTACTTAGCTTCTTATACAGCTTTGCCCAATCCACATAAGGCCTATCTCAGGCACGTCGCTTATACACCAGTATTTCTGACTGGGAGATCAGTTAATTAAGTTTTAAGATCAGATACTAATGGAAAGTGTGTTACCTTGAAAGTCTCTAAAAATGTCTTTTTAGGGCAGCCCGGGGGCTCTGCGGTTTAGCGCCGCCTTCAGACCGGGGCATGATCCTGGAGACTTGGGATCGAGTCCCACATTGGGCTCCCCGGGTGGAGCCTGCTTCTTCCTCTGCCTGTCTGTCTCTCTGTCTCTCTCATGAATAAATCAATCAGTCAATCAATCAATCAATCTTTAAAAAAAAAGTCTTTTTATGTGGCAGTAGGCATCCTACTCATCTACCTGCAACCTATTGGGATTGGTTTTCAGATTGCTTATTTATCAGATGTATTATTTCCTAATCTAGGTTCTCAGATGAAAACAAAACACGATAACATAAATTATCAAAAGGATAACGAAGATTAAGGTATGTTTGTGTGATAAATTAGTAGAGGATAATGATTTCCTTCTAGGTAACTGAATTGGGAAGATAGAGGATAGCTAAACTCTCTCGGCAGATTTGGATAGTGTATTTCTCCCAGTTTGATGATTTTCAATCATGTGAACCTAGATCCCTAAGTAGTTTATACCTTTAATATTTCCCCCAAAGCTAAGGAACTACATATGCTTACCCAAGATAAGGTTATATGGCCTAACTTAAGTATCAAATTTCTATTAAGTTAGTGTGGTATTAATTGTGCACACATGTACCTTTGATTGATAAAATGGAGAGATAATTATTACATAAAGCATCTATTTTGTAGCAGTGGTTTAAAAAATAAGGTGTGCGTATGTGTGTGTGGGGGGGTGTTCTTGACTGATGAAGCATTTGGGAAGCACTGCCTTGTGAAATTTACGGAATGTTTAAACCAAAGAAGACCGTAGAATGACTTGATCCAATTTTTTCTTTTATCAGATGAACTAGAAAGGAAACTGATTTTTTCCCTCAATTTATATAGAGTTAATACTAGATTTAGTGTCTAGGTCTCTAATTGATCCTTTGTATTACTCCATTTGATTCTAGAGGTTATTTTAATGTAAGTCGTGATATCTAAAATTTCAAGACTCTGAAGAGCCATATTATATGGGTAAGCTAGGCAGTTAAGATTTGGATCTTATGTCACATTAACACTCCATGATTGGTAAGACCAGTATTTCTAGGTTCTTGCTGCTTGGCACACAGTGTAGGTAAACGTTTGTAGTGATGTAGAGATGGAAGCAAATATCATTGAGCTGGCCATGTTCCCACAAACACAGTTTAATTATGCTTATCTGTTTAGAGAGACAACACCCACCTCCCCCGAGTTGTTGCTGCTTTTTAAAACTATGATAGTCCTTCTTACTCCTTAATGAATCTTTCTAATACTATAATTATAACCATCACCAATACAGCTTACATTTTTTTGTTTGGATTTTTAGTACGTTTAATAATATATAGGACTGTACTTTATATCAAGTAGTTCATGAAATTCCATTCTGTCAATAGATATTTAAGCATCTAAGTTTAATATTAAATCCTTGGTATCTTCCATAATTTTATACACAAGAAAAACATTGAATAATCCGTAGCTAATATATGCTAATGAACATGGTGGGAAACTGCTAGAAAAGGTTGGAAAAAGGAGTCCATTATCATGTTATGTAATTCAGAGTCAAAAGAAACAGCATGTTCTTCCTGAGATGAAAACCTCCTGTTATTTTTCATCACATATACCTGATTTTGGCTAAAATGTAATACACATTGAGTAAGACCAGAGCCTATTTTAATTCTTCTTTTAGATTTATGCTTCTATTTCTACAGTTAATATTCGAAGAATAAAAAAAAAAACAGGAAATAAAAGTAGTTTGAGTCCTAAACAGTCTGAAAGGAAATGGCAAAGCTACACAATTCCATATTTCATGGTTTAGACAAAAGAAAACATTTGGTTTTTTAATAATATCTTCTTAAGAATATTTACACAGTCGATTTAACATTATATCAGTTTATGCCCTTTGTATGTTTTAGATAACATTGTTGAATTTCCTTTGACTTAACACGAGGTGGACTTGCCAGTGTGGTGAGCCTGTGCAGGCAGGCACTCCCTCCTCTATCCCAACAAAAGCCAATTATTAAGCAGCTGTTATTAGTTTACAAAAGGTTTTTCAACACTGTGTGCTTTGACTTCACTTCTCAGTTAGTTTTGAGGAAAACCACATTCCTTAGATTCTCTTCTCTTAACTCTCATTATGCCAACAGAGTATGTTTAGAGCATGTTGTTTTGAAAAACTGGACAAAACCATAATATAAACATAATTTGCAATATTTGTGGCTACCTACAGAGCTTATTTCTTATTGGATACAGAAAATCTATAAATCTGAAAACAAAGGCACTTTGTGCAAAGTCATGCTCTTTAGGCTGCTTTCTGTAACTCTCAGAAAAAGGAAAACCCCAAACAACTTTGGTGACCCGAATCTAAGTCTGCCAGCTTTCCCATTCAAAGTGGGTAAATGGCCACCTTTTAAACAATCAAATATTGTTTGGGTCAGATAAACTATGGCAGAGAAGCAATAGATCATCTGTCCCACCTGTGGACCAGTGCCAGAAGGTGTCTGCCCTCAGAGCCCAAACAGTCATAAACCAAATCTATTTTGTATCTTGCTTTTTGGCACCCACCACTCTCAGCACAGAATGAAAGTGTTTTTTGTCAGTTAAGACAAGGTGGGGAAAACAAGTGAGCATGTACATAATACCTGATATCCTATTATTTTTACTCACAGATCATATAGACCTCAGTTAGTTTTATTCAAAATACTTTAATAGTATGCTCAGATAAAAAAGATACCCTCAACTTCCCTCTCACAGTAAAAATTCATATTGTAATGTCTATGGTGCATGTATAATTTTGAAGAATGTATATACAACGTATACTTAGGAATTTGTGAGTGATTATATATTAAAAGATTACTTGGAAAGGAATTATTTCAAACAACGATTGCATTTTCTCACAGAAAAGAGACTGTGAATACTTGCTTAGGTTGTCATAGCAGACTTCCAAACCCCACTGAACTTGGACTATAGCTGCATAGTGGTTAAATATGGTAAATTAACTACATTTGTTCTATGAGAAAACAGATTCTAAATTACAAACAACTGATGCATAAAGACTATGTCTGTGGAAGAAGTGAGACCTTGTGTATTTGTATTCCTTTCACCAGATTCCTCAAGGAGGCTGAACTTTTGGGGTTCCAGGATTCCTAGGGAAGGGACAGAAGGTTACATGATCAGATGTGAGCATGGCCAGGTGAAGTTTGGTGGTTTTTAAGGGGGAAATGATTTCCAGTGCAAAGCAACTGTCAAATTTTGATGAAGTGGGTTTTTCTTGCCAAAATGCTTATTTGCCAATTGGTAAATTGGATATGTAGGATCATATTACCTAGGAAACAGTTGTTATGGAGTCTCTTTCTACTTATGTCTTTTATTTTCATGCTTGTAGTATAGTGCATAGAACATAAGGCATGAAGTAGTTACAGGAAACCCAAACCAAACACTGAGCCAACACCACCAGGAGGGCAATTAATGGGTAATGGGTAATGCGAAGAGTATCATGTAGTTTCAGGGTCAGTCTATTGGTGGTCTCCTCTTTCCAAAATAGTCCCCAATCCAGAGGTTTCTCTTCTCACTGAAGGGAACAGAGTACATTATCCTTGGGACAGGGATGGTCAGCACAATGAGTGCATACAGAATGCAAAAAGCACTGGAATGCTGTTTGCAAAAAACAAATGACAGCTACACTATGGAGCAGGGGTGTACCATTGAGCCAATTAAAGAAAAGTCACTTCAAAATAGGGAGTAATGATATAAAAAAAGCAAAGAGATTTTGTAAAGCATTTAAGAAGTAAATCATCCTTTGTAGTTGATATATATAAATTTGTATATAAAGTTAACTTTAAGTAAGCATAAAACCAGGTAGCGGTTGGGGCAGCTGGGTGGCTCAGTCAGCAAATGTCTGCCTTCGGCTCAAGTCATGCTCTCAGGGTCCTGGGAATGGAGCCCTTGCATTGGACTCTCTGCTCATGGTGGGGGGCAAGGGGGGATCTGCTTCTCCCTCTCCCTCTGTGCTCTCCCTCTCTCTCAAATAATCTTAAAAACAAAACCACGTAGGGGTTCCTCTCAAAGTAGTAGCAAAAAGAATATGTTATTCCAGGAGATACCAACAAGAGAAAAGAATTGCATAGGGCACACAAAAGAAGATCACCAGACAAGAACAGCAGAAGAAAAGTCTCTAAAATTTACCCAGAGAACATCGCCTTCATCTCTTTGGCTAAAGGCTTTACCTGGTTCCTTATACGGGGTTGACTAGCAAATTTACATCAGAGCTCTCCTGGGGATTGTAATATGTATTTGTGTTGAAGTTTAAGACATTTCACGCTTTAAAAAAAAAGATTTTATTTATTTATTTGAGAGAGAGAGAAAGACCATGAGCGAGCGAGGGGGCTGTGGAGAGGAGGGACAGAGGGAGAAACACACTCCCGCACTGGGCAGGGAGCCTGACACAGAGCTTGAGCTCCCAGGATTCTGAGATCATGACCTGAGTCAAAAGCAGACGCATAACTGACTGAGCCACCCAGATACCCTACCTTCAGGCTTTTTCATCCATTCTCACTAATCCTTTCTTCATAAATTCCAGAAGTACAGACTCCTATGAAATTGATATCTGAGCTAGTCGGCCTCTATGTGTCTATTATGGTTAGGATTTTAAGACCCAGAGTAGAAAAAACCAGGTGTGTGGAACTCAAATAGAATTTTGCTCTAGCAAGATTTGGCTTTGACAACTGTATTAACACAGTACATTTGTTTGCTACCTTCAAGGCTGAGTAATTGACTCTTGATTGTTTTCCTATTACTGTAATAATGAGATCCCTTTGTGGACTAAAATCAACACAGCTTTTATGATAAATCTGAAGTTGTTATTATTTCCTCCCCTTTTCTACCTGGGTTTCCATAGCTGCTATTACTCACATAATTCAGCTATATCCTCAACTTATCCTGTTTCATTTAGATATTATAGGAATGAAGAGTAGTTAAGTCTGAGTATACAAACTTGCTGACTACACAGCTGGATGCGTCCAGATATTGTTGACTATATAAAATTAGAGAAATATTAACTAGTAGAGATCTTAGAAAAAAAGTCAGACTGAGAAAGACAAATACCATATGATTTCACAGATATGTGAAATCTAAAAAACGAACAAATTAATAAACAAACATAAAGCAGAATCAGACCTATAAGTACGAACCGATCATTGCCAGAGGGAAAGGGGTGAAGTATGGACAAAATGGATGAAAGGGAGAAGGAGATACCGGCTTCAGTTCCAGAATAAGTAAGTAACAAGAATAAAAGGCACAGTATGGGGAATATAGTCAATGATACGTAATAGCGTTGTATGGTGACCAATAGTAGCTACAGTTATAGTGAGCATAGCATATGATATAGAGAACTTGAATCATTATGTTGTATACCTGAAACAAATATGACATTGTGTGCTTACTATGCATGTATTTAAAAACATTTTTTTTAAAGCTAGTCTAGCTTCCACCAAATTAAGGAATCCTTCTATAGGACCTGACCTCGATCATCAGTAATACTGAGGTTCCATTGAGAGACTGCTGGCTTTATTAGGGAAGGCTTCTTACAGGACCATCCAGGGTATTTTCTGTAAGTTCTCACAGTGGTCCTTATTTAGGGTCTTGGAAACTCAGAATAAACTTTTTATAAGATAGACCTTCAAATATTTGTAGATGATTAGTCAGTTTATTCTCGTCTTCTTAGACAAAACGCCAATGAACCCACGAACTCTGAGTCTCTAGACATCCTTTAGTTTATTTCATCTCTGAAATAAACCTCAGTTTGTCAGTGCGCTACATCAGGACTGTTGTCTTCAAGTAGCCTGACATTGGATATTACAGTAAGATGATCCCTCTTACTTTTCGACAACACCTGGATTCAGACTATATCAGTTCAAATAACCTCACAGTATGTTATGTCCTTATGGTCAGTTGAACATTCACTGTGGTCAACTGAACTCTTCAGTCTTCTTTCAGAGCAAATGTTTTCAGACCTGAACTGCCATATCTTGCAATATGTAATTAAAAAATAAAAGGCATAATTTTATATTACACATGATAAAGTGCATCTCTTGGCTTCATCACGACATTCTGTTAATTGGAGATCCCACTGAATCCAGATGCAATATATTTGCTATCCCTTCCATTATGATGTTACTTACAAGCTTGATGAGCCCGCCTCCATGTCTTTCCTCAAGTCACTGGTCAATAGCACGTGAATTTAGCTTTCCTGTAGGTTGTCTATTAACATGTACCCATTGGCTTAGTTTCTACAAGGAATGTATGTTACTGACATTTCTTCATTTCAAAACGGATCTCAAGAGAGTTTCTATCAAATACATTCTTTAATTCAAATTACAGTATATCCATGATGTTTCCTGTCCCCTGACAATCTTGTTTAAAAGCTAATGAGCTGGGGATGTCTTGGTGGCTCAGTGGTTGAGTGTCTGCCTTTGGCTCAGAGCGTGATCCCCAGAATCCCAGTATTGAGACCCACATCAGGCTCCCTGCAAGGGGCCTGCTTCTCCCTCTGCCTATGTCTCTGCCTCTCTGTGTGTGTCTCTCATGAATAAATAAATAAAATCTTAAAAAAAAAAAAAAGTTAATGAGCTGGGGTACCTGGGTGGCTCAGTCAGTTAAGCATCTGCCTTTGGCTCAGGTCATGATCCTGGAGTCTCAGGATTAAGCCTGCATCGGGCTCCCCACTGACTGAGGTGTCTACTTCTCCCTCTGCCCCTTATCCTGCTTATGCTCTGTCTCACTGTCTCTCAAATAAGTAAATAAAATATTCTAAAAAATGTGAGGTTATTTTATCATGACTTTTCTTTGGGTATTTGCTGGCATCACAATTTTTTTTTTTAAGATCTAAAATTGCAAACATGTATATCAAACTTACTGAACTATAGTGGAATTCATTCCTTTTGCTCTTAGATGACCAGGAAAAAGGAATTTCTGACACTCTTTCTGTTCTTCAATTTTCAAAGATCTCATACATTGGTTATATAATCACACCTGTGCATTTTTTCAGTTGTCTGGGAAGCAATTCATGTGGTCTGAGAGAATAGGATTTCTTAAATTAAGTATTCTTTGGCTGTCATTTCATGGCTTTAAGTACATTTTAAAACATATTTGTTTACCACTCTCTGGATTAAAGAGTACTTGATACAGAAAGTGGTAACAAGATAGAAGATGAGTGGAGACTTTCTTCTGTTACTATAATATCTTCTTTATATATAGTTCATCTCTTTCTTTCTGGATCATTATCTTGTTACACATTTAAAATTACCCATTTCTTAATCTTTTTTTCATTATTTCTGTTTTTCTGGATCCTTTTAAATACTTTTCAGAAACAATTTTGGTAGGTTTGACATACTTTTGTATTCATCCTTGCTTATATATGTCCTATATGTTTTATATTTTTATACATCTCATCACATAATTTTCTTTCTCATCTTAAATACTGAAAATTAGGTCAATAGACTATGCTGCATTCATGTTTAATTTTTTGACAGTTGAATCACCTTTGGTTTTCTATCATTTATTTTTTGTCCTTGGCATTTGAGTCTAACATATATGTAATCCTATGTACAATATATCTTTTTTTTTAGCCCCCTTTTACTTTTCCTAGTAATATTCTCAATTCTAAGGTAACACAAGCACGGATGCCTAAAGATTCTATAATTTTCCCAGACATAACTCTTTTTGTTTTTTTCTTAGAGGTCAACTCACTTTGCCTCTCAGGCATTAGCACCAGTGGGGCTGCAAAGAAGTCTGGGTCCCAGCTCAGTGGTGCTCTCTCCTCCGGTGTCTAGGGAAACAATATCAGTCAAACAACACCCCTTCTCAAGTGGTCTAGGTCCCAACTCTTCAGGGTTCCTCCTCCAAGCTTCTATGTTTTAATAAACTCTTCCATTTGTTTCCTCGTTAGGGCGTGGTCGCTATTTCCTGTAGTTTCTTCCTCCATAACACCTCACTATCCTTTGTATTAAATTCTTTCTGTTAAAATAACTGGAGGACTTCTATTTCTTGACTTCTATCTCAGAGCAGTACAGGCACCATTGGCACAATCACCAATTCATTCTCCATTTCTTTTTTTTTTTTTAAAGATCTTATTTATTTATTCATGAGAGACATACACAGAAATGCAGAGACATAGACAGAGGCAGAGACATAGACAGAGGGAGAAGCAGGCTCCTCACAGAGACCCCAATGTGGGACTCGATCCCTGGACCCAGGATCACACCCTGAGCCAAAGGCAGACACTCAGCTGAGCTACCCAGGTATCCCTCATTCACCATTTCTTTCTTCCTTGTCCTAAGGCACAGCATTCAAATGAAAGCAGAAATGAACACATCTTTTATTACCCATAGGCAATCAGCTTTGTATCTAAAATATTCTGCCCCAGGGTGCCTGGCTGGTTCAGTCAGTGGAATGTGTGACTTTTGATCTTGGAATTGTAAGGAATCTCTACATTGGGTGTAGAGATTGTTTAAAAATAAAGTATTTAAAAAATATATGTGTGTATATATATATATATATATATATATATATAATCTTCTGCTTGACTCTTAGATTTATGCTCAAGTATATAAACAACAGTGAAAAGCATCACTCTAATCAATATATTTTACAATATTTATTAAAGTCCACTGAAGCAGTTTCTGCTTTTTTTTCTCTTATCTCAGTCTTACCTTCACCAAACTCATTACATTGGCTTTTATTCTGTGGCCTCTTTGAATTAGTTTTCTTCTGACTTTTCTCCTGTGTTATTTCTTCACTTATGTCAAGGGAAATTTCTTTCTTTCTCTTTCTTTCTTCTTTTCTTCTTTCTTTCTTTCTTTCTTTCTTTCTTTCTTTCTTTCTTTCTTTCTCTTTTCTTTCTTTCTTTCTTTCTTTCTTTCTTTCTTTCTTTCTTTCTTTCTTTCAAGAAAGAGAGTGAGGAGGAGGAGGAGAGGGAGAAGGAGAGGGAGTCTTAAGCAGACTCCTTGCTGAGTGCACAGCCTGAGAGTGGGCTCGATTTCACAACCCTGAGATCATGGCCCGAGCTGAAACTAAGAGTCCTCCACTTAACCAGCTACACCACACAGGCACCCCAAGAGAAATTTATTTTTAAGATATTTCAAGAAAAAGGCATATTTTCTTAACTTAGGTCTAAATTGCCAAGGAGGGATAGCAGTAATGCACTTTTACTGAATAGGATTGAATAAAAATTCAGAAGGAAACCTAGTATGTAATGATCAACAAGTTACTGGAAGTACTTAATAAGGTATGTATATCTGCTAAGTCTCTGAATGATCTAAACTCCGTAATATAAAAAAGTAAAATTAAAAAAATAAAAATAAAATAAACTCCATAATAGTTTTCTGACTACTTACCCTTCTGAAACTACTTCTACATATGTCACAATCAATGTTTGTTCATAGAATGAGAGTGAGAGTGATAATCCTAGGCAATGGTTCTCAAATATTTTTGTTTCGCTAATACTTTATACCTCTAAAAATTATTGAGGACCTCAAAAACTTATTTATGGAGATTATATTTATTATATTTACTGAGTTAGAAATTCTTAAGAATTAAAAAATATTGTAGGGGTGTCTGGGTAGCTCAGTCAGTTAAGTGTTCAACTCTTGATCTCATCTCAGGTCTTGATCTCATAGTTATGAGTTCAAGCCCCACATTGGGCTCCATGCTGGGTGTGGCATCTACTTTAAAAAAAAGAATTTTTAAAATATTATAGTTTATTTTAAAGTAATAAAATAACATCAGTGAAATAATTTTAAGAAAATAATGATATTCATGATTTTTGCAAATCTCATTAATGTCTGGCTCAGTAGAAGACAGTTGATTCCCTCATATCTGCTTTGCATTTGGTCTTTCATAATATGTTGCTTTGGTTGAGGTATATGAAGAATCCAGCCTCAAACAGATATCTAGTTTGAAAAGGGAAGAGTATTTTAATAACATTTTCAGTTAATTGTGGGTATTCTTTGATATTACACCAAAACTCGACAAGTGATAGTTTCTTAATGTTTAATTGTATATGGGATCTTAAAGCATATTAACAAACTTTATTTACTCTATGCATTACAATCTATTGGTCTCTCTTGCACTTTTACCCATGCTTGGTTTTGTAAAATGATATAGTTGTTGTTGAAAACTCTTGGTTCTCTGAGTTAATGCAGTCCTCCCTCTTAAATGTTGACATATTTTGCTATACAATATAAAAATTACTTTTCTTAAAATAACACACTGAGCTCATTTGAAAATGCCTTCGGTATTGAGAACTATCAAACTCATGGTGGCAAATGTGAGTTTTCAAAATTCTAATTTTTTTACTCATTTAATTTTATTTTATTGGCAACCAGTCTGAAAAATCTTTTTTTTTTTCTTGGAATGATTGGCATACTTCTTTGATTTTGTAGAAATTATCAGCCAAATGCCTAAATCTGCATCTTGATAGCTTGTATGCCAATCATTCTCTCAAGTAAAAGTAGTATTCCATGGAAACAAGGAAGCTTATTCTGTTAGCAACTCAAAAAATTGCACATGTGCTATTACTTGGGAACATTCATTGCCCTTCATTACATGGCAGAAGTGCTTTATGTGTACTAGCTGTTACATCACATAGAATATTTAAAAAGTGTCAAGATTTAGGAAAACTGACATGGTTGTTATTGTTTCTTAAAGGAAATTCTTCATTGAAACCATTGTTTTACAAAATTGCAAATGTGTAGACATGGCGTTTGATGCAGTGGCCTTAGTGTAGAGGCACAAGCAGTTTTGCCTGCCTTTGCTGTTGTATCATCAGTGCAAATGTCAACAAAGCAAAAGAGGCAAATAACATTTGGTTGTAATTATAAAAATAATTTTGACCTCACGAACCCCAGAAAAGTCTCAGGGACCCCCAGAGGTCTACAGAAAATACTCTATGGACTGCCACACCAAAACAGTATGTTGATTCCACCTGCTATTCAAAAACTCTCAAAGGTAAAATACTAATTCATACCATTGGTTTAAAACACACATACTTTTTTATATTCCCAATAGTTTAGCCAATTAGAAACCATCCGTTTTTAGTAATGTGACATTTATTTAATACTACATTTTATGGCTAAAGTGGCAATAAATAACCAAAAACAGCCTGGAGAAAGTGGCATACATATTTGTTGGGTGTCATCAAAAGAAAAACCTAGCTCTAGAAAAACTCTTTTCCTATAGCACATACTGTATATGTATACTTTGCATTGGAAATTAGAAAGCTTTTAATTTCCCTTTTACATACATTTATTTTCATCATGTTTGCTTCTTTATCACTTAGCTACTCACGACATTTTTACTAAAGATTTTTTGAAACTCATTAAAATCATGAGTTTATGTCAGTAAATGATAGTCCTTTTATCTAAACAAAAGTGTATAAATTGTACTTCATTATATTTATGGTAAGTGGGAAACTCAAGTAATATTTTCCCATTCTGACGAGTGTAGTCAGAATCTATGTTTTTATCAAAGAAAGAAAGAAATTCTCTTTACAAAAGGTAATAAAAACTAGGCTTCTGTTCTGAATTTGCAAGTAGTCCTTTCTTGACACAGATATGAACTGCTGCTATCTTAAATCTTATGCTCCTAAAGGAAAGTGTGCCAACTCACTCTCTTCCTTTCTTTATTCTTATCCCTGCACATATAAATCCATTCTGTGCATGCTTTCCAGAAGTTTCTAGACATTTTTCAGAGTAATAGTGACAAACAATGGACTAGATTACTGAAAAGATGGGGAATGTTGGTATAGTAGTTGTAATTTCTACAGTGCTGAGCAATAGCACAACATAGGAGAATGCAATCTTCCCAGAATCAGTTTTATTTTAGATGAGAACAATCTTAGTAAATCTGATAAGTTAACAAAAATAAAACCTTCTGGTTACTTCAGATAAAGTGGAAGGAAAACAAGCTCTTTCGACTTCCTCTTAGTTTAAGGAAAAGTCACAGGGGAATCATTTCACTTTGCAACTTTGATATACTTAGATGAATTTTCAGTACCTCACATATTTTCATCCTAAAATCTTAAATCATTGTTAAGGAGTTATAGTGACCACACACAGCATGCATGGAGAAAAATCTGTCTAGGAGAGTGTAAAGCACTAATAATTGATATAATTTTTAATTTTAGAGTCTTTAGTTATATGAGAATCTCATTAGAAACACTGTGTTGGGATATAACACCCTTTTGACAGATTTTACCAAGTAGATCTGATTACCCTTTCTTTTGCCAAGCCCAGCAATATGCAGCATTGTCTAAGGCTGCCAATGCACAACCAAGCTGTGAGCTGATGGAAAACATCAGCCAAGAGATTCACCTAGAATCCAGCTAACAGTGGGCATCCCCTTTCACACAAAGGCATCAGAAGACCCACAGTTCTAGGGACAAAACTGCCAACTCCGACAAACCATATAGAGAATGACAGTGGCCGACACCACCATTGGCAGTCCTTATCTTTCCAAGTGATGGGAGATTCATTATTCATTTTTGTCTTTTTGGAGCTACTCAAAAAATAGCGTGTGAAATCGTCATCAGCAGCATGATAATATATACAAGTAATAGAGTTAGATTTTGAATAAAAGAGGTTAAACAGCTTCATAAGGGAGGGTTTCTCCTCAAGAATTACCTTCCTAAATATTTCACCTGAGGCTAGTCTCTTGCTTTTACTACCTTACATAATCATGTCTGCATCCTGTCTTTCCTCACATATGGCATTCCTCTCCCCATTTAGAGGGGGAAATAAAGAAAAATGTTTCCTTGCAAAATTCTTTTGCTCTGTGTTGAGACAGCAACCAACCCAGCTGTCAGCAGAGCCTGCTTGGTGCTTCAGAAATGTGTATCAGCAGAACACATTCCATCCCGTGTGCCAGGGTAAATTAAAAGAGAAGCCAGCTGGGTAATTATTGGTTCTGGTAAGGAGAGAGGAGTTGACCTCAGCACTCCCTTTTCTCTCTCTGCACATTTCCCCTTCCCTTTTTACCTTCCTTCTTTTATTGATTCTTTCACCTTTCTAGGGCTGGTGCCACTGAACTTGGAACTAACCAATTATTACTATGTGAATTATGATGTTCAGTGCAACTCACTAATCTGCAAGGAAGAATTAGAACCTGTTCCTTCTTATCTCAAGAGCAGTAATTTTCAAACACTGGTGTGGTGTGTAGATCATCTGGGACTTTGCAGCTCCTGGGTGAGGCAGGGGATCTTTATTTATATAAATAAAGGTAATTTTGACTGAAGAGATCCTGAGACTAACTCTAAGAAAAAATTAAAAACTATTTTCTCTCCCTTCGCAGGGCATCATCTAGTCTTGGGATAGGGTGAGGAGAAATTGGAAAAGCTGTCTGGGGAACCTGATTCAGCATCCATCCTCCTTGACAACTGTATCTCTAGACCAGGAGTTCCCAATCTTGGTGCTACCATAGAGTCACTTGGGGAGGTTTTTCTTTTTTTCTTTTTTTTATTTTTATTTATTTATGATAGTCACAGAGAGAGAAAGAGAGAGGCAGAGACATAGGCAGAGGGAGAAGCAGGCTCCATGCACCGGAAGCCCGATGTGGGATTCGATCCCGGGTCTCCAGGATCGCGCCCTGGGCCAAAGGCAGGCGCCAAACCGCTGCGCCACCCAGGGATCCCTCTTTCTTTTTTTTTTTAGTGCAAATAAATGCTCAGACCTACCCCCACCCCCAGATGCTAATTTAAAGGCATTGGTATTTTATATAAAAATAAACTCCCGAAGTGACTTTATTATTAGATCTAGAGTAAAGGTTCCCAAAGTGTGGTCCCCAGAATCACCATCACTTGAGAAAGTGTTAGGAAATTTTTTAGACTCACCCCAGCAATCCGTTGTTAAGGAGACTTCCAGGTGATTCCCATACATGCTAAAGTTTGGGAACCACTGCTCTAGACCAAACTTCAAATGTGGACATGTAGGTATCATTCCAGTGAACGATAGATCAGCTGTGTTTTCCTTCTCCTCCATATTAGCATTTTTTTTGCACACACCCCTTCACAAAGAATCCACTGTCATTCCTAACATAAAGGTTTATTTTCTGGAAGAAGAACATTTAATAATAATAATAATAATAATAATAATAATAATAATAATAGTAATTTAATAAATTACCGTGAGATAAAGGAATCAAAACCCCCTGAGATATGTAGGGTCCAGTTAACCGTGATGCTCATTGCTACATCACTTTGAAAGTCAATATTCTTCTAAAACAAATGTGAGAAAGTCAGTGATGAATCAACTGCAGGAAGGCAGATGATGAACCCAGATTTACATTATTTCTCCTTTCTCCCTGCAATATGACATGAGAAGAGTTGGAAATACAGAATTCAATACATTAAGCAGCCTTCTAAATAGTAGATTCCTTTTGAATTCAAGTTCTAAAGTTTAATAAACGAAGTAGTGGCATTTTGGGGGCATTTATGTAATACGATGTTTTATGTAAAATTCTAGAGCTTTACAAGTATCAAATTATTTAATCTCTACCACAACATTTGTGGTAGGTATGGCTTTAATATGAACAAGGAAAGCAAAGAGGGGAAAGATGGAATAATTTGCCCAAGATGACACAGCTATAAAGAGCCTGAGCCTGTGCTCTTTACTACTACACTATAAATCACAGTTGCTGGTGCATTTTTTAATGTCTTGAAACTTTATTTTGTTCAGAACCACTTTTTCTTCATGACCTCAATTTTTCTTCCTCTTCCCTTAGTGTCTCCCTTTTTGCATTTGTTTGTAACTCTTTTGTTATTACTTGGGAGAAACATCTTATATCACTTCTGTTTATGACTTGCAATGTGATTTTTCTCTTTTTAATCAGTTGGGAAAAAGTAACTGAAAAAAATCTGCCCTTTCAATCACAGGATGTTTTGAGTCCTTTTGCTTTAACGAAGTTGAGATATTTGAATAAGTAAAGAGAAGTGAACATAATTCACTTTCAAATTTTCCAAGGCAACATTAGCAGCTTCCTCTGCTTCTTTTGAGAAAGATGAATTTGGCTATTTGAAGGAAATCCCCACCAAATTTAATCCCTTTCCCAGGATTTGTTTCTCATATTATTTATCACATTGATAGGTTTCTACATATTATGGGTTTGGCAAAGACATATGGAAGGTCCAGAAAACTAATCTCGTCATACTTCAGTGTCAAAAAAGGCAGAGAAATCCAAGCTGTCAGGTGTCAGAAGAAGTCTACACCTTATAAATTCTTCACCCGGTTTTATAAACCTACTGCCTTTGAATAAACATTCAGTTTTCTCATTTGTGATTAACAGTGTGGTGGTTTCTCGCACCACAGCCTACATTTTTCAGAAAAAGAAAGATTGAGAACAAAGGAGAGTGAGAGAAGAGTGTTTTATTTTAATCCTAAACCAAATACATCACAATTATGTTATATATTGAAAGATTAAAATGAACTGGATCAATCTAATGAATAATAGGATTTAGCTCTGCTTCTTTCATATGGGATTGAGGTTGGAGAAATCTATTTGGAGTTCTAATTGCAGTTAGGAAGAGTTGATTGATCTAAATGATGAAGTTTTGGAATATAGGTGAGGTCTGGAGCCAACAACCAAGAAAATTCTTGAGACATCTTTGGTGCAAAATGGTGGTTTTATTAAAGCCTGGGGACAGGACCCATGGGCAGGAAGAGCTGCTGCCCCAGGCCTGTGAGGGGTGGCTGATTATACACCTGGGAGTTGGGAGGGGTTTGGGGATAGTGTACTCTCTAAGGAATTTTGGAAGCAAGGTTTCCAGGGTGCTAGCTATTGTTGGGGAAAGATCATGTATTATTGTCTGATTAAACCTTAATCATGAGACCCTTCAGATGTATATCAGTGGGTTGTGTGCTTGGGGGATGATTGCCAACATGTTTCTTGGGGGTTTAGAGATAAAGGAAATTTCTAAAGGAATTTTTATACATTAAAACAGACTCACAGGATCCTGGGGGTCAGGCTAAGATTGCCATTTGCCCTTAGCCAAGTATTAACATGGAGGCAGTTGAGTTTGTAGAGGAATGTCCCTCTGCCTGTTTCAAGTACTTGTCAGTGTGCTGCTCCAGGCTCGTGCTTTGTCCTCAGCTAGTCCTCTGTTCCCCCCATCATAAGGACCTATACGTTCAACCTCTCTCATTCTTTCTCCCTTTAGATTTTAATTTCTTTTTTTACCTCTGGGTATGGATAAGTCTAAAGGGTATTGTAGTGTTGGGGACTAAGTTGGTTGGAGGACCCACCTTTTGGACAGATCCTCAGGAATTCACTACCCTCTCTCCTGGGTTTAATCCCAACGTGTTTGTGACGAGTCATTTATACATCTTGGTACAATTGAAAGAGCACACATTCCAGAAGGTATATCGGCTTGTGTATGAATCCTGACTGACACCAACTTGCTGTATGACTTCAGAAAACTACTTAATTCTTCAAACATTCTTCATCTGTGGAAAGAAATTACAAATACTGACTTTGTAAGATTGTTATGACTAGTCTCTGATTGATAACAACAGCAGCAGCAAACAAGAAGAGAGTATCACAACAGCCAAACACTATTCTGAAATACTGGTCATGATATTAGCTCAGTGAATATGAAGAGAAAGTTCTGCTCCTTAACCTCCCAAACTGCCAGCAGAAGAGTCTAGGTATTTTGAAACCACTTAAAAGCATAAAGTTGAACACAAATCAAAATGGCTGCACTAATGCCTCAGTGAATCTCAATTTTAAAGTCAGCTTTTTCCTCTCTTCTACAAACCTCCCCTCCTCCCTGCTTACCCTTTTGTTTCAGGAACCTGGTACCACCCCAAAGACATGACAAAGGAGGCTGGTAGCACGTACACAATTTCCTTTGAAGCCAGCTAGAGCTTGTATTTCCTTATGAAACACCCCAGTCCCTTCCTCCAGGGAGGCTTGCAGTGTTTTTGAAGGCCCGAGCCTGCTGCAGCCTCCTTTGCTGGGCAAAGCAATACAGCTATTGTTCCTGTGGGTCCCAAACTCTGTCTTCGTGTTATACTTTGGCTCGGAAGCATGGAGGTTAGTTTTTGACAACAATTTAGCCATGTCAGAGAACGTTTTCTAAATAATCAGCTATTAAAGAATAATCTCTGAACCTCTGAGCTGCGTAAGGTTAACATTTTCCTCTGAATATGTGTTTTTGCAACCTCTATTAATTTCTAACAGAGTTATGCAAATTTCTCAAAGGACCTATCTGGCCTTAAGTCATGAAAATCTGGGGATCTGTACTCTTTTAAGTATGTTTTGATTTGACACTGGCTGTGCTTTGGGCTAGATCCATGCTTCTCAAGACAATGTGTGACTACATGCCTAACCTCAGTGAATGCAAATGGCCAAAGTCCTGCACGTTGCTAGGAATTCTAATTGAGTTTTATAATATGTAAAATTTTCTTGGTATTATCAACATTTCATCAGTAGTTGAACAATCTGGTTTTTATCAATTCAGAAACACAGCTTATCTGTACACAGCCAGAAAGTGAGCAGAATATCTCCAGGAAAAAAAAAATTATACTTTCAGATTAATTCTCTCTTGGAAAACAAAAATAACAGGAGTTAGTAATTTATGACCAAGGAATGCAAACACAGAGAATCAGTCTTTCTGGGGAGAAATAAAAGAATATTCATTTTATTCTGTTCTTTAACTTACTGTAAAATGGCACTTGATAAAGTTGTGTCTGGGGCAGATTTTTACTAGACATGCTTTACAATCAAAGTGATTAAAAAAAAGTTAAAAAATATTTTTTTCTGTTCTTTTCAGTAGTTATTCTCCTATTGTTTTGAAGTGTTGAATGTTAGATATTACCACACATCTGCAAGTGCAGAGTATAGAAGATTAGCTTACTTAGATCAGCCAAAAAGTCGGCAATGCACCCTGATGACCCACATCTGTTCTCTTCTTTGAGCCAATTCCACATAATGTGAATGAGTCAGAGAAAAACATGCTGGTTCAGTCAACAGCAGCTCTTTTTCTTCATTTTAGTAATGACTGGGACTTAGAGCTGGAAATGGCTTAAAAATATGTATCTAGTCCTTTCCCTGCCTGAAGGCAAGCATATGGTAAAGAGTATTTTCATCATGAACCATCTACAAAAGAAAGTTTACAACTTCCTTGAACACATTCAAGTGTCTAGCATCCACACATTGTCATTTTTCCATTCTCTTTTTTGCCACTTTATACTGTGACTGTTGAAACTTGTACTTACTGAACTGTACCCAACTCCCAGCAGAAAGGGACTGCCACTCCTCCTTCCAAGTGGTTTAACACTGTCACTGCTTAAGGAAGCTCAGAGTGCATGACATTTAAAAAAAATCATGCCAGTGCATTTGTGGTGTTAAAAAAAAAAAAAAAAGTATGGCTCATGTTAACAGTCATTTATCTCTTTACAAAAACATTTAGTGTCTGCTTCTGTGTCCTCCTTTTTTGTTGTTGTGCTGTTTCATGCCCTCTTCATGTGCTCTTTTATACCTACAAGTGTGTGGAAAAAAGAAGTACACGTGTGTGGAGAGTAACAGACAGTGCTATGCCTTTTCTTCTGCTCCCTGGAGATGTCAGGACATGTCACTAGACTTGGTGCTCCTTGAGGTAACATAATCCCACAGTGTAGGAGTTTTACAGCCTAGGGAAGGAATGCCTCCAACACCTTTCCTAAGGGCAGATGTACACCCTAAAGTCATTTGCTTGTTTTCCTGCGCAAGACAGTCTTCTTTTGAAGACTGTAAATCATTTAGTGAATGAAAAAAAAAAAAAAAAAAGGAAGAAAATGATGAGCTAATGTGGCTATAATAAAAGCATACAGAGGGAAGGAAGGAGTTTCCCTGCACTGCAACATGGCCTCTAAATTTGATAATACACTTGCATTAACAAACACACTCAACATGACAAACGTGAAAGTATTGGTACTTGTTTGGGGATGAGAAAGTAGGGTCTCAGTCACTTTTTCCTGTTTTTTGTTTTTTGTGTTAAACCTGTTCCTCACCTATCTTGAGTCAATTGTGGGAAGGACTAATGGAAAGTAAAGAATAGATTGAAAATGAGGTGAGTATACCAAGTGTTTGCTCAGATCAGATTCCATTCTCACGAGCAAATATCCTAAAACCTTCATTTATTTGCCATTGAGCCTAAAAGTACCTGATGTCACAAGAATAAAGTAACTCATACGTGTTTAAAGATACTCAGCTTCTGTTTTATTTGTTGTAACTTCTAGATACAATTCTGGGTAAAGTTACCTAAGGGAATTATGCTTTTTGCAGTTTTCAAGTGACAAACTTAACTCAGTCTTAAACGAAACATGAACTTACTGGCCCATTTGACCAAGAATTCCAGGAGGTAGATATGACTTTAGGTATGGCTGATAGAAAAGGGGACACATCTCTGCAGTGTCACAATACCAAAAAAAAAAAAAAAAAAAAGTTTTTATTTGCTGACCTGCCTGGAAGTAGTCCTGGGGTTGTGTCTTTTTTGTCCTGATTGGAGTCATATAACCATCCCTGAATATTTCAGTGGTTATGGAATATATCTGAATGAGCCCAGGTTCCTGTTTCCAATCTGCTCAAGATGGTAATGATGGTAGTCTGTATGGAATGAGGAATCTGCCAGGTGAGAGGACCCCGGGACTAAGAGACCAACAAAATTTTATCCTTTCATCTGTAAGAAGGATTAACCACAGAGCTCAGGAAGCATTTCTAGTAGAGTGTAAGGCAAAAACAACCTCTTTAACAAACTGTTACCACTGGTCCAATGTGTAGTACTGGCTTCTAAAATTCTCATTGCGTTATACTTAGGCCATCTCACTTTCTTGGTGCCTATACCAAGGCTATTGAACCTTTCTTTATCTGTAGCTACACTGCAGGACCTATGAATTTTCCATTTACCCCATGTAGGAGCATTCCATATGCAGACAGGCCTAACTCTGAGCTACCATATGAGATCAACCTCAAGCAGGTAATTAATTACCCACAGGAAACTCAAAATAGTCTAACCAGAAGAAAGGAAACTGGTAAGAAAAGGGAAGATACCTATGTTAGTACGTATTAAAAATACTGTTTGAAACCATTATCAAAGCCAATGTGCTTTTATTATTTTTTGAAATAAAAAATAATAAAAATAAATTTAATAAATAATAAAAATTTATTTATTTATTCATGAGAGACATCCCTTTTATTATCGTTTTTATACCCAGAAGTTTGTACCTCTTAATCTCCTTCACCTATGTTTCTTACCCCTCCATCTCTAACTTCTTTGGCAACGACCAGTTTGTTCTCTGTATTTATGAGTCTATTTTTATTTGTTCTTTAGATTCTGCATGGAAGTGAAATGATACAGTTTTTGTTTTTTTTTTTCTGTATGGCTTATTTCAATTAGCATAATACTCTCTAGGTCCATCTATGTTGTGAATGGCAAGATTTAATTCTTTTTTATGGTTAAGTGGTGTTCCATTGTATATATGGACTACATCTTCATCCATTCATCTGCTAATGGACACTTAGGTTGCTTCCATGTCTTGGCTATTGTAAATAATGCTGCAGTGAACATAGGAGTGCATATATCTTTTCAAATTAGTGTTTTCATTTTCTTTGAGTAAATACTCAGAAGTGGAATTACTAGGTTATATGGTATTTCCATTTTAAATATTTTGAGGAAACTCCATAGTATTTTCCATAGTGGCTGCACCAATTTACATTCCCATTGACAGTGCACAAGGGTTCCCTTTACTCCACATCCTTACCAATACTTGTTATTTCTTGTCTTTTAAAGAAAAATTTATTACTGAAGTATAGTTGACATACAATATATTAGTTTCAGGTGTGCAGCGTAGTGATTCGGCAATACATTACCCAGTGCTCACCATGATTGAGTATACTTACCATGTGTCACCATACAGTGTTATTACAGTATTATTGACTATCTTTCCTATGCTGGTTTTTATCCCCATGACTTATTTATTTTACAATTGGAAATTTGTACTTAATCTCCTTCATCTATTTCACTCAACTACCATTCCCCTCCCTTCTGGCAACCACCAATTTATTTTGTTCTCTGTTTTTATGAGTATATTTAAGTTTTTTGTTTGTTTTTTAGATTCCACATATAAATGAAATCATATAGTATTTGTCTTTCTCTGTTGGGCTTATATCAGTTAGCATAATACCTTCTAGGGCCATCCAAGTTGCTGCAAATGGCAAGATCTTATTCTTTTATATACATAGGGGTTCCCTTTTCTTTATATCCTTGCCAATATTTCTTTCTTTCTTTTTTTTTACTTACAAATTTATTTATTTATTTTATTGGTGTTCAATTTGCCAACATATAGATTAACACCCAGTGCTCATCCCGTCAGGTCCCCACCTCGGTGCCCGTCACCCAGTCACCCCCACCCCCCGCCCACCTCCCCTTCCACAACCCCTAGCTTGTTTCCCAGAGTTAGGAGTCATTCATGTTCTGTCTCCCTTTCTGATATTTCCCACACATTTTTTTTCTCCTTTCCCCTTTATTCCCTTTCACTATTTTTTTATATTCCCCAAATGAATGAGACCATATAATGTTTGTCCTTCTCTGATTGACTTATTTCACTCAGCATAATACCGTCCAGTTCCATCCATGTTGAAGCAAATGGTGGGTATTTGTCGTTTCTAATGGCTGAATAATATTCCATTGTATACATACATCTTCTTTATCCATTCATCTTTCGATGGACACTGAGGCTCCTTCCACAGTATGGCTATTGTGGACATTGCTGCTAGAAACATCGGGGTGCAGGTGTCCCGGCGTTTCATTGCATCTGTATCTTTGGGGTAAATCCCCAGCAGTGCAATTGCTGGGTCGTAGGGCAGGTCTATTTTTAACTTTTTGAGGAACCTCCACACAGTTTTCCAGAATGTCTGGACCAGTTCACATTCCCACCAACAGTGCAGGAAGGTTCCCCTTTCCCCACATCCTCTCCAACACTTGTGATTTCCTGCTTTGTTAATTTTCCTCATTCTCACTGGTGTGAGGTGGTATCTCATTGTGGTTTTGATTTGTATTTCCCTGATGGCAAGTGATGCGGAGCATTTCCTCATGTGCTTGTTGGCCATGTCTATGTCTTCCTCTGTGAGATTTCTCTTCATGTCTTTTGCCCATTTCATGATAGGATTGTTTGTTTCTTTGCTGTTGAGTTGAATAAGTTCTTTATACATCTTGGAAACTAGCCCTTTATCTGATACGTCATTTGCAAATATCTTCTCCCATTATGTAGGTTGTCTTTGAGTTTTGTTGATGGTATCTTTTGCTTTGCAAAAGCTCCTTATCTTGATGAAGTCCCAATAGTTCATTTTTGCTTTTGTTTCTCTTGCCTTCATGGATGAATCTTGCAAGAAGTTACTGTGGCCAAGTTCAAAAAGGGTGTTGCCTGTGTTCTCCTCTAGGATTTTGATGGAATCTACTAAAGCTGTTCGGAAAGATAGAAAGAGATGGAGTACTTCCAAACTCGTTTTATGAGGCCAGCATCACCTTAATTCCAAAACCAGACAAAGACCCCACCAAAAAGGAGAATTATAGACCAATATCCCTGATGAACATGGATGCAAAAATTCTCAACAAGATACTAGCCAATATGATACAACAATACATTAAGAAGATTATTCACCATGACCAAGTAGGATTTATCCCTGGGATGCAAGGCTGGTGCAACACTTGTAAAACAATCAATGTGATTCATCATATCAGCAAGAGAAAAACCAAGAATCATAGGATCCTCTCAATAGATGCAGAGAAAGCATTTGACAAAATACAGCATCCATTCCTGATCAAAACTCTTCAGAGTGTAGGGATAGAGGGAACATTCCTCAACATCTTAAAAGCCATCTACGAAAAGCCCACAGCAAATATCATTCTCAATGGGGAAGCACTGGGAGCCTTTCCCCTAAGATCAGGAACAAGACAGGGATATCCACTCTCACCACTGCTATTCAACATAGTACTAGAAGTCCTAGCCTCAGCAATCAGGCGACAAAAAGAAATAAAAGGCATTCAAATTGGCAAAGAAGAAGTCAAACTTTCCTTCTTCACTGATGACATGATACTCTACATAGAAACCCAAAAGACTCCACCCCAAGATTGCTAGAACTCATACAGCAATTTGGCAGGGTGGCAGGATACAAAATTAATGCCCAAAAGTCAGTGGCATTTCTATACACTAACAATGAGACTGAAGAAAGAGAAATTAAGGAGTCAATCCCATTTACAATTGCACCCAAAAGCATAAGATACCTAGGAATAAACCTAACCAAAGAGGTAAAGGATCAATACCCTAAAAACTCTTCTGAAAGAAATTGAGGAAGACACAAAGAGATGGAAAAATATTCCATGCTCATGGATTGGCAGAATTAATATTGTGAAAATGTCAATGTTACCCAGGACAATTTACACGTTTAATGCAATCTATCAAAATACCATGGACTTTCTTCAGAGAGTTGGAACAAATTATTTTAAGATTTGTGTGGAATCAGAAAAGACCCCGAATAGCCAGGGAAATTTAAAAAAAGAAAACCATAGCTGGGGGCATCACAATGCCAGATTTCAGGTTGTACTACAAAGCTGTGGTCATCAAGACAGTGTAGTACTGGCACAAAAACAGACACATAGATCAATGGAACAGAATAGAGAATCCAGAAGTGGACCCTCAACTTTATGGTGAACTAATATTCGACAAAGGAGGAAAGACTATCTACTGGAGAAAAGACAGTCTCTTCAATAAATGGTACTGGGAAAATTGGACATCCACATGCAGAAGAATGAAACTAGACCTCTCTCTTGGACCATACACAAAGATAAACTCAAAATGGATGAAAGTTTTTAATGTGAGACAAGATTCCATCCTTGCCAATATTTCTTATATTTTGTCTTTTTTGTTGCTAGCTATTCTAACAGATGTTGGATGATATCTCATTGTGGTTTTGATTTGCATTTCCTGGTGATTAGTGAAGGATGAGTATCTTTTAATGTGTCTGTTGGCCATCTGGATGTTGTCTTTGGAAAAATGTCTATTTAGGTCCTCTGGCCATTTTTTAATCATTTTTCTGGTGTTGAATATGAATTCTTTATATATGTTAGATATTAACCCTTTATCTGATATATCATTTGCAAATATCGTCTCCCATTCTGTAGGTTGACTTTTTATTTTGTTGATGGTTTCCTTTGCTGTGCAAAAGCTTTTTAGTTTGATATAGTCCCAATTGTTTATTTTTTGTTTTGTTTTCCTTATCTGAGGAGACAGATCTGGAAAAATATTGCTAATGCCAATATCCAAGAGATTACTGGCTATGTTTTCTTTTAAGAGTTTTATGGTTGCAGGTCTTGTCTTACATTTAGGTCTTTAATCCATTTTGAGTTTATTTTGATATTTGAGTCCAGTTTTATTCTTTTGCATGTAGCTCTCCAGTTTTCCCACTACCATTAGTTGAAGAGACTTTTTCCTATTATATATTTTTGCCTTCTTTGTAGACTAATTGACTATTTAAATATAGATTTATTTCTGGACTCTCTTCTGTTCCAATTGATTTATGTTTCTACTTTTGTGCTAGTAACATACTGTTTGATTATGACAGCTTTGTAGTATAGTTTGAAATCTGGGATTATGATATCTGTAGCTTTGTTCTCTCTCAATATTGCTTTGGCTATGGGGGGGGTTGCCTACAAATTTTAGAATTATTTGTTCTGTAAATACTATTGTTTTTTTGATAGGTATTGCATTAAATCTGTAGATTGCTTTGGGTAGTATGGACATTTTAACAATATTAATTCTTCCAGTCCATGAGCATGGTACATCTTTCTATTTATTAATTTTAATAACAATTTAAAAAAATTTATGTTGAATGGCAGAAGTGGAAGTTTTCTGTATTTAAAGATATTTGTGACTAGGGTAACTTTTTGTTATAATGTATATAATTCTCTTCAAAAATATTTAGTTAGCTAGAAGTTAAGCTTTTTAGGTTTGACTCTACTTTTGCCCATTTAACCTAACCATTTATTGTTTCTATTATGTATTAGGCAGTGTCTTTCAGAGAAACACAATCAATAGAATGTATATGTATATAGAAGAAACTTTCTTTTACGGAAACTTTATTTTAAGGAACTAATTCATGCGATAATGGCGGCTGACAAGTCCAGAATTTGCAGGGTGGGCTAGCAGGCTAAAGACCCAGAGAAGAATCGATTCTACAGTTCAAGTTCAAAGACTGCCTACTGCAGAATTCCTTCTTGTCCCTAGGAGGGGTCAGTCATTTGTTCTATTCAAGTCATCATTTGATTAGATGAGGCTACTTTATAGAGGACAATCTACTTTACTCAAAGTTCATCAATTTAAATGTTAATCTTATCCAAAAATAGCCTTACAGAAGCATTTAGAATGTTTGATAAAAAATCTGAGAACTGTGGCCCAGACAAGTTGACACTTAATTTTATCACATATTATAAAGTATTGTGCTATATAGCAGATCAGGTTTTAGGAATTTGTGGTTATGTTCATGATCCAAAGATTTGCATATTTTAAAAAATTTTATGTAGATTTTATGGCTATGAAATGTTCCTGTTGGGGTACCTGGGTGGCTCAGTCAGTTAAGCACCTGCCTTTGGCTCAGGTCATGATCCCAGGGTCCTGGGATCAAGCCCTACATCCAGCTCCCTTCTCAGCGGGGAGCCTGCTTCTCCCTTTCCCTCTGCCTGCTGCTCTGCCTACTTATGGTTTCTCTCTATCAAATAAATAATTAAAATCCTTTTAAAAAAAAATAAAGGGGGGGATCCCTGGGTGGCACAGTGGTTTGGCGCCTGCCTTTGGCCCAGGGCGCGATCCCGGAGACCCGGGATCGAATCCCACATCGGGCTCCCGGTGCATGGAGCCTGCTTCTCCCTCTGCCTGCGTCTCTGCCTCTCTCTCTCTGTGACTATCATGAATAAATAAAAATTTTAAAAGAAATAAAAATAAAAAAAAAGAAAGGAAGAAATGTTCCTGTTCATACTTCCTTACATGAGAAATTGATGGCATGTATTTTCTGAACAGCTGAAGTGAATTCAGATTAGCATTGTTATAAGAATTTGTTGAAAATATTGTTTGGTGATCTTTGGAGATTTTTAAAAGAAAATCTGGGATCTTATAAAACCAATGCTTAAAATATATTTTTAAAGCAAAAATTCTTTAGTAATTTTTCCCCTAAAGTTGGAAATATTAAAGACATTGACAATGACCAGGGAAAAATGTTTCATGTTTCTAAGGATTAGCAGACTGTAAGAAAGGGAAAAGGGTAAGCTTTATGGTTCCCATGATGGTTTGATAATGGCCAACTGAGCCTATTCATTCATCAAGTACAGGACATAATGCCCCTTTACACACTCATTCACATCACTCCCACTTCCTGCATATTTTCAGCAGGAAAACTTGCTATTTGAATCAATAGTTGCTGTTTTCAATATATTTCCTTCCAGCATTCCGGAACCAAAACAATTTGTCCCTTTACAACTTGAAATCAGTTCCAGGTTTGTTTGTTTGTATTTATGTATATATATGTGTGTATATATGTATGTGTTCATTGTTTTCTTTAAAAGTGCTTATTCAATTTGTGAACTCTTACTAAAGAGAAGTGGAATGTATAAAGCATTCAGACACAAATAAGCCTGGTTGAGGTTCAATATTGTAAGAGGTAATATACATTTGCTCTTACCCACTGTGGGTACCAAAATTTTGATTATGATCATTTGCTTGTCCACATACTTATTTATAGTAATGCTTGGAGAGGCTTTGTAATTCTTACTTTAGGGAAATAATAAAAGTCTTAGCTTAAAATGACTGAACACATGCAGTGGAATGGAAATGACAATTATTTTACTGAGATGTTAATTTAAGCATGATGATATACAATAAGGAAATGGTTCAGATATTGATCCTCATTCTGTCCAAATTTTAGAACAAGTAAAATATCCTTCGTCCACGTGGCTAAGAGAAATATTTTTGTTGTGATCCAGATGCAGTTTGTACCCACCCACCCACCACACACACACACACCCCTCCTTTGTCTTACATGGCAATTTCTAGGTACAAATTCATGCTGTTCTGGATTAAGATGATGGAGTCAACTTGTGCTTCTCAGCCTGCCTTCTGCCTCTTGCAAAATTTACTTCTCAGAATCACTGTCAAATTTTTCTTACTAAGAAGGTTCATTTCTGTATCGCTCTTGAAAAAACTTCTGTTTTAATTGCATATTATCCTGGGGCTACTGCCTTCTTCTTTGCCAGGCCTCATACAACATTGTCTCTCATTTCTGTGCTTTATGTTTGTCTTCTGAGCTACTACTTTCCAACTACTGCAGTACTGTATTCTGACACCAATTCTCTGACATCCCAGTTGAACCGAATTAGAATTCAATTCTAACACTAACTACCTAGAGTTAGTACTGACCCCACAAGTTAAAGGTAAAGTTCTTCATAAGACTGCCTCCAGTTTAGATGCCAGCCATAAGTTTGGGTATCTTCAAGCCACCCTCACTTCTGCTTGGCTGGCTAAAAACTTAAGGGCTTTCCATAACCTCCTCAGATTTGATAATTTGTTAGAACAACTCACTGAACTCACAGAAGGTGCTATACCTTTGACTACAGTTTTATTATAGAGGTTACAGGTCAGGAACAGCCAAATGAACAGGTGCATAGGGCAAAGCTGGTTGGTGGGGTGGAATGTAGAGTTTCCATGTTCTCTTCTTCTGAAACTAGGTACATCACTCCCAGCACATCAGTGTGTTCACTAACCAGGAACCTCCACTGAATCTCAGTGCCCAAAGTTTTTATTGATGTTTCATTACACAAGCATAAATGATTTAGTGAATCATTGACTGTATGATTGAACTCAATTTCCAGCCCCCAGCCTGTCTCTCCTTGCCAGTTTGAGTTGGTCTATTTGAAGGTATTTAGGGCCTACCAAGTGTTGCCTTATTAGCATAACAAAGGCACTCCTTATCACTGAGGAAATGCCAAGGATTTTTGAAGCTCTGGTCAGGTAAGAGGGACAAAGCCAGATATAGATACAGATAGAGATAATGATTTTTATCTACCACAGGTAGATTCTTCCCATTTCTGATGTCTATTTGTGACATGATTAGGAAAAGTTAAATTGGCCTACTTTTGGTGAGAAAATCCTGCCTGGCTTGCAGGCTAAAAAGATGATCCTCCTATTAGGTAGAAACACGGATGACATGATATTTCTGTTGATGTGACTAAATACTGTTCTGTCATAGGTCAGGGACTCACTGTTTAACCCTTTCACAATCTATTCTTATGTGTGATATAAAAGTACTTTTTAAAATTAAGTATTTATATTTCCTTTTAGGATTTTCATATTTCGACTAACTAAAGGTAAAGCTTCAATTAGTAATATTTATTGATCCCCTATTATGTGCAAGACACTTCGGATGCACATTAAAACAAGTTCCTTTTCTCTGTAGTTCTTAAATAAGAGTTTAAAAGCTGAGTGATAATATATGTCAGTGGTTCCAAACTTTATTCTTTTCCAAGCAAAGCTACTCTTGTTAAAAGAGCAGTACTAAAACCCTTCCTAGAACCTCAGGAGTTGGGCACTGGCACACACACACACACACACACACACACACACATCATCATCATCATCATCAGTACAAGCTACATTATGAAGGATTTTGCAAAACAAAACATGACTGGCTAAAATAACCAGAATGGATGAGGTGGTCTAAGAGTAGAGGAATGAAAGATTATTATAGGAAGCTAAAGTTCCTGTGAAGGCTACATTGGGTAAGGGAATTGAGTAGGAGAATGGCAAGCCTGTTTGGGGAGGAATAAGAGAAACAAAAGAAGTAAGGAAGTGGAATCTCTTCTTTGAGACACCATAGCTTATACTCTGTTTTAGCTGGAGCATCAGGTATATGTAGTCAAGCAATGGTGTATGGAATTGTGTCTGTCTGTTTGGCAAAGAGGGAAATAGGAAGTTTTTAAGATGATGACTTGTAGTGTGAACCGGGACAGATGAAGCCTTTAGGCTGGGTAACAGTTGCAAAAGCATTTGAAAATGTTTAGGTAGATGATAGACTCCAACCAGGAATGATAGTGGGGATGGGAAAAGAGGTACAGGGACATAGTTAACTTTGAAAAGGACATAGCCACAGAATTTGGCAAGTGGTAATGAGGAATTTTCCTGGTGGAAATACCAGAAGCTTGAGGAAAACACAAAATCACGATTAGCTGAGATCAGACAATAATATCTTCAGGCAGAGTGGAATCTATTAAAATGTGAGATACTCTTTTTTGCAACAGTATTTTCAGGTTTACATGTTAGTTGGAAAGAATTATAGGGATTGGTTAATTGTTCACCTGTGCATTTAAGTTTGTGAGAATGGATGATGGCCTGATAATGTATTGTAATAGTAATCTGGTACATTAGCTAATACATTAATGTACATTAATATCAAAATAGTTTACTTGATATCAGTGTTACAAAAATGTGACATTTGCAGTGTAAAAGAAGTTTGTCTTTTTTGTCCAGTACGTAATGGAGTACTTAGAGCATTAAAGCAACATCTGGACAATACTTGCTTTATAAAACCAATTAGGTAAGCAAATATTGACTGTAATGGCATTTTAACAGCTGAAAAGCATATTTCAAAATAAAACAGGAAGGCCATTCTTAGTTTAAGGTAAACATTTTCAAGATGAACATTTATTTCAAACATTGCCTTGAATCTACCCAAGCTGAACTCTTTTGCAGATTGCTTCACAGTTGACCACTGTGTCACACCCCTAATAGAGGCTGTCTACAGGAAGCCATTGACTCAAATACTTTGGTCAAACACCTTTTTTTCGGGGCAGTAGCCAATTTTTTTTCAAAAGCAAAAATGTTTTGTAGATGGACCCATTGATTCACTAAACCCACTGCAGTCTGTGGATTCTTTCCCTTGAAATCTGAATAAATTGAACAGTCAGGTTTATTTATGGTTAATTACTAGAGGCTTAAGGTTAATTACCATGTTTTCATACCATTAATTTCCTTCACAAAGAATTCTACTGGTTGGTTTACCACATCCACTAGTCAGCCAGCCAACTAGCACAGGAACTAAGTGAGGAACAGATAGCTGGTTCCCTGGACATTTCTAATCATTTTCATTTCTGGGGCATTTTTTAAAAGATGATAGAAACTAATGTTCCTTCTACCTTGTCTTTCTAGAACATACCTTCTGTGTGTTTGATGACTAAAGAACACTTTTCTGAGTTTTAGACTTTGAATTTTTTTTTTTTTAACTTCTTATTTGGAGTTGAAAGTTTGTCCAGACTGGTTTGATATTTCTGAGTGACTTGATGAGATTAAACACAAAGTCGATTTCTCTCTGAATGCTTTCTTACTGGCTTCTTCATGCAAATGTCACTGCTGTACTCCTCTTGAACTCCCTTCTTTATCTGTGAAATAAAAACTTCCTCTGTGAAATAAAAACTTCCTCTATAAATCTCCACTAGCCTCCCTGGAAATATTCAGTGTGTGGAATAAGAGACTGAAATTTTGTGACACTTTTATGGTAAAGCAGAAAATATAAAACTTGATTCATATATATATGTGAATTATATATTCATATATAATATATATGAATTCATATATAATTCACATATATAGTAGGATAGATATGTGAGTATCTATATAGATATATGTACATATAAAATACAAATTGCGGGATCCCTGGGTGGCGCAGCGGTTTGGCGCCTGCCTTTGGCCCAGGGCGTGATCCTGGAGACCCAGGATCGAATCCCACATCGGGCTCCCGGTGCATGGAGCCTGCTTCTCCCTCTGCCTGTGTCTCTGCCTCTCTCTCTCTCTCTCTCTCTCTCTCTCTGTAACTATCATAAATAAATAAAAATTAAAAAAAAATACAAATTGCTTGACTATTATTCTTTGATATATTAGGAACAATGTTGAAAGTAGTTAGGAGTCAGGAGACCCCATGGCCTGGCTCCACATCTGTGTGGTTTTAAGTGTCTGCACCTCATATTTGGCTCCTGATTCCTTTTAAATAGATAAATTTATATCTTTGATTATTAATACTGATACTCATGTGTTACCATTCTAAATGACATATATTTGAAAGCAAGGTAAAGATGGAGAGCTAAACACTTTTTTTTCCATGGTGATCTGTTTAAAGTCATCATAACTGTAGTGTCTCTAATCAGATGGGGGCCCTCAAATGTGGAGTGACGGCCACTTTGGGTGGAAGCTGGTGTCATAGGCGGTGAAAGAATTCACTCAAGTCAGAACAAAGGAGATAGAAGTTTACTGAATACACTGCAAGGGAGCAGCAGCAGGCAGGACACCAAAGCAGAGACTGCCACAAGGCAGTGGGCAGAGACTGTATTTAAAAGGGAAAGGTGAGGAGGTATGGGGACATGTAGAATTTTCTCTTTTTTGGTAACTATGCCTGGTTGTAAATAGTCCATTGGTTAGTTATGACCTATGGTTATTTTGAGATGGGTTGCCTGATGGGCCTGTTTGTGTTCACCTCTGAGGCTGCTGTGGGCTCTTTCTACATTCCATTGTTCAAGCCTGTTCCCTAAAAGTGCTGCTACCATATATACTTAAGAGAAGTAACTCTGGCAAGCACAGTTGCTAGCATGTAGTTTCTTTTCTTTTTCCTGAAACCCATCAGAAGTTGCATGATGGGGCACCTGGGTGGCTCAGTCAGTTAAGTATCTCACTCTTGATTTCAGCTCAGGTCATGATCTCAGGGTTGTGAGATCAAGCCCCATGTGGGGCTCTGTGGTGGGCATAGAGCCTGCTGAAGATTCTCTCCCTCTCCCTCTGTGCATCCCCCCCAACCTCCAACCCCCAGATCCTGCTTGCACATACTTTCTCTCTCTCTAAAAAAAACCCAACAACAACAACAACAACAACAAAGATATTCCATGACTGAGGAGAAAGTTTGGAAGTCCTAGAGGTGCCCCCACCACCAACTACAACAGGGTTAATTTGTTTTTTTTCAGAGTGAAAAATAACTTTATTCACTCAAGCACAAATCTTTTTCTTGTTCTAGTTTATCCTTTATTTGCCAGTTTGCAATCACTGTCACCTTGAACACTGATATACCCTGAAAATTCAACAAAATGAGTAGTAATCAGTTAAATGAACAAAGTAAGAATAAAGAAGAAGATGGAACAAGAGGGAAGGAATGCAAGAGAAAGATGCCTGGTTGAAGTTAATTTCAATACCTACCATGCCCTTGTATATAAGATTTGGTACCAATTGCCACTCTTGCTCACAGGATTCAGTTGCTGTAGTATGATACTTTTTTTTTTTTTTTTTTTAGCACCAGTCTAATGAAAATGATAATGAGAATAGTGACTAATGCTTCTTTACCTCAGAAAACCTTCATACTAGTATTAAAAAAAATTCCATATTTCATATAAATTTCTTTAAAAAATGGTAAACTTTTGGAAAAAGGAAGATATATATCTATAAAATCTCAGAAAGAACATTTCTAAGGTAAGCAGACATTAAAATGTTTGCTTAAAACAAAGTCTGTCAAAATGACCTACAAAACATTGGAAACTTACTTTCCAAGTAGTTTGATGTGAAATGTTCCTCTATGTCTAGTGAAGTAGAGACTTGAACAAGCTAATATATACAATCTGAAAATTAACATCACCTGGGTGATGAAATTTTCTTTCTTTTCCTGAAATTATCATGGTCTTTTTGGTTTATTATTCTCTGATATTTGAATTGGAGAATCATAAGAGAATCTCAGGACACAAAAGAGTCAGTTTTTGTTGTTGTTCTCCTCTTGATGTATAATTATTTCATTTTAATTCCAGTGTAGTTAAAATACAGTGTTGGTTTTTTTTTTAATTTTTATTTATTTATGATAGTCACAGAGAGAGAGAGAGGCAGAGACATAGGCAGAGGGAGAAGCAGGCTCCATGCACCGGGAGCCCGATGTGGGATTCGATCCCGGGTCTCCAGGATCGCGCCCTGGGCCAAAGGCAGGCGCCAAACCGCTGCGCCACCCAGGGATCCCTAAAATACAGTGTTATATTAGTTTCAGATGTACAATTTTGAATGCTTAATGGCTTAAAAAAATAGGAGTAAAAATCGTTTGCCAACTTTGCCTTTTAGTAGCAATATGAAATTTGCTAACTAAAGTAAATTATTAAAAACTTTCCTTTTAGATATTATTTTTTTTAAAACTTTAGGAATGCACACAACTAATACATAAATAAATTTGTGGTGAGTATTAAATAATCAAAGGTCATAGACTAGGAATCAAGAGAGCTTCATGACGTGGGTGTGTTTGAGTATTACTTTGAAAGATGGTGTATTTTGACAGATAGAAGATGAGGGAATAGAGTGAGTAAAGATCTAGAGTCTTAAAAAGTTGAGTACATAATCATAGAATCGGAAGTCCTTTGGTCTGGCTGACAGGTAGGGTACGTGAAGAGATATAGTCAAGGTTAGGGTGGTTGCTTTAGGCCAGATCCTAGGTGGCCTGAAATGTCAGACTGAGGAGTTTGACTTTATGCTTTCAGAAATAGTTTCTCACCAAAAGATTTTAAATATGTGGACAGAAGAGTGATGATGTAAGTAAGTTGTATTGCAAGCCTGGATCTTAATGATGCCACTCAATTTTTATCCTTATTCTTTCTAGACAATTGTGAAATTTAAGGTACATATTGAAAGCACGTACAACAAAGATATTGAATTTATTGACTAATAATAAAGCAAACACGTGTCAGGAAATACTATCCCGAAGCCAACTGATCATGTAAATCTTCCCCATTGACTAGAGATAACCATTGTCCATTTTGTGGCATCCTTTTTTCTTTTCCTTATATTTTTACTATCTATGTATAAATTACTAAGCAAAAAGGGTGCCTACGTGGCTTAGTTGGTTAAGCATCTGACTCTTGGTTTTAGCTCAGGTCTTGAGATGAAGCCCAGTGTCAGGGCCCATGCCCAGTACAGAGTCTGCTTGTCCCTTTCCTTCTGCTCCTCCCCACCCTCTCTCTCTTTCTCATAAATAAATAAAATCTTAAAAAAAATTACCAAGCAATATAATTTGTATTATCAGTTTTGAATTTTGTATGAATGGCATTTCATATAAATGACATTTCATGTACATGGAATTTTAATTTTATTCTATTATGTCTAATTTTTTCATTCAATAAGATGTTTGTAAGATTCATCCATGTTGTTATATATGATAGTAGTTCATTCTTTTCACATTTATGTATAGCATTACATTGTTTGAATATACTACAGTTTCTTTAAGTTACTTTCAATAGGTTCTTTCTAATTTTGGCCTATTATGAGAAATGCAGATATATATATTTGTGTGTATATATATATATATATATATATATATATATATATATATATGTATGTGTACCATATTCTTGAATTTCTCTCAAGCCTATACTTAAGGGTGAAATTGCTAAGCCATCAGGGGATGAATAGATAATACCAAACCATTTTCCAAAGTGGTTGCACCTCTTGCACTTCAACTACTGATCTATAAGAGTTCCCCTTGTTCCCCAAACTCAACAACATTTGGGATTTTCAGATTATATTCGCCAATCTGCTTTCATTGTGTTTCTAATTTTCATTCCCTGATTACTATTGAGGTTTAGCACATTTTCATATATTTTGGGGGCACATTTAGATTTTCTATTTTGTAAAGTTTATTTTTGTTTTGGATTACTTTTTCGTTTTTCTTTTAGTGATTCTTTATATGCTGCAGACCTAGTACTTTGTTGTTGTTGTATATGATTCGGACATCTCTCCTAGAGTTTCTGATTTGTATTTTCCTTTCTTTATGAATCTTTTGATCAACAGAAGTTTTTAAGAAGTTATTAAATTGATTAATGGGGAAATGTTAGTTAAAGAAAAAACTTACAGTTATAAGATGAGCAAGTTCTGAAGATCTTATATACACCTTGGTGATTAATGCTGCATGGTATGGTTGGAAGTTGCTAAAAGAGTAGATCTTAAATGTTCTAACTCCAAAAGAAAAGGCAATTATATGAAGTGATAGATGTGTTAACTAACTTTGTTGTGATAATCATTTCACAATGTGTACATGATCAAATCATCAAATTGTACATCTTAAAGTTACATGCTATTTATATCTCAAAATAGCTGAGGTAAAAAGTTATTAAAATTTATTAAACTTTTCTTTAATGGTTAGCATTTTTTTGTCAATAAATTTTACTCTACCTCAAGGTCTTTGTGTTAGTTTCCTATTCGCTGCCATAATAAATCAGCACAAACTTAGTGGCTTAAAATAACAGAAATTTGTTACCTTAAAGATCTATAGGTCAGAAATCTGACACAGATCTCATTGGGCTAAAATCAAGATGTTGGTAGGGCTCTGTTCCTTTCTGAAGTGAATATCCTTTCCTTGCCTTTTTTAATCTAGAAGAGGCTTCCCACATTTCTTGGCTTGTGCCCCCTTCCTCTCTCTTCAAAGCCAGCAATGGTGAGTTGAGTCCTTTTCACATCACATCACTTCTTCCACTTTTAGGGACTTTTGTTATTACAATGAACCCATCTAGATGTTCTAGAACAAGTCTCCCTATTTTAAGGTCAGCTGGTTAGCAATCTATATCCTTACTTTCCCTTCGCCGGGTTACCTATTAACAGGCTCCTGAGTTCTTCAGAAGGGCACTTTTTTACCTGTGAATGTATTTTTAAAATATGATCTTCTAACATGTCTTTCTCACTAAATCCATTTCTCATCAGCATGTATTATTGAGTATCTACCATATATACAAGGCAGCATACCAGGTGAATGCATTCCACACTCCAGTTCTAGTAGGAAGAGACAGATAAAATGGCAGTTGGTATATTGCATAATAAACGCTTGATAGGGGTTTCATCCACTCTTGCTGCTCATGGAAGATTTGATTGGGAGAAGGATGTATCTAATTTAATTTTTGACAGGCAAGAGGTTTTAATGAATCAAATGGGTCAATGCAGGAAGGAAAAGGGGGTTGAAACAGAAGGAATAGCACATGCACATGCACATGCACATGCTAGAAGGAGGAAAGAGAATGCTGGTGGCATTGTAGGTGGTTTACTATGGCTGAAAGGAAAACTTAGGTGGGATGGGGTTGGAGATGCTTGAGATGCACGTGGAGAGTTAGATGGAAGCCAGATGTTAGAGACTCTCAAGAACGTGGTTGGGAAACTTGGAGAAAGTACTTTATACAAAGACAACAGCAATGTTTAAAAGCAATGTTAGCAAGAACATTTTCATTACACTATAAAAAGGGACTCATGAGGATATGAGACATCCAATGATTCTGCCTCAGCAATCAAAAGCATGTTACTGTGTTATGAGTGTTTTGGGGTGAAGTCTGAGTGATAGTCACAGAGTAATGCCAGGCTATTTGAGAGCTAACAGCAAGTCACTTACACTGAAGCCAAATTCAGTCATTGTACTCAGTGACCTGCTAGAGCTCCAAGTTCTAGTATAATAAAGGAGTCATAAGTGGTCTTTCCCATTGTTTATTTACACAGAACTCCCAACACTTTAGAGATTCATCTAGTAAAGTCCATTTTAGAAAGGAAGGAATTATTTTCTGGCTGTAGTTTCCTTCAAGTTTATGAAGTCAAATTCTTTCTTTAATAAGGGGAACTTGAATATAATAAGCAAAACTTGAGATTAAAAAAATTCCTTAACAGGAAAAGCTATTAATTGGAAAAATAAGATTTTATGAGTCTACTTCCATCATACTAAATTCAAAAAATTCTTGGATAAATTTCTACTTTTTCTCTAAGTTGCTCTAGTGACTTTTCCATATAGTTAACTGTTTGAACTGCAGTTTGGTCTTGGAAAAGATTATTTTCTGGAATATCTAGGATCTTTGTCCCTCTAGCTTCATAAATTCATTTTAATTAACATATTTATTGAACATCTAAATTTTTATTGTTTCTGCTGATTATTTTTCATTTACATAATAAACACTGAATGAACACTATGTGCCTGGCTCTCACAGCTCAATTAAAGAATCAGGTGTAAACTAGAGTGAAAATAGGGGTCAGAAAGGCATTCAGGAATCATCAATACATTCATTTAAAGTTATGGATAGCAAGAGAGGAACTACGACAAGCACAAGCACACATTCATTACCAATCATCTATCATCCATCCTTTGTAATTTACCTGTTATATTATCTCTACTCTTTGTGCCTTTTATGAGCAACAATAATTTCAAGTTTTGCTTTGTTGTTGTTTTCTTAATCTGCCAAGTTGCTTTCCAGTTGTGCTTGTGTACTTAGGAAAAACTTTTACATGCCTATAAATTAACTCATGTTCAAAAGTCGGTCTTTGTTTTTTTTCTCTATACTTGAAAAATTCCGACTCTGAATATATTTCAAGGTTTAAAATAAGTAGTTCTGTGTTATGACATCCTTATGTATAATATATAAAACTAAGTAGATACAAAGCAGTTATTCTTATATAAAATGAATATTTAAATTACTGTGTAGTCTTCAGATAGCTTAATTCCACTAATCACCATCACAGACTAATCTAATTTAATCCATTTGCTCAGTTACAGAAGAATGTATGCACATGTAAAATGATGTCACAATACGCTTTAAATTGCACTATTTGTTATTTTACACAATTACATTATGTATAGAAGCCTGGGAACCCCAAGACCACAGTTTGTAGATATAGTTTTTAAAAGTTTCAATATTTAAAAATGTTTTAAGATACAATTTTCTTTATTATATTGGATGAAGCTCTTCTAAAGTAGGATAATTGGAAGACCTTTATGTTTACTGAATTTTTGTTCCTTGATATCCCAATACGTGAAATTTATAGACCCTTCAAAATAGGAAAGAACTGGAAGTGTACCTAAAATTTATGGTTTTACTTGGCAGGATAATTAATGTTATGTCCTCTGTCATGGAATATATGTGATAACATTGATAACACTAAGCTATACTTTTGCAATAAGACTTTTTGTTATGTTGCTAAATGATGGTTTGCTTATTGAAGAAAGAGGAAAACAAAACAAAACAAAACAAAAAAAACCCTGACCCGCTAGTATTTGTTCCTTCCTGGGATATTATGGTCATTCTTAGTTCAACCTTGAGAAACAAAAGATAAAATTGTTTGTGACCACTCCATCCTATTTACTTAAAGTATAGAGTGTGGGAAGGGGGAGTCTGTCTAGATATTATCCATTTGTGCAGAAAATACAAAAATGGAAGACATTTTAATCACTATATCTAATTGTAATAGAAAATAAATCACTGAATGCAACATGAGAAGTATTTCAAAGCCAAACTAAAATAAAGAATAGTAACAAGAAAACAGGAAACTGGCTGGAACAGGATTTAGTAATAATTCAAGATGTGATTTAAGACTCGTAGGTCCCAGCTCTGAAATGATTGCCTTTCTCTCTGTGTGATTTCAGACCGTTTAGTGAGGATTTCTGGGCTTTAGTTTTATCTACAAAATGTAAACAGCATAGACTAATTTCTTTGAGTCCAGTGGAGGTTCAGCCCCTTCCTCAGAGTTGATCAATAAGCTATATATATTAATGGAGTCAAGTTGATTCTATTTGTCATGCTTACTCACCTGGCTGGAAAACACTATGATCAGATCACAGACTTTGTTTGACCATACAGGAAAAATGGAAATTTTACAGTTACAAAGTCCTCTTCAAATTTTCATGCTCTGAGAGATTTTCTTTACATCCTTAAAATTTTTATTATTAATTGAATAAATTCTCCATCCAGAGTGTTTCTTTCCTGAATCATTATTCATATAAATATGATATTTAAATTTGCTTATGATTATAATTAGCCACAGTTATTCTGATAGCAAGCATGATTATAACTGCTACAATGTAGAAAGTCTGGGTCATTAAGAACCAACTATGCAGAAAGATGGGAATTAGCCATGAAAAGAGCATGATTTCAAGATAATACCCAATTTCCCTTTCAATCTTGGCTTTGCAAATCAGTACTTACTTTATTTTGTTACATAAAAATAAATTAAATTCTTAAAGTTCTATGAGAAAACACAATAATATTATTAAGTCCTTAAATAAGACCCTAGCTACATATCCACTGTGAATTGGTCTATCACATTTTCCTAGTAAAATTTATAAAGAATTGTTTCCAAGGTATGTAGATTATAACATTAGTATCCACTGGTTTTAGTTATAAGAACCCGTCAGATAGGATACTCATTTATCTCGAATCCTTTGCTTCCAAACTGTTAAATGTACCTGGCAATTAATTTCAAATTTTTGTTGGCACTTACTACAATTCTTACCATATAGCTGTGAATTGTCTAAAACATAATCTCCTCTCTTAGTAAGTTTAGAACACTTTTGGAAAGATTAAAAAAAATTACATAACATTGCAAAAACAAAAAAGCATTTTATTTAGTAGATTTCTTCTGTCTCTCTTTCCTTATTTGAATGTTCAAATATTTTTAAGTGTATGATGATTGTTAATCTTTATGGTAGTTGATATCATTTTGCCTTTCTTTGGAATATAAGATATATTACCATAAAAGTCATATCAAATATTTGAGCTCAATTCTATTTTGGATTTCAATTCATGGAATAACAAGATTTAGAAAGTATTATGTGTCAGATTTCCCTAAGAAGATTTGAAATCAGATTTATCGGAATCAGTATAATAGAACAACTAATATTATCCACATTTTATTTAACAACGGCTTATTTTTAAAAGCCACATATTATGATACTGCTTTGGGGAAGTTTAATAGGCTGTCTTTCCTTAGGTTATTCATAAACAAATTGTGGATGAAAAATTTGAAACCGTTTTAGTCTTATATTTACTAGCTAGAATAGATTCTCCTAGAATCTAAATATTTTATAGATATATCACTTTTCTCATAGTGACATGGATTTTAAAATTGCGCCCTTGGAACAACCTCAGGGAATAATGACAATGAAAATCACTTTTACCAATAACTTGTTATCCATTCTCTATTGTAAAATCATCAATAGTATCTTTTAATGAATCTTTTGATTGCAGATTGGCTTTTCCACTTGAGGCAGAGGTGGGTTAGATAGATAGGTTTTGCAGTGGTGCTGAAACCAGCAAACTTGGGACCAGAAGAACAGTCTTCTCTTATTTCCAGATTTCTGTATCAAGGTATATCATAGTACGTTGACCTCATGTGAAGACATATAAATATGTAATCTTTTCTTTTAGTCTAAATAAATTCTGTCTAGGAGTCCTGCCATAATGTTTGTGTTGATAATATTTTTAGCAAGTAGAGATTAACAAAGAAATCACAGTCTCTAGTAATGAAGTTTGAGTCTGAGAAATATAAGTACTTTTTAAATTTTTTTGACTGCTGTGAGTTCAAATTGCAAAGATATTCCCTAAATGGTCATGTCCCTGCTTTTATAGTAACCTGTTGAGTTCTCTAGGATAATGTGATGGTGATATAAACCCACAAAAAAGTAATTTCTTTTTCAAGGTACCTCTTTTTATGGTGATTAACAAAGATGGTACAATTAAAATATTAACTGGAGTTCTCAGAAAGATTGTAGTAGGATGTATGGGCGGTTTTATGCTTTCCTCTTAATTATGTTTAACTCCCCACATAACAAATCCAGAGGAAATGCAGAGAAGACAGGAATCTGTAAGAAGAATCTCAAAATGTAATCCTGCTAGTACTTCTCAGAAGCACCAACAAATGGCAACAAGGTTTAAATGTGTTGCATATTCTTTGCAAATTAGACATTAGTTTTGCATATAGTTCAGGGAAAAAATATGTGAAAGAGAATGAGACTGTCCTCCTAGTTCCTATTAAAGTCAGAGTACTGAATCTAAACAATTCTTTTCTCCTCCCACTCCCCCTCCTTCTTCCATCATTCTTCAGATGCCCACCAAAAGTCAGGTTAACAGCAGATGACAGTAGGACACAGTCCCTGCCCTCATGAAGATTATGTTGAACTGCAAATACATGAGCTAAAAATATGCAATATAGAGAGCTGACATGAGATTGGAGAAATGGAGAGTGCAGAGAGGATGGGGCAGGAGAGGGTGAGACTGAATTCTAGACAGCGGGAATAAATCTACACTTAAGTTTTAAGTAAACAGATGAGTTTCCAGAAAGGCTTTGTCTATACTAGTTTTCTCACTTTTGGAAAGTAAATGTTTATCTACCCTAAGGGATTTTAGGTACACTGAAAATCACATATAATTCTGTGTTTTCATAGTCAAACTAAACTGCCTGCTTGGTTGCAGTTGTTTTATACTCTTGTGTTCAAGAGTCACTTCTTCCCAGCTGGCGGATCACACAACTCAAGCTCCTTTTCCAGGGACCAACTATCTTGGGCAGGAAAACTTGACAGCTATTGGTTCTGTTCCCTGGGTGAACTGGTTAGTGTCCTGTTGCTTTTATGTAACTTGAAAGATGGATCCAATTTCAACCGTGTAAAGCTATAATTACATTGTCACTACTTGCATGTTATGTTATCTCAAATAATGAAGGCTTTGGGGGAAAAAAACCCTAGTTCCATTCAGCACTCTAAGGACAATGCCAGCTTAACATCAGAGTGATTACAGAATATGTAAGTCAGTCTAGAACTGACTGGTTAAAGTTAAACTATATTTTCTGTACTTTGATTAAACACAGTGAAGGGTGACAGAGTTAATAGAAATGTTAATTCTATGGACATGGGTGGAGTGATGTGAAAAAAATTAAATTATTATTGAATCATTAAAGAAAAGTCCAATATGTTCAGAGTCCTGAGGATTTAAAAAGTTGCTTTAACTTGTTGCATAATTGTCTAAATTACTGACTCTATCCCACCAGGTTACTCTGGTGGTGGTGGTTTTGGGGACCAGAGACTGGGAAGGGAGGTTGGGAGGATAAGGAAATGTAAGTTCTGCCACTGAATTATCCTGTTTTACTTTCTAGTTAATTATTTAAATTGCCTATGTCTTTCTGTGCTATCTATCTTCTTTCGTTTGTGGAGGGATTTCCTTTCCAGCAACTAATATGTTCTTTCTGGATCATGTTGTTTATTGTAAATGCCTAAAAACCACAAATCACCCCATGGCTATTTAGACATATGGGTAGTCTGAGCAGACACTAAGCTGTGATCCTGCAATACTACATTTCCCCTTTTATCACGTTTATGTGATTCTGTTGTAATTAGTCCTTCCTGCTAGGGCTAGGTGCCATATGTCGTTCCTTGCCCACTCATGCATTCTAGAGCCTAAAAGATCACTTGGCAATAATAAATTTCTAAGGAACAAATAACTGGATAAGTGATTCAATGTGTAACCAATACACACAGAAAAAGTGTTCAGAATACAGTTTTTAAATGCCTGTTAATTCATTATCCTGTTGTTGGAGAAATTATTTAATATTGTCTTTGCTTAAGTCTAGTGGCTTCTATACGGACTCTCAGAGTTGCTCTTTTACAAAATTGACTTTGAATAGATTAGACTTTTTTGGGGGGTATTATTATTAATGAGTGTGGCAGATTTTATTTTCCAATATATCTTATACCTGTGGTTTGCTTACAGTGTGACATTGATATTTTCTCAACACGAAGTAAGTTCTGTATCCACCCTACCATGCCCCCACCCCTCCCCTGGCCCACCACCACTGAATGTGGATGGGCTAGTCTCAGTCACTCCCATCTAAGGAATAGAAGCACTAGAAGTAACTGAGTGACTTCTGTGAGACTAGGTCATTAAAGGTGAAACTGCTTCCACCTGGCTCTACTTCCCTCTCTGTTAGGACACTTGTTCTTGGAACTTGGCCACCATGCTCTGAGAAAGCCCAGGCTATGTGGCCAGACCATAAGAAAGTGTTCTAGTCAACACTCCCAGCAAAGGTCTCGGCCCACAGCCAAACGTCCTCTACCAGACATGTGACTAAAGGTGTCTACAGATGATTTCAGCCCCTTGGAGCCTTCCAAGTGAGATCTCAGATGTCTCAGAGCAGAAAAGCCATCTTGTTCTAGCCTGATGAATTTCATGACCATCTTAATGACTTGGGGGAAGGGCTTAATTTTTTAATCCTAGGCATTGTAATGGAATAAAGATTTAGCTTTTATTTTACTTGTTGAGATGATTTATTGAGATCTAATTCACATATCCTAAAACTCACCATCTTAAAATGTACATTTCAGTGGTTGTAGTATATTCACAAGGTTGTACAACCATCACCATAATCTAATTCCGGAACATTTTCATCAGCCAAAAAAGAAACTTCATACTCATTAATGGCAGTTTCTCCCTTTTTTCCTTCCTCACCAGCCTGTGGCAACCATTAATCTACTTTTTGCCTCTATGGATTTGCCTGTTCTGGACATTTCATACAAATGGGTTGTCTTTTTATTGTTGAATTGTATAGGTATTTATATATTCTGGACATTAAATCCTTATTCAGATTTGCAATAATTTCTCCCATTCTGTGGATTGTATTTCACTTTTTGAAGTGTTCTCTAATGCACAAATGTTCTTAATTTTTGTAAAGTCTGATTTATCTGTTTTTTCTTTTTTCCTTTGGGTGTCATATCTAAGAAACCATTGCCTAATCCAATACCATGAAGCTTTTGTGCTGTGCTTTCTTTTATAAGTTTTATCTCTAGCATTTAGGTCATTAACCCATTTTGAATTAATTTTAGTATATAGTGTGAGTTTAGGGTATCAAATTCATTCTTTTGCATGTGGCTATCTGGTAGTCTTAGCAACATTTGCTGAAAAGACTATACTTTCCCCCTTAAATTATCTTGGCACCCTTATTGAAAATCTATTTGACCATAGATGTAAGGGTTTATTTCTGGACTCTCCCTTCTGTTTCATTGATCTATATGTCTATCTTTATGCCAGTACCATGATATATTGTAGCTTTATAGTAAGTTTTGAAATTATAAAGTGTGAATTCTCCAACTTTGTTCTTTCTCAAGATTGTTTTGGCTATTTTGAGACCCTTGCATTTCCTCATAAATTTTAGGATCAACATGATAATTTCTGCAAAAAAGGGAGAATTTTTATAAGAATTGCATTGAAATTGTAGATCAATATGGAAAGTATTGCCATCTTAACAATATCATTTTCCAAACTATATGCATGGAGTATATTTCTATTTATTCAGATCTTTAAAATTTTTTTCAAACAATGTTTTGTAGCTTTCAGTGTACAGTTCTTGCACTTTATTTGTTATATTTATTCCTAAGTATTTTATCATTTTTGAGTCTATTGTAAATGGAATTGTTTTATTAATTTCATTTTTGGGTAATTTCTACCAGTATATAGAAATGCAACTGATTTTTATAAATCTATCTATAACCTGCAAACTTGGTGAACCTTTTGATAAGCATTTTCTTTTGTGAATTCCTTAGAATTTTTTGTGTATAAGATGATGTCATCTACAAAAAGAGACTCTTACTTCTTCCATTTTAATATGGATGTATTTGATTTCATTTTATTGTCTAATTGACCTGGCTAGAACTTCTAGTACAATATTGAATAAAAATAACAAAAGCAGACATCTCATCTTGTTCGCAATCTTAGGTAGGGAAGGCCTTCAGTTATTCATCATTAAGTATAATATTAGATGTGGATTTTTCACAGATGGCAGATTGAGGAAGTTCCTTTCTATTCCTAGTTTATTGAGTGCTTATGTCATGAAAAGGTGTAGGGTTTTGTCTAATGCTTTTTCTGTGTCTATTGAAATGATCATTTTTTTCCCTTTAATTCTATTAATGTGGTTTATTACAGTGATTGCTTTACATATGTTGAACCAGTCTTGCATTCCTGGGATAAATATTACTGGGTCATGTTCTATTATCCTTTTTACATACTGCTGTATATGGTTTCCCAGTGTTTTGTTGAGACCTTTTATATTTACATTCATAAGTTATATTGGTCTCTGGTTTCTTATGTTTTTGTGTGGGTTTTGGATTGAGATGATACTGGCCTCATAGCATACATGATTTGGGAACTGTTCCCTCCTATTTTGGGGAAAGTTTGAGAAGGATTAGAAAATAACATTTGACTCTAGGTGCCTTAAAGGGTTGTTAGAAAAAACAAAGCCAAGTGATCTATAAGCTATGTGTATTAGTTTCCTGTGGCAGCTGTAACAAATGGCCACAAACTGGGTGGCTTAAAAAAGAAAAATGTATTCTCTTAAACTTCTGGAGATGGGAAGTCTTAAATCAACCTGCCGGTAGGGCTGCACTCCCTCTGGAGCACTCTAGGAGAGAATCCATTCCTTGTCTCTGATGACATTCCTGATTTGGGGCTGCATCACTCTTTGCCTCTGTAGTCACATTGCCACCTCTTCTGTCTGTCTCAAATCTCCTTCTGCCTTTCTTTTATAAGGACATTTGTCATTGGATTTAGCAAGTGAGTGAATATTTCAGGATGATATCCTCATCTGAAGATCCTTAATTTAGTTACATCTGCAAAGATACTTTTTCCACATAGCATTCACAGGTTCTAGGAATTATTACATGGACATATCTTTAAGGGGGGGCGACTGTTCAACTCACTACACTATTAATGGTATTTTGTAAACCATAAAATGATATTTCATATATATCATTATATATCATACTTATGATATTATTATAATATTATTAACATGCAAATATGTGGAATTTCTATTAAGGGAAGATTCCAAAATAATTAGTATGGGTAACAGTAAATGTGTCTAAAATCATTCTATTTCTTTTTTGACTTTTGTGTCCCTTTCTACTTCCCTTCTCACATATTTAGTCCCCCATGATATATTTGAGAATTCAATCCAAAGTTTAACCCCTTATTTTCTTCTTATTCAAATCAATTTTTTAATATTTGGGTTTTTTTGCAATTCAAGAACAGTACAGTCTAATTATTAAAAAAAAGGTCAAGTATTACAGAAGTGTATATAGTAAAAAACAACAGTCCATCCTTTGACCAGCATGCACATGACCTTCCTCTCCTCTTGCCCATGATGCCAACATTTAGACCCTGCATGCTTCTGGAGGAAACCAGTTTGGTGAATATTCTTCCAGGCTTTCACAACTTTCATGTCTCTCCACGTCATTTATTTAAGGATTATATAGTGACTGACAGAAGATTTTATACTTTATCCAGTGTTCTACGGGGTTGTTACATTTTTCTTATGAATTTATGTTTTTGAATTAGGGATATAACTTCATAGAGAAATATGGTCTAAGTTTAAATTCTAATTCTCTCACACTATTTCTGCATGCTGCTTTCCTATTAAATTGAAAATAGGTAAAAATTTATAAGTCCTTTCAACTTAATGTAATTATGACCCCTTTAAATTAATGACACACTACTATGTAGGTAGTCAAGGTATATCAATATACATTTGTCATTGTGATAGATGAAATATTTGAGGAATCAAGTATTCTTCATAGTTTACATCATCCAGAATAAATTTAAAGAGACAATTTCCTGAAGTAATTGATATCAAAGTTGGTACCAAATCCTGTCCTGGTCTCCTGCCCTGGTGGTTAACTAGAGCTGTGATCTAGTACACATCTAGTGATGTAACAACCCCCAAGTACTACCACAGATGGTCTAGAAGATTTCAATTCAGTACATCGAAGAGAGAGCTTGGAAATCTGTTTTTTTTATTTTTTTTTAAAGCTCCATAACTGATTCTGATAGGCAGTTGCTTTTGGAAAGCCACTGTAATAAAGCAGGCTGAACCTCTCTCCTCCCAGTGTATATTCTTTTCTCTTTCCTATTGCAGTACCTTACTGCAAAACTTTATAAGGATTAGTGGAGGTAACCCCAGGAAAGAAAAAAGTACTGCCTTGGGAAGCAGCCTGAAAGGAGAACCAAGAGAGTACTTGTCCCTATTTATCTTTTATTTCTTTCTCAATAGAATTTTATCCCCCAGCAAACTATGTCCATTAAATCCTTTCTGGCCTTAAAAAAATAGATTAAGTTTTTATTCTCTTTGGTGGTGTGTGTGTATGGAGGAATAGTTAAGGGAGAAGAGATTCAAACTTGTTAGGAGTTTTGATAAGAAAATTAGGGACCACTCTGTTTAACAAAGTGTGCAGCCTGTGATCCAATTTAGGAAAATGAAACAGAATATTAAAATTGATAAACTAAAATCTCTCTCACTCATCCATACATGTGCACAGAGAAAATAGCCCCCACTCTGAATAGTCCCATCTTATTGGTCCTGTGAAATCTTATGTGCTTCTCTAAGGCTGACTGATTCTTAGTCTGCTGCCAGGGGTTTAGCATTTGGAACCATGATAAGAACCACACCTATGACCACTGTTGGGACAAATTGTTGGCAGGAGAATGACACTGGAAATTGCGACTGATTAGTCAGATAAAGCATTTGAGATAATATTGAGCTTCCTCTGGAACAGGCACTGATATAAGGACTTTACATAGATTAACTCATTTAATTCTCATAATAACATATCAGATAGATCAACTGGATGTCATTTTGAAATCTGTGAAAGCTTTTGGGACTAAGAGAAGAGAAATATATGAAAAGAATACAGAAGTCCATTAAGATCAATTACTTTTAAAACATAATGCATATAATGAAACATATTTTAAAGTTTTCTCATTAGCTTTATAAAAAGTACTTAAATACCTGAGGAGACTCATCAGTCAGATAAATGAAGCACTTAGGAAAGAAGTAGAATATATTTAATTTATAGATACAGAGGTAAAAGAGGAAAAATAATTTTCTTTCCACCCTACTAGGTTCTTGGCTGAAACTCCTTTAATAAAAAGAGAGATTAATAGGAGAAAAACCAGCAAAAATACTATATATAACATATATGCCTCCCCAGTACATGCCCAGGAAAGTAACTACCTGAAATGACCCAAACCACTACCTTAAATATTATCTCCAGTTAAAGACAAAAAATGGAGATGAGTAGGTGGACAAAGCCAGTAATGGGAGGTTATCAGGGAAAACAAAATTAACAACCATAAAGTTGTATTGCATATTTAAGTCTGAATACCTTCTGCATTGATAAGAGTTTCTAGAGAGTCATCCTTCTCTTCCAGTACAGAGAGGAAGTTACCCTTACAAATGGAGATTTCCCTTTTAAATGTAAATGTCTCTTACAAACTCTGTAAAATTATTTCTTAAAAATAACCAGTTTAAAATAACAATCCATATGCCAAAGAGGCATACTTTGGAGTGATGTATTCTGCTCCTCTTCACAGATTTGAAGATGTTTAGGTTTTTAATGGAAACCAAACATTGTTTAAAGACCCCATAAAGTTGTTAAAATTTGCTAAATTGTGAATAGAATATTTTGTGTAAAAAATGTACTCATAGCCCTAATTAATCAAGCATTGGTGCTGAAAACCAAAGACCTCTGAGTAAATTTTCTGTTTTATAAGCTACATTCTTGGGCATCCAAAACTCACATTTAACGAAAGTGAGAAAGACATAAAACTGTAATGAAGGTGTCAACCTCTTTCCCTTGAGGAAATGTTGTAGGAAGAATGTTTTATACAATCAGTGAAGAAAAGCAAATAAATGTCACATATTCACGTGGTGTGTTACGATAGCCACTCTGCCTTCCCCTGCAGTCCTCTCAGACCTAGCTTGAAATGGTAGAGCCTCTCCTCTGCTTCCCCAGAACCTAGAGATCTTCTTATGTTTGTTGTTACTTCATTCCTTTCGTTAACTAGCTTATGGTGGGATTCAAGTCAATTTTTCTCTCCAGTCTAAAAACACTCCTTAGTATTTGGTACTCCAAATCTTAAGCAAAATGTGCTTAAAAACCACAAATTTATAAGCAAGTATTGTGCTGGAAGTGGATTATGCAATTTTTGAAATTTTAGTGCAAAATTAAAAAAACCTTAAGTAACAGAATTAAGTACAGTTTCAAAGATTGCATTTCCCTTATTAAAATACACACACACACACACGACTAATTTTTAAAACCTGAACTGTGAATATTTTCATTTTTTTAAATTCAGTTGGCCCTCAAGGAAGAAAGGATGCTCGTGACTACTAACATGGAGGCTAGAGTGCTTGCAAACTCTTTCAGATTATCTGTAGAACAGGTCAATGTATTAAATTGCAATTTTCTTGTAGGAAACAGGGTCAGATATAAGCAATTTAATATGTTCAGGGTACTAATTAAGTAACCTCATGCTTACTAGTGTCTCTAAACAGAAATATAGTCAAAAATGTTATAATTAATTAGTTTTTAAACTGGATTTGGCAGTTCTAGATTATCTTTAGAGAACTTTTTTAAGAAGGGGGAGAGGCAGAGGGAGAGAGAAAGGGAATCTTAAGCAGGCTTCATGCCCAACACTGAACCCGGTGTGGGGCTTGATCTCATAACCCTGAGATCATGACCTAAGCCAAAAATCAAGAGTTGGACACTTAACCAACTAAGCCACCCAGGTGCCCCTAGAGAACATTTTAAGTTGCACAAGGTTTGTTGTTAAAACTGGCAGGTTAAAATGGCAAGATGACATCTTCTAGAAGCTTAAATGGCTGGAGAAATTAAATTCAGAAAATTACTCTTCCATTTATTCATTGTAAACTTATAACTCTGTATTGATTAGGTTTAACAGACAGTGTCAGAAAATCCAAATTAACAGTGGCTTAAACAAAATAGAGCTTTATTTCATTCACATAAAATGAAGTACAGGAATAACAGTGTAGGGTTTGTGGAATGACTCCACAATCTTCAGGAACCATGTCTTCTTTTACATCATCATTCTGCTGCATTCTATAGTGGCTACCAACTCATGGGCCAGGGAGAATCTTTGAACTCCAGTCGTCAGATATTTATTATAGGCAGTGGAAGGAAGAGCAGGGGAGAAGGGCATGCCCACTCACTTTACAGAATATGTCCATCGTACGTTGTTTATATCCCACTGACCAGTATTAAATCATATGCTACGTTATGCTTCAAACTGGGAGTCTTTATTCTGGGCAGTCATGTACCCAGCTAGAACTAAAAGTTCCATTAAGGATGAAGATACTATATTGGGACATAACAGGCTTTTCAGTTTGAGTTCATAGATGCCTTTCATGGGAATCGTCAGTCTCCTACAGTTTGTCAAATTTTGTAAAGAAAAAGATATACAGCTTTTGCCAGATTCCCAAAGTTCTCCATCATGCAAAAATGTTTGAGTCAGTGTCTCATATATAATTTTAAGTGTCTCATATATAATTTTAATCTCTGTCCAGCTTTAAATAAATAACATACAAGTGATAATCTCTTTCTCCTTATGCCTAATGAATTGTGTTACTGTCAATAGTAAATATACCTAATTTCATATTATTTGCATAAGTATTTTATGAAAGATATAAAGCAGAATTTAAAATATTTAAGTCTGGAAAGTGAAATCTCTTAACTCTAGAAGAATAGGTAAAGAAAAGGTGACTCACTTATTTCTTATTTCTTGCTTATCAACTATTTATTTATTTGTCTAATTTATAACCTAAGTTAGATTTTAACCCAATACTTAGTAATCAAAGAAAATCAAATTAAAAGAACAAAACAGTATTTACTTACTGTTTAAGTCAACAAGATAAATGAAAACAGTAACAATTCTAATGTTTTATGGCAGAATATAATTGATATGACCATTTTGGAAGACAATTTGAGAATATGTATAACATAGACAAATATTTTGACTAAGTTTGTCCTGTAGAATTAATATAAAAAACAAAAGTATATAGAAGAATATATTTATTGCAGCATTTATTTACTTATTAACAGTTTCAGGTTGGAAACTACTCAAACACCCAAATATAGGAAAATAATAATGCAGATCATCGTGTATCAACAAAGGAAGCATATATAACTGTTCAAAGTGATAATTATGGTGTTTTTGTAAACACCATTGAAAACTATCCCATTATATTAAATGAAAGAGACACAGTAGAGAATTACACACAAAAACCTAACAGCTGACCCTTGAACAACATGAAGGTTAGGGGCTCTGACCCCTGTGCAGTTGAAAATCCATGTATAACTTTGACTCTCCAAAAACTTAACTAATGATAGTTAAGTCAATAGTCAATTAAGTCAATAGTCAATAGCCTACTGTTGACTGGAAACTGTCCTGATAACATAAATAGTCAATTAACACATATTTTGTATATTAATAATATTATTATAATATAAATATAATTTATATATATAAATTATATATATAAATATAATTTATAATATAAATTAATAATAATATTATAATATAATACATATTATATACTGTATTCTGACAAGTGAACTAGAGAAAAGAAAATGCTATTTAAAAATTCACAAGGAAGAGAAAATACATTTATAGCTCTGTACTGTAAAAAATTTGCATGTAAGTAGAACTGCAGAGTTCACACCTACATTGTCCAAGGATCAACTGTATAAATAGTAGCTGTATAATAATATACAGAAGTGAAAAGTTGCATTAAATTTTTTCCCCTACATTTTAATTTAATGGAGTAGAGAATCTTTACAATTGATTACTTTCAAATCACTAATGGAGGATCACTAAAGCACCAGATAAGCCTTTAGAATCTTACATAGTTTCATGTAATACCTGTGCAATGAATAAAAATGCCCAGAGCATTTGAGCATTCAGAAAACTACTTGAGCCAGGTTGACATAATGCCATTTGGCAAATTCACTTCAGTGTTCTACTCTGTTGCAGAAGTTTTAATCCTGTGATATTTTAGGCAGGTGTTCTGGAATCATCCATGTATAGAATTATCAGTTTGTACTCTGACCCTCTCTACCCTTCTCATACATTATTACTCAAACCAAAAAGTTTTTAATAAAGTCCTTTTGGTCTTATGATTTTTTTAAGGCTTTCAATTTAAATTTCTTAAACAGGAGAAAAATAAGAAAAAAAATGTTTTTCATGTATATATAATTATAATAGCCCTTCCTAAGTTTCCCCATCATTCAGACATTTTTCTCCCCCATTTTTGTCAATATGGCAAAATACATATAAACATACAATTTGTCTTAACCATTTTTAAGTGTAAAAACTAGTGGTACCAAGTAGCTTCATTTCTACACACACTTTAAAAAAGCTGTATTGGAAAGATTTTCTATGACCTTAATACTTTGATAATTTACTCAGCAGTTGGTTTAAACTAGCGAAGAGTGTCAAGAGGTTTGAATCTATAAGTTCCCAAACATTGAATTGGTATTTATTTCCTTTCATAATGAAAACTTGTAAACTTTTTGGAGAGGTTTCTTCAATCCCTTTTTGAAACTACTAGCCAAGTCCTTCAGGAGCAGTCATCCTGCTTTTACTAACTCTTTCTAGAAGAGCAAAGGTGGAGTTGAACCGTTTTCAACCATACCATTTAATATTTAGGTGCCTACAATAAATGTGCCAGATACTGCGTTAAGAGCTTTAGTACACAAAATCTTTATTATAGCAACAGTCCCCTGATATAGGTGGCATCAGTCGTATTTTACAGATGAGGCAACTGAACCTCTGAGATTTGATGAGGATTGGCCTGGACATGGTGGAACTAGATTACAATCCAAAACTTTTGTCTCCACGTCCACTGCTGGTTCTGCCCATCACAGATGCCATCCCCCATACTTGCAGCATCTCTCACACAAATCCACACCAGCCGACTCCCAAAATGCCACACAAAGGAGAATGTTCCAGATAAAACCTTTTATCTTTTCTTCCATTTTTAACTCTTTGGCATTTGTCACTTAAAAAAAGTCAGCTCTGAAGTTGGAGGTGATTACATCTTAATTCTTATATTTTAGGCATAATTCCTTTCTGGGTCATACTGTTGGTTCTAGTAGATTTTTTCCTTGTTCGATTGTGTGCCTGCTGAAGAGCAATCTGTAGTAAACAGATGTAGGGGTAGCATAGAGGGATCAGGCATCTATATCTATATCCATATCTATAGGTCTATACTGATATCGGTCTAGATACAGATATAAAGAGTTATATAGAGAGTGAGAGTACGTAGGGATATAGAGGCATAGTATGGATACAAGGGCACAGGTGTCCACACTTAGATTGCAGTTCCTTGGATTTTAAAAAGACTAACCTCCTAGCGCTATAAGGATTCTTTAGTATCTTAAATTAGTTGAAGAAAGATTGGAAAAAAAAAAAAAAGAAAGATTGGAGTTTTCAGTAGTTCTATATGCATATATAAAAATACACAGACACACAGCTTTGCTATCAAGGACCTTTAGCATATGGATCATTTAGTATAACTTACTCTTCTAGATAGCTAAGGGTTGGCTGTTTTTAAAAATAGCTTTTCTCTTATTTTTTCTTTTCTTTTCACTGTTTTGGACAAAAGTCTAAAAAAATGCTGCATATTCCTTGTGTGGGTTTTTTTTTTTTTTGGAAGATTTTATTCATTTATTTGAGAGATAGAATGAATGGGGGAAGGGCAAAGGGAGAGGGAGAAGCAGACTCTCCGCTGAGGAGGGATCCTGATACAGGGCTTGATTCTAGGACCCTCGGATCATGACCTGAGCCAAAGGCAGACACTTAACTGACTGAGACACTCAGGTACCCCTCCTTGTGTTTTTTTAAGCTAACATTTTTCAGAGATTATAGTATGACTGTCACTGAGTTAAACACACCTTTTGCTCTGCTTTAATCCTCACTCCCAACCCATGAGGTAGATTCTATCACCATCATTTTCCAAAAGATTCCAAGGCCTAAAGAAGTCAAGAAACTTGGTCAAGTTCTTATAACTAGTAGGGAGGAGTGAAGCCAGAATTGAAACACAGGTCTTCTGACTGCCTTACTCAAACTTGTTCAATCCATCTTACTGAACTGTCTTTCTGAATAATTTTTTTTTTCTGATGATTCTGCCTTCTAAAACTAAATACTGAATTGACCTGCATCATGGTTGAGTGGAACCATCTGGGTCCAAGATTACAGTGCTACACTAACATAATACATATAACGTATGCATTGTAGTATTCTAGTCTTGAGCCACTGAATAAAATTAAAAGGGTCACCGTTTAGAGGTGCCTGGGTGGCCCAGTCAGGTAAGCAACCAAATCTTTGTTTCAGCTTAGGTCATGATCTCAGGGTTGTGAGATTGAGCCCCAAGTCGAGCCCCACATCGGGCACTGAACTCGGTGTGGAGTCTGCTTCGGACTCTCTTTTTCTCTGGTCCTCCCCCAACACACACGTGCACAAGCTTGATCTCTCTCTTTCTCTAAAATAGAACAAATAAATCTTTAACAAAACAAAACACAAAGGGTCACCATTTATATCTATATTTAGTGGTCCAAGACTACATTTGTGGGGTTCATGACACTTTTCTTTTTTTATGTCCTCTTTCACTGAGTAGATAGCCTTTTGTGGTCAAAAGCATGTGGTTTAGAGAGTTAGATGTATTCATTTCCAGCTCTGACACACACTAGCAGTATGATATTTTCTTTATTTTCTTTATCTGTACAATGGGTATAGTATTGCCTACTCTGAAGAGGATGAAAGGAGACAAAGCTGCTAAGTGTCTAACAAGGTGACTGGCTGCAGTAAGCTCTTAACCAATGGCTTACTATTATTATAGCATATCACTGCTGTCAGGTGGCTAACCATAATTTCTTGCTGCTATCAGTGTTCCTGTTATATCTGGCTCTTTCACTAATTTGTAGAGTCTAATCTGTTTGGGCTTTGAAAACAGTTCCTGTATTGGTAACATAGCAAAATGGACTTGTGCAAGATATTGGCACTGAGATGTGGGTGCAAAGTCAAGCCAGGAACAAAACAGGGGTGGAAATGCTGAGAAAACATGGACAACATTCCAAAGCACAGTCCATGTATTTGAATCAGAATCAGAGACGTGACTGAGGCCAGATATTGGGGTAGCACAAGAGATACCAGTGGGAGAGCCAAAATCCATGGCTCAGTCTGGGGTCACAAGCTGACAGGAGCCAAGCAGAAGATAAAGCACAGGGGCTTGGGGAAGACAGGCCTGACTCGTAGTCCTTGTAGCCAGCAGTTGTTTTTGTCAGTGCTCCTTTCAAAGGCCTGGAGCTTTTCCACAAGGACACTTGGAGCTTTTTTATAGGTGCAGCTCTCCAAGAGGAACATCTCTTAATCAGAATATAAACTTTTTAGTCTTGAGATTTTACTCGAGACTCATAGACACTGAGTAAAGATGTAGGGAATATGTCTTTAAATAATGAACAGGAGCTTCAATGTGCACATTTTGTTTGACTGACTTAGATCTCTTACTTACCAGTAAGTTTTGACTAAGTAACAGATCAATGAATTTTCTTGACTGCATTGATGCAGGCATAGGGTTGCCAGGTAAGGTACAGGGCACCCAGATAAATTTTAAGTTCAGATAAACAATGACTAATTTTTTAACATAAAGTTGTTCCAAATATTGCATGGGACACACCTATGCTAAGAAAATATTCATTATTTATGTCGAATTAACATTTAATTGAGTGTCTTTGTTTTTATTCAATCTGGAAACCATGTGCACAACTGACTACAGTACCATGAATAGTAGTTAATAATTATTGAGAACTTCCAGAAACAGCGATATATTTTGCTGTATACTATTTTGCCCCTTATAACAACTGATAATTGAGATACAAGTACTGTTCTCCAAACTGCTGGTCACCAGAGGGGAGGTGGGTGTGGGATGGGTTAAACAGGTGAAGGGGATTTGGGAGAGCACTTGCTGTGATGAGCACCAGGTGTTGTACGGAAGTGTTGAATCACTATATTGCACACCTGAAACTATTATAACACTGTATGTTAACTGGAATTTATTTATTGATTTATTGATTTTTAAGATTTTACTTATTTATTCATGAGAGACACACAGAGAGAGAGGTAGAGACATGGGGAGAGGGAGAAGCAGGCTCCTCACAGGAAGCTCTATGTGGGACTCCATCCCATACCCCGGGATCACGCCCTGAGCCAAAGGCAGATGCTCAACCTCTGAGCCACCCAGGCGTCCCTGGAATTTAAATAAAAACTTAAAGAAAAAGCTATTGTTCTCATATTACCAGTCTTAAAACTCGAAAGGTTCATTTCTAACAGTCTGCAAATGGCAGAGCTCGATACTACACTTGATCTTAGCCAAAAGGCTGAGAAGCAATGGCAGAGCTAGAATTCAAACATCGATCTGACTTCAGAGCCTTACCTAACACACATATCTTTTTATCAGTTTAAATACACACACGTGGGATGCCTGGGTGGCCTAGCGGTTGAGTGTCTGCTTTCGGCTCAGCGCGTGATCCTGGAGTTCCAGGATCGAGTCCCACATCGGGCTCCCTGCATGGAATCTGCTTCTCCCTCTGCCTTTGTCTCTGCCTCTCTCTGTGTGTCTCTTATGAATAGATAGATAAAATCTTAAACAAACAAACAAACAAACAAATAAATAAATCCACACACATAGGGCAGCCCAGGTGGCTCAGCAGTTTAGCACCGCCTTTAACCCAGGGCCTGGTCCTGGAGAACAGGGATCGAGTCCCACATCAGGCTCCCTGCGTGGAGCCTGCTTCTCCCTCTGCCTGTGTCTCTGCCTCTCTGCCCCCGCCCCTCATGAATAAATAAATAAAATCTTAAAAAAAAATCCACACACATAATCTGAGTCAGTGGCTGACGAGGCAAATACAAGTCTTGACTTTCTGTGATATTTAGATATTTGGATGCTGGCTACAGTCATTATTAGTTATCCCTATGATATATTCATAAAATGCAGCCATTTCATCTCTGTTTTCTTGGATCAGAAGGAAGAACTCATTTCTGACTGTCAAGTTCAGACAGCTGGTGCTTTCTCAGCTGGTGCTAGCTTTCATTATTTATTTATTTTATTATTTTATTTTAATTATTTTATTTATTTTATTTTATTATTTTATTTTATTATCATTTTATTTAAATTTTATTTATTTATTCATGAGAGACACAGAGAGAGAGGCAGAGACACAGACAGAGGGAGAAGCAGGCTCCATGCAGGGAGCCTGATGTGGGTCTCGGTCCTGGGACTCCAGGATCACGCCCTGGGCTGAAGGCAGGCTCCCAGCCTCTGAGCCACTCAGGCGTCCCTGGTGCTAGCTTTCTTGTGCAGTTGGGAGACTGCATTCAGGTGGGTCAAAGGAAGTGTTCTGACCACTCTGTGCTGAGGGGCCTATAATACCTATTATGAGCAATTTCACTTTCTTATTCATTTTTGTTACTACCCTGGCCTTGGAAACTCTGTTGGGCAAATATAAATTTAATGTGGGTGGATTGGCTACTTTCCAGGAGCTAATTGTTGGGAATTCTCCCTTGCCATTAAATATTAAGTATTACGAGTAAGTGAAGCTAATAAAACCACTTAAGAAAATGGATGGCATGTTATCATACCCAGTGATGGAGGTCTAAAGCTATGTTGGTGCCCTAGACTTCCATGTGTTGTGGGATTTGGGGATTTTTGCCTATTTACTACAACTAACCTTATTTAAATAGTTACTTAATCGCTGGAAACTGAACTGCTACAATCTTCATTGATTTTTGGAGCATGTATTATCAAGGCCAGAATTAAAAACTATAATTCACATCCCCTTGTCAGTTCTTCTATTGTTATTGACTTCAATTGGCAAAACAGTCCGGCGGCATTTGCTATTAACATGACTCAAGCAATTATATAAAAGGCTTTCAAATAATGTCCAGCAAATATATTGTTTGTTGCATTTAACATTAAGGATTTATGGCAATTCAGGACCTCATTATCATTAAATAAGATATCATTATCCCAAGAGATACCATAGGGAAATGTTAGTTTTGAAATACTTCTATAAAAGTGATGTTAGCTAATTCCTCTAAAAACAAAAGCAGTGGAAAAAGTTACTTTACTAAAAAAGGTCTGTGCTTTTTGTCCACATGATATATTTATACTCATTCAGGTCTATTCATACTAAAGTCAATCAGTATTCCAGTTATTTTATTGCGATTTGCCTATCTTGAAATAGACCACAAGAGAAAAATCAGAATTTTCTTTTTTGAGCTCTAGTTTCATATTTAAAAATATATGCAACTGAAACATATTATTTTCCACTACCACTAAGATAAGTCTCCTATAGAAACATTCAAAGGATTCATTGGATTTTTCACTTTTTTATCTGGTTGTTTGGGTTTCATGACTGTATAGGCACAGCTTGAATTTATAGTGATAAATTTTGTCAAGATGCAACTATCCCTCCTAAGACAGCAAACTGTTTGAAGGGAAATGAGTGTTCTGGTCCCTTAGAAGCAAAAATTGGACTGGATCTGAAACAACAATTGTGTAATTTTCAAAATTAGCCATCAAAGTATAGAATCTGGGGTTTCATGATAATGGAAAAATAATTTCTCAAATTCTTGAGAATCCTGAAACTCATAGGCATGATTATCAGGAGGCTGGGACACATAGGCCTACTATGATCACCTCAAACATTACAGAACAGTTTTCAAGCTTTTCAGATGTCATCATTCGCATTCTTTTTCAGGCACATTCTCAGCCTCTCAAGACAATGGTGTTTGTACACGAAGCACATGACATGAAGTTTCATCAGGTTAACTTGACACAATCCACTACAAAGCAACACTTTTTTTTTTTTTTTTAATGATCTGTGTTTAAAGAGTCTAAAGAGAAAAACCTAATAACTGGTGACAACATTAGAAAATTGAGGAGAACAAAGTTAGTTACAAGTCAGTGATAGAGTCAGAGTAATATTTGTGTGTTCTTTTTTTTTCATGATATATGTTTAAATTTTTTTTTAAATTTTTATTTATTTATGATAGTTACAGAGAGAGAGAGAGGCAGAGACACAGGCAGAGGGAGAAGCAGGCTCCATGCAGGCAGCCCGACGTGGGATTCGATCCCGGGTCTCCAGGATCGCGCCCTGGGCCAAAGGCAGGCGCCAAACCGCTGCGCCACCCAGGGATCCCTATTTGTGTGTTCTGAGAGCTTACAGGCTTTTCTACTTTCCCTGCCTTCTATTTTAAACAATTTAATTGTCAATTGTAAATTGAGGGGATGTATCACTTGCATGACCTTAGGTTTCTTCAATGCATTATTTCTTATTTACTTTTTTTTCAAGTTTTTATTTAAATTCCAGTTAGTTGACATACAATGTGATATTAGTTTCAGTGAATGCAAGATTTTTTAATGAAGAGGCATTAACCCACACAGTGTGTTTAATTTCACACTTGAGTTAATGCCCAAGAACTGTATATGAAGAGGGTGAATACTATCTAATCCAAAATATTTTTATTATCTTTCTATTTTCATGTAGTTAATGTCAATTTTCTTTAAGACAGACATTAGAAGATCTTCTTTAAAAGGTTCTTATTATGGAAAACTTCAGACATATACAAAAGGAGAGAATTATATAATGAACCCAATATACTCTGGTCAGCCTGACCTCTTGTCAATATGTGATTGATCATTTCTTCTGTCAGCTACTCATCTTCTCTCCACCTCTGCTGGGTTGGATCCCTGATATTACATTGTTTCTTCTGTAAATATTTCATTTCTCTAATGATTCTATTATCATACTATAAAAATAGTAATTTGCTAGGATTGTCAAATATCTAATTCACATTTCTTCCCCCCAACCCACCCCCCAGTTTGTCTATTTGAAAAAGGGCCAAATAAAGCCCATATATTGTGGTGTGCTAATATTTCTTTTTAGTTTCCTTATGTTTTCTGGCATAAAGATGGTCATAGATATATTTTCTTACATAGTGACCTTTACCTTACTCTTATACAGTTAAAGGGAAATATGGTTTTTAATTGATATTCTATCTTAGTAATACCAAGTGAAACAATAAGTAGAATGGTCAATTTTATGATATCTGAGCCTAAGGATCATTTGCTTAAAAAATTCTGGTTTACTTATTTATTTCCCTTTTTGTTCAAATCTTTTCTTATTCTGTACATGTAGGAATAAATGATAAATATAAATTTACATGCTGATATATTTAATGTCTTGATAGATATCTTTTAAAAAATAACCTTCAGGTTAAAATACTCAACTAAAACCATGATCTGCTGTTGTTGATACTTTATAGGCCATACTAATTATACATTTTCTACTTTTATCAAGATCTTTAATTTGGTTCATGGTTTATCTTGATTATGAATTAAGATTCTTTCTCTGAACCATGGAGATAGAAAATAAAGCTGTCAGAAGATATTTATGTACATTAGTTAGACATAATTTATATAATTAATTGTAACTGGGGCTGCAGTTGTTAGAAATCAGTTAAAACTAAATAACCCACTAATTATTTTACTTACTTTTATAAAAAAATTAATTGTTTATACTTGGTTTTGTTTTAGATACGCATTTGATTTTAAAAAGACTTTTGAGTGAATAGTTTCTACTCACAAAGAAGGAGTTGGAATTCTTTTTCCTCCTTGAAATACTTAATTCACTTATCCAGGGCATGAATTATGCATGGGATTTAAAAGGTAAGAGATTTATGCGATCTCAAGGGAAACTGGAGTGTTGAAGATGGGATTTAAGAGTACCCTCTATTAATGATGCCTTCTTATTTGCTAATGAGCATGAAGAGTGAGAATTGGAAGTAGATAATATTACTCTTATTATTGCTTAATGGGCACCTAATTTATTTAGACAAATGGAGATTTTGTTTGTTACAGAATGCGTTAAATAATGTAAGCTATTTTTCTCTGTTCTGATTAAACATATTCTCTTAAATTACCCTGATTCTTCAAAAAATAGACATTGTTGCCTTTGTAAAGGAAATAGAATGCAACATTATATCTTCAGCTGAATTTTCTAATATGCTCAGCAATTGAAGTTGCTTTCATAAATAGATTTTCTGTTAAAATTCTGAATAGCAAATAATATACAGAGAAAATAGTGATTCATGCCATCATTATGCCTTCTTCATATAATAGGTCTCTAAACAAAATTCCCATGAGCAATGATGGGTCTTTAGGAAATCAGCTAATACTTAAAAGACACAAGATATGTTATAGGCATATTTATAAGCACTTTATATTCATTAACCTAATCCTTATAACAATCCTAACAAGAAATTACTATAATTATAATCTCAATTTTTACAGATGACAAAACTGAGGGATAGAAAGTTTTAATGATTTATAGGCAGTCACAAAACTAGTTCTCACCAAGGCAGTCTGGCTCCAGAGACTTCCTTTTATGTTTGACACCACATGACATAACAAACAGAAAGCCTATTAGCGGTTAAATAAAATAGCCTGGGATTGGGAAGAGGATTGACTGCAAGGTAGAATGAAGGAGTCAGTTGTTTGGTATAGTGGAAATATACAGAACCTTAATTGTGTCCATAGCAAGCAACATGAGTGTAAATGTCAAAACTCATCAAACTGTACATGTAAAATGGATATATCTTACTATATGTAAATTATACCTCAATAAAGTTAATTTGTAAAAAAAAAAAGTGTCAAAACTAACTTTATGGCTCATTGTATAGTAAATTTTGGCAATTTTTGAATGCAGTGTTTTCTTTTTTGTGTGTGTGTGTGGTACAGATATATCCAAATTTTTTAGCTTTTAATGAGATAGAGAGACATTTCATAAAATTTAACTTAATATGCCTTAACATATTTGTGAGGTAGTTAGGTAAACAATACTACCCATTTTAATACATAGTAAACAGAAGCATGGGTAAATGACATACTCATACTTTAAAAGCAATAAGAATCGAATGAACCATAGAGGCTTCGGTCTTTCTTTCTAGCCTAATCAAAGGAAAAAATTTTAAACTTTAAAATTTTTCTTTAAAAAAAAATACATCATTTAAGATTTGGTCTTTCTTTCTTATACTTTCTTGATTAACAGATTAATACATCTCCCAAAGTTGACATTCTTTTCTTCCATAATATGGTAAACTGGGTACAAAGCTTAATTCAAGCTTTGCCTCTGCTTCTACCTGAATTAGTACAAAATTAAGCCATTATCTTGTGAGAATAAAATTATATTTGACATTTTTATCTTAGGCTGCAAAAACGAAAACAAGCAAGCAAACAATAACAACAAAAACTTGAAATAGGCTTCTCAAATGATGTAAATTCATCCCTTACAAGGAAGTAGAAGGTAGACACTACCATAAGGAAAAAGATGCTTAGTTAATGGAAGTTAAATTTAAAAGTACAGTTACAATAATGAGGCTTAACTTCTGAAAATAGGCTTTATTCACCTCCCTAAAATAACCAATAATCACACTATGAGTTAGGTTTCTTTACTATTGTTTCCTTACTGAGTTTTTAACTACATCAGCTAAAATACAAAAATCCATTAATAATCTAAATTATCAGTTGTGGTCTTTCTGGAAATTCTTAACCATATATTTGTCTCAAAAAGTTCTGCTTTTGTTTTTTAAGTGATGAATTGTATTAGTCTATGTCACTGCATTTCTATAACAAAATAATGAATGGTACAGCTAGTGTAAGCAAACATAAATCCAATTGAACTACCAGCTTAAAAAATACTTTGGTTCTTCAGGAAAAAAATTAGCAAAACAAAAAAACTGTTTAACAAGTCTGTTCACTTTCATAACTGTAATCTAAAATCTTTGTTACATGATACAGGTTACTACAGAAGAACTAAACCATGTAGTGATGAATGAACATACATGAAAGAATATGTGCAATCAATAGATCTGGAGAAAAACTAGAGTGAAAATGCTAAGTAGAACAAATTGGTCTAAAATTATCAATTCCTTTCCTCTAAAAAAAATACTGAGTCTACCAAGAAAATACAAAAACATAAGGCTGTAAGTAAATAATAGTTGTGTGTCGGCTATTACAGTGCAGGTTATACTCAAGGCCACATACATCCTGCTTCACTGCTGCTTGCACACTCCTGAGTTTTGATCCTTCTTTAAATCATAATCTGGATCATTTTCCTCATCTCCTTCTTCTTCTCCTTCCTCATCTGCTTCTTTACCCTCTTCATCATAATCATCATCATCATCTTCAGTGGCTTTTCCAGTAAAGTAAAATACTGATCATGTAAAAAGTGACCAATTTCAAAGTCTGCAACCAGGATAGCTTCAGCAGCAGCATCCAAATCTCCAATCTCAGGAAAGTCAGGAGGGGCAAAAAAATTAAAGAAAGCATCATTGGAAACTGTTTGGTCACAGTACAAACTGCCCCACGTTCTCATGTTTCTGTTTCTTCTTAATGGTTTTCAAAGTGGCATTCTTTCCTTTTTTTCCAATCTATCTGGCACCCTATACAACCCATAATTTCTGGTCCATTAAAAGAAAAGGGACCAAAATCATCTGGTTCTGACCTCATCCTATATGTCTTTGTCAACACTTCATTTGTGAAATATTCATTGGGTTCAAAGTGAAATTCTAAGAGAAAACTTATAGGCTGGGCAGCATCTGAGAACTTCACTGTAATATCTTTCAAGTTCTTCAGAATAGGTTCCTCATGTTCCTGTACCACATCACTGAGCAAGTCAACGTTCTTAAAAACAGTCAACCAAAATTCAGGAATTCCCTTGCGGGTCTTCTTTTTCTTCATCCTTTTTCTCATCTTCAAGCTTGGCTTTTTTCTTTTAGCTCCTCTGAAATTTTGTCCTCCTCATCTGGTTTCCATTCACATTCTTCTTCCATAGGTTCATAAATTGCATTAGTGATCTCAGATCACTTATCAGATAGAGAACAGCATATTTTCTTCCAAGATCATGAACTTCCTCATAGAATTTGGCTTTTATCTGTGCACATTTAACTTGAAGATTTTTGAGAGCATTCACTCGTCTTCTAACTACTCTAGACAGGTTGTCCATATCTGCCATGTTGTAAGAACTCCAAATATCAGTGGCTAACATGGCAAGCCAGTTTGGAGGGGGCGTGTGGCAGGCAGGGGAAGCTGGGCAGGCAGTGAATCAGGGTGGGGCAGGAACAGCAGGAGGCAGCACTGGCAGCAGATAGCTCTAAAAAAGGAGTGCAGTGTTTTCTATATAACCTATAACTGATAGATAAAAAATACTGCTCTTTGCATCACCTGGGTGGCTCAGGCAGTTAAGCCACGGACTCCTGATTTTGGCTCAGAGTATGATCTTGGGGTGGTGAAATGGAGTCCTACATGGGGCTGATGCTAGGTGTGGAGCCTGCTTAAGATTCGCTCTCTCTCCTCTCTGTGCCACAACCCCCCCCCCCCCCCCCCCCCCCCCCCCCCGCCAAATACTGCCCTTAAAAGTTACCAAATACACAACCCTTTGAAATGCAATAGAATAGTTAGCACAATCTCTATGGAATGTATCATAAAGTGGCTCTGTGACTAAAGATTAGCTTCAGGTCTTCTGTGTTCCATACTGATTTTCTTTGCTTGTTCTATCACAGCAAAGGAAACCCTACCAAACAGATCATGATTTTGTTTCTCCTTTTCATTCTGTCTCTTTTGTCCATATCTTTTCACCCTTTCTTATTAGATTTATTTATTTATTTATTTATTTATTTATTTATTTATTTATTTATTGTCACTGGAGTGATATCTTTAGTATTAAGAATAGTGCCCATTATTTCTAGTCATGTTTTTGTCTTAAAATTTATAGTAACATGACTACACCATTTTTTCTTAGTTGATATTTGTATAGCATATCTTTTACTGGCCTTTTGTTTCAGCCTTTCAGTGTCCTCTATCTTATAAGGACATGCACTTGTATTTGGTTTTGCTTTTTCATTTTTCATATAATGGGAATATTTCATTTATTTTTATTTAATCACTGATATATTTGAGTTTACATTTACCATCTATTTTTTTTAAATTCATTCCATCTAAGTTCTTTTTTCCTTTCTTTTATTTTCTTCTTTTTGATTGATACTTTTTTTTTAATTTTTCCTTCTCTGCCTCTTGTTAGTTTTACATTGCATTACTATGGTTTTCCTGTTTATGTTGAGATTACAATATGTATATCTTAATATAATCTAGCTATAAAATATAACTTTTACCATTCCCTAGTCATGCTAGGAATTTAAACATTTAAAATTTCATTTTAGGGATCCCTGGGTGGCGCAGCGGTTTGGCACCTGCCTTTGGCCCAGGGCGCGATCTTGGAGACCCGGGATCAAGTCCCACATCGGGCTCCCTGCAAGGAGCCTGCTTCTCCCTCTGCCTGGGTCTCTGCCTCTCTCTCTCTCTCTCTCTCTCTGTGACTATCATAAATAAATAAAATCTTAAAAAATAAAATAAAATTTCATTTTACTTTTTCTATTTTTTTAAAAGATTTTATTTATTTATTTATTCATGAGAGACACAGAGAGAGAGAGGCAGAGACATAGGCAGGCAGAGGGAGAAGCAGGCTCCATGCAGGGAGCCCGACATGGGACTAGATCCCAGGACCCCAGGATAAGGCCCTGGGCCGAAGGCAGTGCCAAACCGCTGAGCCACTCAGGCTGCCCCCTTTTCTATTTTTTATATATTATTGTCATAATTTCAATTCTACATACATGTTTGAACCTAACAGAAATGATTATTTTGCTCAGTTAGCATTAATTTATATTTACTATATGACTTAACTCTTTCCGTTGTTCTCTTTATTTCTTACTCTGAGGTCATTTTAACTCATCTGGAGTCATTTTTTCTTTTGCCAAAGAAATCCCTTTAGTATTTTCTTGTAGGGCAGGTCTCTGGCAATACTTTTTTTTGGAGTTTTATTTTTTTGAAAAAGTCTTTATTTTGCTTTCATTTTGGATTGATATTTTCCTCCACTGTCTGTAACATTCTAGGTGGGCAGATACTTACTCTGGATACTTTAAAGGTGTCATATTGTTGCTTTCTGGCTTTCCTCATGTCTGTTAAAAATTTACTTGTTTGTTTTATTGTTTCTCTTTTTAAAAATGTATCTCCCCCAGTGCTCTCCAATCCCCTAATCATTTCTTTTGGAAGTACCAAAAGTTCCCTTGATTTTTTGACTTCCAGCCATTTGACAATGATGTGTCTAGGCTTCATGTTCCTCATATTCATACTAGGAGTGTGCAAAAGGCTTCGTGAACCTGTGGCTTCATCAACCATTTTCTCTGCAAATACTGCTTTTTCTTGATTCCCTTTCTCTTCTCTTCCAGAACTCCAGTAACATGTCTGACATGTAAATTATTTTTCTTATATACATTTCTGTATTTTTAATCTTTTTACCTTTCTGTGCCTTAGTATGAAATTTTTTATTGTTCTGTATTTCAGTTCACCAAATTGCTACTGTTCTCTGTCTAATCTGCCGTATGTCCCTTTATCAAGTTTATAATTTTAATTGTTCTGTTTGCATCTAGAAATTTCATTTGACTTTCTTTTCAAGATTTAACTCTGGTGAAATTTTTCATATTTTAACTCTTTATCTTTCTCTCTATTTTCTTGAATGTATTAGTCATGATATTTTAATGTCCTTATTCAATAATTCCACTATCTGGGTAACCTGTGGATCTATTTTTACTGACTATTTTTTCTCTTGGTGTTAGGTTATATAATCCTGTTTTTTAGTATACCTTTTTTTTTTTAATTTAATGTCTGACATTACATATGGAAAACTGTAGAGGCTTCTTCATATTGCCTTTCTTAAAGACCAGAAGGAGTGGAGGTTGATCCCTTTAATCGAATCAGAAATTAAATTCCAGACTGGACTGCGCCTTTTCTAAGACTTCTTTCTAGATTTCTCTCACTTCTGTTCCAGGTATAGTTCCCAAGGAATTTCTGTTGAGAGCCCAGGATGCTCACCTATGCCTCTCTCTTCTTGTGTGAACAATACTTAAGTGCCTGTCTTCTAGTACAACTGTTGGACAGCCAAATCCTCTCTTTGCTTTTCAAAGACATCCTTCTTGGCTTCTTAGGCTCTTTTTGCCCACATAGCTGCAGAATTCAATGTCATGAGGTTCTCCCTCATGGGTGTTGTTTTCTGTGCCTTCTTTCTGGCTGGAATCCTAGCTCTTCATGTCTCTAATTTATGCCTCTCCAGCATCATGGGATGGTCAGAAGTTCTGCTGGGTTTTCTACTCTTAAGCAAGGACATCTGCTTGGCCTTTTTCTTAGACCCCCAGCCTCCTGCTTCATGCTCAGAACTGGCAAATGAAAAAAGAAGAAGAAGAAGAAGAAGAAGAAGAAGAAGAAGAAGAAGAAGAAGAAGAAGAAGAAGAAGACCAAGAGAAGAGGAAGATAGCATTTCCTGTCCCGGACTCAGCATTGCTATGGACCGCCCCATGACCCAAATCCGATACCGCCTCCTCCGCGCCGCCTCCTCAACCGCACTACCTCTCCTCACTAAGCCCCCAACTCAGAAGCCAGAAAGAAGAAAGAAGAAGAACTGGCCAATGCACCAAGCAAAACAAACACATGTCCACTTGCCTCTGGAGCTATTTCCCTCCTCTGAGCACCTGTACTTTCATACCCTGCTTGCCAGACTTATTCTTTTGTTCAGCTTTTTTATATGTCTTCAAAAGAGGCTTTATCTCTTTCAAGATGCTCCATAACACCCCATTAGGAATCTTCATATTCCAGGTAAAACAACATCAAAACCACAAACAGCAATTCAGCACTTCCAAGAAGCAAGATGTGGGAGCAATAATAGTAGGAGATTTATAACTCACTTCATGTGAGAGGCAAAATGAAAAAAAAAAATAAAAGAGGATATGAGGAATCTAAATAACAGAATTAAATAGAACTAACAGATTTACATTGAATTCTATTTAATAGTTACAGAAAATGTTTCTTTTCAAGTCTCCGTGGGTTGTTTCCCAAAATTGTCTAGATGACTGCAAGGAGAATCTCAATAAATCTTAAACAGTAGTAACATTATAAGCAATATTCTTGGACTATCTTGTAATAAGTAGAAATTTATAACAAAAATCAAAGTAAAATTACTTTGATTAAATTTGAAGTTCTAAATTCTTTTTTTTTTAACTCTATGAAGAAATCTAGGCCAAAATTTCATAGCTGGAAAATAAAAATAAGAAGACTTCAGATCCAAAAACATATGGTATATGAAAAGCTGTGGCTAGAAAAAAATATGATAGCCATAAATCTTTGATTTGCTCTGAAAGGATAAATTAAATGAAAACTATTAGCTATTCAGGTGAATATTTTTTAAAAATAGCAAAACTTAATTTAAAATAAGGAAGAAATAAGAAAGGTCACATAAATTAATGAAATAAAAGAAAAACATTAGAAATAATAAATACATTTTATAACTGGTTTTTTGAGAAACTATGACAATAAAATAAAAACCTATTAGCCTAACTCTCAAAGAAAACTGGAGAAAGAACAAAAACATAAAATTAGGGATGCCTGGGTGGCTCAGCAGTTGAGCATCTGTCTTTGGCTCAGGGTGTGATCCCGGAGTGCCGGGATCGAGTTCCACATCGGGCTTCCTGCGTGAAGCCTGCTTCTCCCTCTGCCTATGTCTCTGCCTTTTTCTGTGTGTCTCTCATGAATAAATAAATAAAATCTTTATTTAAAAAAAGCAACCCCCCCCCACAAAATTAGAAATGAAGAGGCTATAATAATAAATTACAAGAATGGCAAAGCCTGCTTCTCCCTCTGCCTGTGTCTCTGCCTCTTCTCTCACCGTGTCTCTCATGAATAAATAAATAAAATCTTTAAAAAAAAATATCCTAGATCTTCTGATCACTTCTCTCCACTTTCTTGGTGCTTCTTTTCAGCCTTCACCATCTCACCTCTACCATTTCCCTAGGCAGCCGACCTTGAATGCTCTGTTTCTTGATCCTTTCTTCACAGCCAGAAGGATTTTTTTTTTTTTTTAAGATTTTATTTTATCAGAGAGAGGCAGAGACATAGGCAGAGGGAGAAGCAAGCTCCATACAGGAAGCCTGGTGCAGGACTCAATCCCAGGACCCCAGGACCTGAGCCAAAGGCAGACACTTAACCACTGAGCCACCCAGATATTAAAAATAATGGTTAAATCATACCATTTTCACTCACAGATCTCACCTTTGGCTTTTCCTGTCTCACAGATTAAAATGCAAAACCCATATGATGCTACATGATCCTTTTGGCTACACTCTCTCCTACTCATGACCTTTAGCCAATTGGTCTTTTGAGCATATTTCTCATTCAGTTCCTTTCTGCTTGCTTTTCCTTTTTCTGTCCTGACTCTGAGTATTGAAGTAACTCATTCCCTTTTTTTTTTTTCATTCAGGCCAGAGTTTACCGACTCCCCAACTTAAAACAGTAACTACTTTCTACCTCTGTAATTCTCTATTCTCTTACCTAATTTGTTTTTTCTTTAATATTTATAATCACCTAACATAATATATATTTAATTATTATCCTATTCTTCTTACTAACATATAAGTTCCAGAAGAGAAAGAAATTTGTCAGTTTTGATCACTGCTTTTTGCCTAGTATTTAGATTAATGCTTGGCACATATTAGTGCTTAATAACTATTTATTGAATAAATCAATGAAAGATCTAATTAATAACAGGAAAGCATCCAGAAAATCTACTGAAAAGCTTTGGCAAACAGAATTTGGCAAGGTAGTTGGTTCAAAGTTAATATAGTAATCAGAAAAAAAGACAAAAATAGCTAAATTTGTTTTTTAACTATCTAACTATTAATATGTAGGACTCTACTGATGGACATAAGGACTTGAAAGAGTGGAGAAATATACCTTACTCTAGGATAAACAGAATCAACATTGTGAATAAGTCTAGTTTCCTTATTGTTGTGGGTAATTAAACTGCCAGTAGGTGTATTTTGGAGTAAATGAACAAAGTTTTTAATTTTTTTTTACTGACAAATAGCCGGTTGAGAATAACAAGAAATATTCTGGAAAGAAAGAGTAGTGAGCTAGAACAAGTTTTATCAGATACTAAATTTGAAGTTAAACTATCATAATCTAAAGGATAAGAGACTGGTAAAGAAATGGAGAATTGTGATTAGCTTCAAGAAACAAGATATAGATCTAGATTCATGTAGATATTTAGTAGTTGATGATGATAGCATTTAGATCAGTGAGGGAATTCAATAAAAGGGAAAATAATTTCTAACAACTTACAGTTTATAAAGGTACTTAGTGACTTACCTCATTTCTGTACCAAAAGAATTTCAGATAGATCTGAGATTTAGATGAAATTCAGAAATCATCAAAAGAAAGCATAGGAAGTTTTTTATGAGCATAGAAGTCTTCTCTGTGTATGGTGAAATAATCAGGGAAGGAAAGGATGGATGATGCATGACTAGTTATAAATTTTAAACTTTTGTGTTGCAAGAATCACCATAAACAAAGTCAAAGAAAAATGAAAAAATTAGAAAAATTATTTTCAATGTGTATGGCAAACAAAAGCTAGTTTTTCTTACTTTCACACAGAACTGAAAAAAAAAATCATATATAAAATGGGTAAAGTGCTTCTGTAGCTATTTCATCAAAAACAAAAACAAAAACAAAAACAAAAAAAACACTAACTTCCAGCAAACACATGAAAAGATTCTTTTCATTCCTGATTTTAAAATGTTAATTAAGAAGATAGTGTGATGTACATTTAAAAATTACATAAAATTACCCCGAGGTGCCTGGGTGGCACATTTGGTTAAGCATCTGCCTTAGGCTCAGGTCATGATCCCAGGGTCCTGGGAGTGAGCCCCAAGTCTGGCTTCTCCCTCTCCTCTTCTCCCTCTCCTCTGCTTCTCCCTCTCCTCTGCTTGTGCTCTCTCTCTAATAAGTGAATGAATAAAATCTTTAAAAAAATACATAAAATGACCCACCTTTTTAGAGGTAGTTTAGAAAAATCACTCAAACTTAAAGGCACATGTTATTTGACCTAGAAACTTCCCTTCTAAGAATTTATCCTTCAGAAATATTCCCATAATTTTGAAAAGATATGTGTACCAAGACTTCAATTACAAGGTGGTATACAACAGCCAACAAAAAAGAAGCAATTTAGTATCTACCAATAAAAGCCTGTTTAAGGGAGGCCTGGGTGGATCAGTAGATTATATGGCTGACTCTTGGTTTCAGGTCAGGTCATGATCTCAGAATAGAGATATTGAGCCCTTTGTCAGGCTCTGTGCTCAGCAAGGAGTTGGCTTGCAATTCTCTGTCTCTCCCCCCTTTCTTTGCTCTCTCTCTCTCTCACACACACTCTCTGTCTCCAATTGGAATATCATACAGGCAATAAAAGGCATGGGAAGCGCACGGCGGTAGCTTTGTTTTCAGCCAGCTATGAGTGATGGGCATCTCCTGGGACAACTGGCACAAACAAGTCTGAGGGCAAAAGGAAGTCTTACCATAAGAAGCAGAGGTTGGAATACAAATACCCCACACCCGCAGTCTGAGTTTGGGGAGGGAACAAGAGCTACTATGCCTAGAGGCTGCATGTGGGGAACTTCTTCTGGAGTTCCAAGGGTTGTGTGTGCAAAACAAGGCTCGTTGTTGTCTACAAAGCATCCATCAATGAACTGCTTCACCAAGGCCTTGTGAATATCTATGTCATGCTCATTGACAGCATACCACCCCAACAGTGGAAGAGTCCCACTATGCACTGCCCCTGGGCCAAGCTGAGTCCTGAAGAGGGAAAAGATTTTAAACAAAAATGATCAAAGAAATGAAGAAGAAATATGATGAAAGGGCAAATAATGCCCAAATCAGCATCTTCTGGAGCAGAAGTTCCAACCCAGTGCATCACAAGAAGACTAGGCCAGCATGTCAGGGCAGATGGCCATGTGATAGAAGGCAAGGAGCTGGAGTTCTAGCTGAGGAAAATCAAAGCCAGGAAGGGCAAACAAATCCTCCTCCCTCCTATCTTCACTCAGATAATAAAGGTGTTTACTGTTTTGTTTTTTTGTTTTTTTTTTAATGACAGAGCAAGCAAACCTACGCTTATTCATACATAGATAATTTCTAGAAACAAACAAAAAATCAAATCATTAACAAGGTTTGCTTCTGGAGATGGAACTGATATTCAACAGTGGAGGAATATGTTCTTCTTACTCTGTATTCCTCTATATCATTTGAAATTTTTTATGAACATGTACTTATTTTGATTAATTTTTTCAAATGATCTTAAAATTATATGGCAATGCTAAGATTTAAATTTGCTCTAATATTAATTGATCATTTGTTTCCTTCATCATTATTCTTTCACTAGGAAGAAACTTTCTATATGTGAAAGAAGTTGGATTTAAAAATTAAAAAGTCAGATGATGTGAATGGAGAGATATATTTAAAATTATGGATTAAAGACTTAAATGTAAGACCTAAAACCATGAAACTCCTAGAAAACAGGAAAAGCTCCTCGACATAAGTCTTGGCAATTATTTTTTTGGATATAATACCTATAGCATAAGTAACAAAATAAAAAATAAACAAGTGGAATTCTGTCAAAATAAAAAGTTTCTGTGCTGCCCCAAAAATCATCATCAAAGTGCAAAAACAATGGGATGCCAAAAATATTTGCAAACTGTATATCTGATAAGGGGTTAATATCCAAAACATATAAAGAACTTCTACAACTCAATAGAAAAAATCAAATAATTCAGTTTAAAAATGGGCAAAAGACCTGCATAGACATTTCTCCAAAGAAGATATAAGAAAGGCAAACAGGTACCAGGAAAGATGCTCAACATCTCTGGTTATTAAGGAAATGAAAATCAAAACCACAACAAGATATTACCTTATGCCCATTGGTCACTATGAAAAAGACAAATAAATGCTGGCAAGGATGTGGAGAAAAGGAAACATTTTTGCATTGTTGATGCGATTGTAAACTGGTGCAGCTACTATGAAAAACAGAATGGAGGATCCTCAAAAAATTAGAAATAAGGCTATCATATGATCTGGTAATTCTACTTATGGGCATATATCCAAAGGAAATGAAAACAGTAACTTGAAAAGATATCTGTACTCCCATGTTTATAGCAGTGTTATTTGCGGTAGCCAAGAAATGGAAACAACCTAAGTGTCCATTCACAGATGAATGGATAAAGAAGTTGTGGTGTTTCTGTGTGTGTCTGTGCGTGTGTGTGTACAATATTCAGCCATAAAAAATGAAAAATTCTGCCATTTGAGGCAACATGAATGGACATGGAGGGCATTATGCTAAAATGAAATAGGTCAGAAAGAGAAAGACAAATATCATATGATCTTATTTACATGTGTAATCTAAAAGCAAGCAAACAAAAACAAAAAAACAACTAGAAAAAGAGATCAGATTTGTGTTTACCAGAGACAGGGGGTAAGAGGAGGGAAATTGGAGGAAGGTGGTCAAAAAGTATAAACTTCCAGTTAAGATAAGTAAGTGCTCAGGTTGAAATGTATAGCATGATGACTATGGTTAACAGGTTTATGACATATGTATGTGAAAGCTACAAAGAGTAAATTCTGAGTTCTCATCACAAGGAAAAAAATTTTTTTTTGCTTTCTCTTTTCATTGTATTTGCATGAGATGATAAATGCTAACTAAATAACTGTAGTGATCATTTCATAATATATGTAAATCAAACCAGTATGGTGGATAGCTTAAACTTATGCAGTGAGGTATGTCAATTATATCTCAAAACTGGAAAAAAAATAAACTTAAAAAAATTGTGAGGGAAGAGAATGAGGTCTGCTGCTCTTGTTCAAGTTTCCACACATTGCCAGATAGTTTTCAAAACATTGGGTGTTTCCTAGGGCTTGTACACTATTGTTATGCATAAAAGCACCTTCCAAGAGCTGAACATTAGCAACTAAGGGCTTTCATGGACTGAAGGTCCAGTAAAGATCACTCGTTTTTACTGGAGTCAATAGCTATGAGAGAAGGTTTTCCTTTATTCATTTGTTCATTTATTCAACCAATATATATTGAGTGCTTGCTTGTGCAATGTATTGGACCAGCCATTTGGTATGTGGTGCTAAATAATAATAATCATACTTACTTTTATTGAGCCATTAACCATAGCGTGCTACTAAGTACTTTACATATATTATCTCATTTATCTTACAATAATCCTGGGATGTGGATATTATATATATATAAATTTTACTATTATATTTTTTAACAGAAGAGGAAATCAGGGCTTAGAGAGATTGAGTAGGTCACTCAAGATTTCATAGCTAATAAGCAGTAACCTTGGGGTTTGAACTGAGGGAGTCTGATTCCAGAACATTTATTTCTAAACATGTCCTGCTTTTAAAAGCACCGGTAATCTCTGCAGGAGTAGGGAACCTTGCCATTCTATCATTCCTGTATGACAGACAAGAATAGTTACCAATATTAGCAGCAAGGGGGAACAAGACATATTTTTCTTGTACTCATTAAATTAGTCAACAGAGTTTTTTTTTTTTTTAATTAAGTATTTACCATATCCTTGGTACTGCTCTAAGCCCTGAGGATATAACAGTGAAAAAGATTGGTAAAATCTCTGCCCACAAGGCATTTGCATTCTAGTAGATAAGAAAGTCTAAACAAATAAAAGGCAAAAAATAAATCAACTGGGATGCCTGGGTGGCTCAGTGGTTGAGCATCTGCCTTCGGCTCAGGGTGTGATCCCCAGGTCCAGGGATCAAGTCCTGCATGGGGTTCCCTGTGGGAAGCCTGCTTCTCACTCTGCCTATGTCTCTGCCTCTCTCTGTATGTCTTTCATGAATACATAAATAAAATCTTAAAAAAATTAAAAAGTAAATAAACCAACAAATTGAGGTAAGAAAAATTACAAGAGTATTTACAAGAGTAGAGTAAAATAGAGGTGAGCTGTTTGTGATTAAGAATCAGAGACTCTCTGAGTAGAAGACAGTGGCCAAGATACTAACATGCACTCAAACCCATTTCCTTTCCTTTCTGGGCATAGACTTAAACAATATTTCCCAGGCTCTTTTATAAATTCATGGAGTCACTGGTATATGGGCAAGATTGGCAAACTCCTCTTTGAGACCTGGTGATAAACCTCTGCTGTGATGCTCCATACATGCCTCCTTCATCTTCCTGCTGGGCAGAGCCAATCCAGCAAAGGAATCTAAGGCCTTGGAAAGTGATGAAGCCACCCTATTGAAAAGGGCCCCTGAATCCTCATTAGGAAGTCTGGCTGTAGAAACCAGCTGATCAGACTGTGTTATGATGGAGGAGTAAAGCTTTTTTTAATAAGCCACTGAGATTTGGGGGTTGTTCTGGCAATAAGCACAGCAAGCTAAATCTTTTTTTTTTTTTTTTAAGATTTATTTATTTATTTATGATAGAGAGAGAGAGAGAGAGAGCAGGCAGAGACACAGGCAGAGGGAGAAGCAGGCTCCATGCCGGGAGCCTGACGTGGGACTCGATCCTGTGACTCCAGGGTCGTGCCCTGGGCCAAAGGCAGGCGCTAAACCGCTGAGCCACCCAGGGAACCCCCAGGAAGTTAAATCTTGAGGTATGAGAAGGTTGTAATGTGGGAAAGAGTACTGCAGAGGAAGGAAACTACATGTGTAAAGTGTCTGAGTAAGAGAAGCAAGTATGTACAACAATCTGAAAGATGGCAGTGTGCCCACAACTTCAGTGAACGGGATTATTGAACTGGGGGAGGGAGTCTTGTAGCCCAACCAGGCAGGGCTTTGTAGACCATGATATGAGGGACAATTTGATTCTCAATGCAATGAAAAGCCATCAGTGTGTTTCAACCAAGGGAGCATTCTGATTCACCTAATAAAAATAATAGCCTGGGGATCGAGTCCCACGTCGGGCTCCCGGTGCATGGAGCCTGCTTCTCCCTCTGCCTGTGTCTCTGCCTCTCTCTCTCTCTCTCTGTGACTGTCATAAATAAATAAAAAAATTAAAAAAAAATTAAAAAAAAAAAATAGCCTGGGGGCACCTGAATGGCTTAGTCTGTTTAGCCTCCAATTCTTGGTTTCAGTTCCAGTTGTGATATGAGGGTCCTAGGATCTAGTTCTAAGTCAGGCTCCCTGCTAAACAGGGAGTCTGCTTGCCCTCCCTCCTCCTTCCTCTCCTTGCAGGTGCTTGTGTGGTCTTTCTCTGTCTGTCTCAAAATAAAATAATAAAATAAAATAAATAAAATAAAATGAAATGAAATGAAATAAAATAAAATAAAATAAAATAAATAAATAAAATAAAATAAAATAAAATAAAATAAAATAAAAAATAGTTTGGGAGTGCCTGGTTGGTTCAGTGGTCGAACGTCTGCCTTTGGCTCAGATCGTGATCCTGAGGTCCTGGGATCGAGTCTGCTTTGGGCTCCTGCAGGGAGCCTTCTCCCTCTGCCGATGTCTCTGCCTCTCTCTGTGTGTCTCTTATGAATAAATAAATATATTATCTCAAAAAATGGTTTGAGTTGTTAGTGTAGAGTTAATTTGAAAGGGCAAGACTACCTATAGGAATAGGACAAGCTACATCATTTGTGAGACCCAGTGCAAAATGAAAATAGGAGGTGTTTGATCAAAAATTATTTGAAATGTCAACACTCCCAAGGGCAGAGCATTAAACAAAACATGGGTCATCACAGCAGGAATGAAGGGGATTGGGTATTCTCTCCAGATGACATGAAACTAGAAGAAACAGGGGTTCCCTGGTGAAGGGACAGTGTGGAAATGGCAGTGGGATGGGGAAGCAACCTACACCACTTGCAAGAGCAACCACCACTTGAAAGGGCTGCAGGGAAGGCTGAGCCTAGGATGAGACCCAGATTTTAATTAAAGCAAGGGGATGCAAAGACTTTCATGGAAAGGATTCAGGATATAGGTCTGTTTACTGATCAAAGCGTGGGACCTTCAGAGGGTACAGTGTGTTGGTAATGATGCCTGACCAAGGTATCTAATGCAGGATGATACTCAGTTCCATTGAATTCCTTCGTTCTGAATTTCTTCCTTGACAGTTTATTAGAGATGAGTATGGTGATGAGAACAGCAAAGAACATGCCCTCTCAGACTACTCTCAGTTCTGTTCCTAATTAAATCCCAAGAAAGTGACTTATAATACTAATGCAGAGGAAACACTGTATTTAGGGGGTCTGATTAGTCCCCGAATCCTAGATAAGGAGCTTACCTACGGCAACATGGGACCTCCCATGGGGTCTTAGGCTCTCATCTTATCTTCCTTTCTCAGGGCTTTGGTGGTTGGTGTCTCCTCGACTTCTGAAGAGCATGTGGTTTATTCAAAATGCAGTTTCAAATTTATTCTTAAAATGATTCCAAACAGCCTAATTTATTAATTTATAATCTCAAAGAAACAGAACAAACTGGATTGATATTTTTTTTTTGAGCCAGAATACACCTTTGAACTAATAAACTATCTCACAGTAAGAAGGCAAACCCATACCAACACAAAGTTAAATATGCCATTAAAATGCCGGTGAAGGGCTATTCTGCATAGATTTAAATATTGTAATTTGCTGGGTTTGTGAGTCAGGCAGATGCAGTTCATTTTGAAGCAGCTTTTGCGTCTTTTCACATGATTTGGCTATTCTTAGATTTCTGAGTCATTCTGTCCTCCATGCTAGTCATTTTTCAATTCCATATTCTCTATTCATGAGGGAGACAACATTAACCAGTACAAATTTGGCTATGTGGCTTACTTCTTTGAACAAACAGGCTATATATTCATTCCTATTCTTAGTGCAATACCTTGGGACAAGTTGAATGTAAATAAAATATTTGGGGAATGCACTCTCACACTGTAGAGTTTCTGGTAAGAGGTGCCAGGAAACCTTGGCATGCATATTATTGCATAATTGTTTTGATTCAATTTGATTGTCCTCTTAATAACTGAAATCCCAAAGCAGTAGGAATACTTAGGAAAGAACAGAAATGTGGATAACATGCGATGAGCCAAAAGATCTTGCCAATGTTTCATCCAACAGAAGCAGCATATCTTAGAGAGTAATGTAGGAGGTATATTGATATCTCTTAGAATAAACTTACTGGTAATGAAATTCCTTTGACAAACAGAAGATAGTAATAAATTCTTCATCCAAGGTGTCATTATGGGAGCTCAGAAGTGTAGGTATGAATAGGACTATAACGGAACTGGGGGCAAAATTTGAAATTCCGTCTTCATTGGTTGGGGAATATAGCAGAGGAAGAGGAAGAGAATACTCTAGATGAGAGAAGGATTCCTGGTGTTTTACCATATTTTTCATGCCCACCTAATGGAAGTGTCTGCTAAATTGCTGCTCCTTGAGAATAAAAGGTGTGTTTCCTCATCCTTGTGTTGCCATTGCCCCAAAGAAAACCTGGGACATAATGGACACCCAATAACTATTTGCTGAACTGTAAGAAACTTCTGCAGCAGGGTAAAGCAGACCCACACTTACCCTGCCACTATATTGTTGTAGGGGCACCACTGTGTTTTTCGAACCATCTCCTTACCCTCTAGCCAGCTTTTAGCCCTTAGTCTCAGCAATCACTCTGAGAACTTCAGTGGAAGCAAAGAATTGACTCTGTCCCACTTTTCACCTCTCATTCTTTTTTTTTTTTCTTTTTCCATCAGTTAAGTTTAGGGAACCATGTATGCCTCAAGTGCAGAAGAATCCCAGTTCTAAATAGGTGACCTCCTAGGTCGAGAAGCATTAGGCTCTGATATGACTTGTCTGCTAAGGGCTGTTAGTCTAACTTAGACCCCAGGCCAGCTTCTTGGTCCTCAAAAATTAGAACTAACTTGAGAGAATTCCTGACACCCTCATTGAACGAATAGATATTAATGACCAAGAGGCAGCATGGGTAGGCAATTTTGTGAAGCCTTGTACCAATATGTGCTACTACTGAGAAGTTAGCTGTTATAAGTCATAGGCAGATGCATATTCCATGCTTTTATGCATGTTTGAGATCAGTTTCCTTAGTACTTAATGCCATTGTTCCCCCACAGGAAGCCAGAAGAAAGAAGTACCATACATATCATAGGAGAGAATTCCAAAAAAAAAGGAATGGTATGTTGAGTCTTCGGCCACAAAACGTGGAACTGAAATTCAGAAGAGTATCCATTGGAGCTAGTAATTAAGTCAATGACATTCTCAGCAGGAGAGAATTCAATATGCTGCTGGGAAGAGACGCCAGTATCCCAATGATTGTGAGGTCAGGAAGTAGAAGCTGAGGGTAGGTTATGTTTACAAGGAGCTTGGCCAAGAAAAGGGAAGGAGAGAGAAGAATTAGGGCTCTAGAAGGATTTGGGAAAGGTAATGAAAGGTTTTTTTAGATAGGGCCGATCTGCATGTGTTTAAAAGCTGTAAAAAGAGATTCATTTTGGGCTAAGTCCATATGTGGATAAATAGAGGCCAGCTAAGGCCAGGCCATGAGGTGAGTGCAAGAACTAGGAAGCAGCCAGCAGGGTGAGGGATGGGCAGGGCTGGCCTCTGGGCTGCAGAACAGAGGAAAGAGTCCTCCGAGACGAGAGAGAAAATCAAATGCAGGCAGATTTTTCAACTTTAATGAATCTAAAGGAGACTCCTGGTTTAAGGCAATAAGATAAAAACAGAGTAAATAAAACAGTCATGAAAAGCACTGAAGCAAGCTGTAGGAAGTAGATCCTGGAGAAATTGCCTAGGCATTGGGAACATAGCCGCCACTCTTGTAGAGCTTCTGTCGCACTGCAGAGAGGGAACAATTAAGGGTGCCAATCTGACTGGGTAAATAAAGATGTTGATACTGGAGAAAGAGTCTGTAACAGATAAAACAAGGTCCCTGAGGACATGAGGTTGGTTGGCATCCTGATCGCAGGTTGAGTAATTAATTTTGTTAACATCATGCAAACCATACATGAGATTCTGAGCCAAGAAGGAAAGTTGGCTTGAAGGTATTTTGTATGGGCATAGATACCTGGACCTAGGGGGGAAGTCTGTTTGCTTCTAGTGTCTGAGGGAAAACATACATATGTGTATTTAAAGGTTTGCATATTGTGTATTTTAACAATCTTCAGTGTTCTTAAATTTTCCAAATACTATGGCCAAACAGACATCATAAAATATTTGTGTTTAAATAGCCTTTAGTAGTTTTTACATGGTTATTATTCTTTCCAACTGAAAAGATATTTCTTAGCCTAGTTTCCTCAGTACCAGTCCTCCAAAGTGCTCCTCTTAATTTCCATTTAATGAAAATCTCTACATTTATGGGCTTGTATTTTCTTTGGATTTAAGTTAATCCTTCAAGAGAAGCGTTAACTCTCTCAAGCTACTGGAACTCTGCTTTCTGGAACCGTTATGTTTACTATTGGAGAGTGACTTTGGCACCAAGGAAGACTTGGCTCAATACATTTTTTCAACAAAATTACTAATATAATAAATTTTGAATCAGAATATTTGAAATAAAAATATAGATTTAGTAAATGATTCACTATTTAAAGACAGGATAACTATGTTCATGATTTATATTTTGTTATTTGCAAGAGCTTTATTGTGCCTGTTCATAGTCACTGGTTCCATGAAATCCAGTTTTATTTGACATCAAAATCTAGTATAATGATGAAACTACCTGGTTTGCTGAAATGAAATATCTAGATTCAGAAAGAAAATAACTGAGCAGGGAGGACAAAACTCACACTAAGGATCATTTTCTTTTCATGTCCTTTTTGGATTAGAAATATTTTTAAAAAGGAACAAACTTTTTCTTAGAAACTAACTTGAGAGTTAGTTTCTGAGAAGCAACACAATGCAATAGTGTCATTTGCATTGAATAGTTGGTTATTAGATACTCATGTACTTCAAGTGTTGGTTTTGGGGAAATAGTAACTTATTAGGTGAAGCGAATAGTGTAATAGTGAAAGTCAATAGTTAATCAGACTTTGAAATTAGCACTCCAAAAGCACAAAGGTTTAGTCAAAATTTTTTTTGAAACTTCTAAATGTCTCCCATATTTACCAATGCTGTTCTACTTCTTGTCTCTCAAGAGTTGCATAACGGGTTTTCCTTACTTTGTAAACTTTGACATACACATGTATAGAAAATATATATTTATTTTAATCTCTTTCCAAAAGTATTTTTATTACTTGAAGTTTAAATTAAACATCTGAAAGAGATAAATAGTTTATGATTTGGATTTTGAAAAAAAATGCTGCTCTTGAGATAAATCTGAGTTTTTGACATCTGCTAATTACACTGATAACTTGGAGAGTGAGTGAAGAATTCCTATTTTATTCATTCACGTAATGGATGATATCTGATTTATGTTTCATGCTAGATCAAAACTCCAGAATCTTACACTGATTCCCACATATATCATATCAATATCAATATAATCACACTGTCTTATAATAATAACAATAAAAGAGTCATTTATAAGGACATTTTAGAAAACTAGCAAGCTATAAAATCTATTTGATTGAGAGGCACCTTGGTACCTCAGTCAGTTAAGCGTCTAACTCTTGATTTCAGCTCAGTCATGATCTCAAGTTTCTGGGGTTGGGCCCCATGTGGGGCTCTGTGCTTAGCTGGGAGTCTGCTTGAGGATTCTTTCCCTCTTCCTTTGCCCCTCCCCCAACTCACTCTCTCTCTAAAATAAATACATCTTTAAATAAATCTATTTAATTGAAGCACATTATGAACTATGGTTATCATGCCACTGAATTAACCAAAGTGCCAAAAATTTATAGATTAAGAACTGCTAGGCCCGATTCTCTATTTCCAGTCAGAATGAAACTAAGAATATGCTTTTACAGATGTGAAGTGCACAAGAACTCACTCTTTCCCTCTCCCTTATCTTCTTCTCCATTTATCTCCAAGCAGAAAATTATCTAGTAGGCACTAGTCATCTATGTAGCTGTTTAGAGAAAGACACCTATTGACTTCAAAAGGATCAGAGGTAAAACCTTCCTCTGGAGGAGAGAAACACCAAACATGTAAAGGGTGTAAACTCTATCTGGATGGACTTACTGTCTCAGTCAACAATTTCAATGACCAATTTGGTATCTATTATACATTTAACTCTGTGCCAAGTGTGGCAGTGTATGTAAGAATTATAAGCTAATTTACTGACCATATTTTGCTATTTATTTGGACAGATAAATGTGATAGGATGATGTGCAAATAAATGATATATTTCCCATTCTTCTCCTTCTCATTTGTACTTTGGACCTGTGATGCACCTCATTCTAGCTAGATAGACACTGTCCAAAAAGAGGCTCTCACTGAGGAGCTGTAAGATGGGAAAATATTGGGAGAAGTGATTGTGCAGACACAGCTGTCTACCCTACCACTGTATAAGCTAAGATTGCTAAACTACGCAGGAGGAAATAGTTGGTGAGGAAAGGAGAACCAGAGGTCTTAGAAAAAATTGGCAAAAGGACTATTATGATATATCTTATTAAACTTAAGATTGTAAATCTGAGAGTAGAGAGGTTGAATGCCTCTGTCTAGTGGCACATCTATCCTCACAGATGTGTCTTTGCCATGTAAATGCCAATAATAGTGAAGAGGGCTGTTTGGAGAATCTCAATGGCAGGGTGGGCTAAAGATAGCTGGGTAAGGGAGGCAGTTCTGATCTCACCTGGGGTTAGCTCTGCAACAGCAGTCATCAGGTGGCTTGATTGGGGAGGAGAGGGTGTCTAAGGTCGCCTCGATCACATGTCTGGAGACTTAGTGTTGGCCATTGCCCATGATCAATGATCAGTGAAATCTCTCATCTTTCAGTAGTTGCTTCCAGGTTGCCTCAAAAGGCAGGGTTATTTTCCAAGAGTGTGAAGAAAACGCTAAAAGCCTTCTTGAGAATTAGGCCCTGGAACTCATACAACACCACTTCTATTACATTTTATGAGTCAAAGCAAGTCAAAAGGTGAGAGCTTAGCTTCAAGGAGTGGAAAATATGTTCCACTCTTTAATGGGAGGAACTGCAAAGTATTTGTGGTCATATTTAATCTACCACAGTCCACATTCTGGCTACAATTATTTACATTATTTGATATGCAAAATCTGCTCATCTCTTTGGAATGTTGAGACCTGTGCTATGCAACCCATTGGGCATATGCCATATGTGGCTATCAAACAATTAAAATGTGGTGGGTACAAATTGAGATGTGCTATTGTTTAAAATACACACAGAAGGGGCACCTAGGTGCCTCAGGCAGTTGAGCGACTGATTCTTGATTTCAGCTCAGGTGATGATCTTATGTGGGATCGAGCCTTGCCTCAGGCTCCCACTCTGTGGGGAATCTGTTTGAGATTCTCTCCCTCAGCCCTTCCCCTCATTTGTGCTCTCTTGTGTGATCTCTCTCTGTCTCACAAATAGATAAGTAAACCTTTAAAAAAAAATACACACAGGATTTCACAGACTTAGTAGAAAGAATGTAAAATATCTCTGTGATATGTTTTCCAGTTTCGTGAAAATTTAATTGACATATGATGTTTTAGATGTTTGAGGTGTACCACATGATGATTTTGTAAATGTATATATTGTGAAATGATTACCACAGTAAGGTTAGTTAACACATCCATCACCTCCTATAGTTACCATTTGTGTGTCTGTGAGTGTGCTTGTGTGTGTTCAGAACCTCTAAGATCTCTTTCAGCAATTTTCAATTATACAATGTAGGAATGTTAACTATAGTTACCATGCTGTTCATTACATCCCCAGAACTTATTCATCTTGTAACTGGAAGTTTGTACCCTGTGGCCACCTTGACCCATTTCTCCTCCACTCCTCCAAGCCTACTTTGGGCAGCCACAGTTCTGTTGTTTCAGTGTTTTATTCCATAAAGAAGTGAGATCATACAGTATTTGTCTTTGTCTGAGTTATTTAATGTAGCATAATGCCCTCAAGGTATATCCATAGTATTGGAAATGGCAGGATTTCCTTCCTTTTTATGGCTGAGTAATATCCCATACATACACACTCACACCACATTTTCTTTATTTATTCATGTGCTGATGAGCACTTAGGTGATTCCTACATCTTGGCTATTGTAAATAATGCTGTGATGAGCATGAGGTGCAGGTATCTTTTCAAAACAGCATTTTTGCTTCCTTCAGATATATACCCAGAAGTGGGATTGCTGGATCATATGGTAGTTCTATTTTTTTTTTTCTTTTCTTTTTTTTTAGGAACTTCCATTCTGTTTTCCACAGTGGCTATGCCAGTTTACATTCCTATCAGCAGTGCACTTTTTTCCATATCCTTGCCAGCACTTATGTCTTATCTGTTGACAAGAGCCATTTTAACAGGGGTGAGAGGATATTGCATGGTTTTGATTTGCATTTATGTAATGATTAGTCATGTTAAGCATATTTTCAAGTGCTTGTTGGTCATTTAAATATCTTCTTTGGAAAATTGTTCAAGCCCTGTGCCCATTTTTAAGTTATTTGTTTTTATATTTTTGCTATTGAGTTGAATCCTTTATATATTTGGATATTAACCCCTTTTTGGATGTATAGTTTATGAATATTTTTCTCCCATTTCTTAGGTTGCCTTTTCATTTTATTGATCATTTCTTTTGCTTCGCAGAAACTTTTAGTTTGATGCAGCCCCACTTGTTTATTTCTGCTTTTGTTGCTTGTGCTTTTGGTGTCATGTCCAAAAAATTATTGGTAAGGCCAAGGAACTTTCTTCTATGTTTTCTCCTATGAGTTTTGTGATTTCATGTCTTACATATAAGTTTTTATTCCATTAAAGTTAATTTTTGTGAGCAGTGTAAGTTCAATCTCATTCTTTAGTATGTGAATATCTAGTTTTTCCCCCACCATTTATTGAGACTATCTTTTCTCCATTGTGTATTCTTGGCTCTCTTGTCAAATATTAGTTGACCATATATATATATACATGGGTTTTTTTTCTGGGCTCTTCCATTGGTCTATATGTCCATTTTTGTGCTGATAACATACTGTTTTGATTTACTATAGCTTTGTAATATAGTTTGAAATCAGGAAGTGTGATGCTTCCAGTATTGTTCCTCTTTCTCAGGATTGCTTTGGCTATTCTGAGCTTCATGTGGTTCCATGTGAATTTTAGAACTGTGTTTTTTCTTTATGTGAAAATATGCCATTGAAACCATAATGGAGATTGAATTGAATCTATACATGGCTTTGGTTAGTATGGATGTTTTAACAGTATATATTTTAACAAAGATTTATTTTTTTCTATTTGTGTCTTCCTCAATCTCTTTCATCAAAGTTTTATAGTTTTCAGTTTACAGATCTTTCACTTCCCTGCTTACATTTATTTCTATGTATTTTTATTGTTTAGATGCTATTGTAAATGGGATTTTTTTCTTTCTTTTTCAGTAGTTCATTGTTAGTGTATAGACAGAACTGATTTTTGATTTTGAGTTCTGCAATGATACAGTTTTTTGGTGGAGTCTTTAGAATTATCTCTATCTCTTTCTGTGTGTATACATATTGAAAATTATATAATTCTCTCTATATATCATTTATATGATGATGTCATCTGCAATAAGATGCTTTTGATTTTTTTTTCTTTCGATTTTGGTGCCATTTATTTCATTGCTTTGTCTAATTGCTCTGGCTAGGACTTCCAGTTCTACATGAATAGGAGTGGTGGAAGTAGGCACCTTGTCTCATTCCTGATATTAGAGGGAAAACTTTCAACCTTTCATCACTGAGTGTGATGTTAGCAATGGGCTTATCATATAGGACTTTTATTTTATTAAAATTTGTTCCTTCTATACCCAATTTGTTAAGCTATTTGTCATGAATGGATATTGAATTTTGTCAAATGCTTTCCCTACATCATTTGAGATAATTATGTGATTTTTATTATTCATTCTGTTACTGTGATGTATCACATTTATTGATTTGCAGATGTTAAACCATCCTTCTATTCCAGGTATGAATCCCACTTGATCATGGCATATGAACTTTTTAACGTGCTGTTGAATGTGATTTGATAGTTTGGGATTTTTTTTTGAGAATTTTTGCATCAATATTCACTAACAATATGGTCTATAGTTTTCTTATAGTGTTCTTATATGGTTTGGAATCAGGGTATCAGTGTTGAATCATAAAATTAGTTTAGGAATGTTCCCTGCACCTCAACATTTTGGAAGAATTTGAGAAGAATTGGCATTAATTCTTCCTTAAATGTTTGGCTAAATTCACCAGTGAAACCATCTGATTCTTGGCTTTTTTTTTTTTTTAATTGGGAAATTTTGATTACTTATTTAATCTTCTTGTACACTATTGACCTGTTCAGATTTTCTGTTTCTTTCTGATTCATTGATAGGTTTTATCAAATTCCTATTTCTAGGAATTTGTCTATTTCTTCTAGGTTGTACAGTTTGTTGGTGTACGTAGTTGTTCACAGTAGCCTCTTATGATTCATTGTATTTCTGTGGTATCAGTTGTAACATCTCCCCTTTCATTTATAATTTTATGTGAGTTTTGTCTCTTTCTTGACTAGTCTAGCTAAAGGTTTTTCAGTTTGATTTCTCTTTTCAAAGAACCAATTCTTAGTTTTGTTAGTCTTTTTTATTGTTTTCCTATCCTCTATTTCATTGATCTCTGTTCTAATTTTATTATTTTCTTCCTTCTGCTAATTTTGTACTTAGTTTGTTCTTCTTTCTCTAGTTTCTTGAGATGTAAAATTAGGTCATTTATTCGAGAGCTTTCTTTTTTTGTGTATGATGTGTGTATATCTTTATTGGCATAGTCTTTCAGTTTTGACAATTATCATATATATCATGCCTTGGTATAGCCCTTTTGGAGTTTCTTTTGAAATCCTTTGGGCCTCATGAAACTGGATGTCCGTCTCTCTCTCTCCCCAAGTTTGGGAAGTTTTCAGCCATTATTCCTTTAAGTATACATTTTGTCCCTTTCTCTTCCTTTTCTCCTTCTGGAAGTCACATAATGCATATAGTGCTTTTTAAAATGGTATCCCAAAGAGGTATTGTAGGCTTTCTTCACTCTTTTTTTTTCTTCTCTCTGGATAATTTTTTAAAAAATATTTTATTTATTTATTCAGGAAAGACACAGAGAGAGAGAGGGAGAGAGAGAGAGAGGCAGAGACACAGGCAGAGGGAGAAGCAGGCTCCATGCAGAGAGCTCAAAGTGGGACTCGATCCAGGGACCCCAAAACCACGCGCTAGGCCAAAGGCAGGTGCCAAGCCTCCAAGCCACCCAGGGATACCCTCTCTGGATAATTTTAAATGACCTATTTTCTGGTTCATTATTTGTTTGTTCTTCTATTTGGTTGATTCTGCTGATGAAACTGTCTTTTGAATTCTGTAGTTCAGCATTTGTATTCTTTGGCTCTAAGATTTTATTGTTTGTTTCATGGCTCCTGTTTCTTTGTTGAGCTTCTTATTTTGTTCATGCATTTTGTCTCCTAATTTTGTTTAGTTGTCTCTGTGTTCACTGAACTTCTTTAAGAGGATTGTTCTAAAGTCTTAGACATTTCATAGATCTGCATTTTTTAGGGTCTATTATTGGAGTTTTATTACTTTTCTTCGGTGGTGTCATGTTTATTTGATTCTTTGTGATCCTTGATTCTGCGCCTTGGTATCTGCATGTTTGAGTAAGTTGTCTCTTCTTCCAGACTTGACAAGTTCACGTTGGCAGGGGAAAACCTTCACCAGTGAGCTCAGCTTGATTACTGAACAGGTTAGCTGGTACTATCCTTGGGCAGGCAGGGCTTGCTATTGGGGTTTTTATTTGGGTAAGGCGACTGCCCGTGTTCTGAGGTTGGGATGGAAGTGCAACTGACTGGACTCTGTGTTCAAGCAGTGCCAGTGGGTGGGCTCCCCTACTGGTCAAGGCTGCTGTCTATACTCTGCAATCAGGTGGGGCCACTAGCTGGACTCTGCAATTACTTCTGATCAGGTAAGGTCACAGCCTGTGTTCCCTGGCAGAGTGGTACCACTGGTTGGACTCCACAACTGGACAGGTTTACGGGCCAGGCTTAACAATTGCTCCTGGTCACATGGGTTTTCATGCTGTGCTTCCCTACCAGATGATGCTACTGACTGGACACTCAGGGCTTCAGGCAGAGCTTCACAGTTGGATGAAGCCTCCCTGTGATCAGGCAAGGCCATAGGCTATGTCCTGAAGTTAGGCAGGGCTATAAGTTGAACTTTGCCATCCAGTAAGCCACTAGCAAGACTCCACTGTAAGGCAAGGTTGCTGGCTGGGCTCTCTGGTCAAAAGGGGGCTCCAGCTGTGTCTCATGGTTGAGTGGAGAGAGAGACAGTGCTCTGTGGTCAGATAGAGTTGCTTTCCATGTTTCCTTGTCAGTGGCTATGCTCTGCAGTTGGGCAAGGTTACTGGTTGAGCTCCCTGCCTTGGTGAGACCACAGGCTATGTTTAGCAGTCAGGGCCAGGGCCATAGACTAGGTTCTGCATTACCCAGGGTCATCGTTCAGGCTCTTTGGTTATGTAGGGCCAGGAGCTATACTTAGTAGTTGGACAGGACTGCTGGTTTGGTTCACTGCCCAACTATGGCTGTACAAGGGGCTCCATGGTTGCCTGGGTTCTTTGGCTGGGCTTTCTGGTTAGGCAAGACTGCCTTATCTTTAGTTCACTAATTCTTTTTCAATCATAGCTAATTCCTATTACCAATTCATAAAATTTCATGTTACATTTTTCAGTTAATGAATTTGTATTCAGTTTTGTCTCATATCTGCCATGTCACTTTTTTTTTTTTTTTTTGAGAGAGAGAGAGAGAGCACATGCATGTGAGCAGGGGAGGGAAGGTCAGAGGGAAAGGGAGAGAGAGAATCTTAAGCAGGCTCCATGCTGAGCATGGACTCCCCCCCCACCTCAGTGTGGGGCTCAATCTCATGACCCTGAGATCATGATCTGAGCTGAAATCAAGAGCTGGACACTTAATGAACTAAGTCATCCAGGTGTGCTCTCTGCCATGTCATGTTTTATATTTTCTACTCCCCTACCCAAAATGTTAAACTTGGTGTTCACTTTTGTGGGCATTTTAAGTACAATTGTTTTATCATTTGAGGTTGATGATTCCATTAAGTTATGTTGTTTGTTTTGCTTCTTTTTTGTGTTTTGCTTCTTTTTTTAATTTAAAAAGATATATGCACCCCCAGGTTTATTATGCATTATTTACAATGGCCAAGACATGGAAATAACAAATGTACATTGATGAGTGAATGGATAAAGAAGCTAATATTTTGTATAATAGAATATTATTCAGCCATAAAAATAATATCTTGGTATTTGGACAACTTAGGACTTGAGGACTATATGCTAAATGAAATGTCAGAATAAGATAAATACTGTATGACTCTACTTATATGTAGAGTCTAAAAAAAAAAAATAAAGAAATGAGCTTATAGATATACAGGACAGATTTGTAGTTGCCTGAAGGGGGATGTGAGGGAATAGGTGAGGTGGGTAAAATGGGTCCAAACATATAAATTCCCAATTATAAAATGAGTAAGTCATGGGATGTACAGTGAAGTGACTATGCTTAATAATACTGTGTTGTATATTTGAAAGTAGCTAAGTGCCTGGGTTTTGAACATCCTTTTTACAAGAAAACAGTGTAAGAAAAATTGTTCAGAAAAATTTTCTGATGCTTTTCATATGGTATCATTTTTCATAGAGGATTTCCCTTTGCTTTTTTACCTACCAGTCCAGAACCACTTTAAATGAAGTTTAAGTGTTGAGCTCCTTGACCCTCCAACAGATGGTGCAGTGTTTAGGTGCATGTTCAAGAGAGGGCTTTTTTACTTCCAGATTATTTTATAGATACAGTTCTTTGTAGTGGGTAAATTATTAATGTCCCCTCTCTTAAAAAGTTCTTGATTTTGACTTCTGTTTCCCCAGTTCCACAAGACCACCAAAAGCACTGCTTAACCTTTCAACTGGAATGGCCACTATACTCGTAGGGTAAGTATGCTTTGAGTGCCTTTGCTTATATGTCCGACTTCTTGTTTTCTTCTAGATCTTATTCCAACAAATTCTGGGGTATCTTGTAACCTCTTTGATGTCTTTGAGAAGAATCTTGTTTATAATCCTATGTTTATCATTGATACCCTGAATTACATGTGGCATCATTTTCCTACTTTTTTCTTCATCTTCAAATTAAGAAGGACACCTGTAACTCCAAAACATATGATAAAATTGAGTGTTAGGGAAATATGGCCAAAGTGACATCAATACCCTAGCTCATAAGACTATTTTAATTACAAAGTTTCACAAGCATTTTATTTTATTTTAAAGATTTTATTTATTTATTCATGAGAGACACAGAAATAGAGACAAAGGCATAGGCAGAGGGAGAAGCAAGCTCCCTATGGGGAGCCTGATGCGGAACTTGATCCCAGGACCCCTGGATCATGCCTTGAGCCTAAGGCAGATAGTCAACCGCTGAGCCACCCAGGGGTCCCTTCACAAACGTTTTAATCATGCGTATATGTTTTTCATAAGAATTATAAGATTTCCTCCTAGGAATTGCCAAAAATGTCAATCATAATTTAAAATGCCCAAAAAAAAAACCCCTAAGATACTGAAATGTAAAGTTTCCTTAGGAAAGCAGTGAGTAAACTATCATATAGTTTATTAAACTGTCATGTGTAATTATTAGTGTCCACATTTGGAATTTTAGGCATTCTTATTAGCTCTTCATGACTGTTTTTAGGTCATTGCATGGTTATATTCAATGAATTCTTTTTCTCTTTTTTGAATTAAATGTAATTCATCCACTCAAAAAGCTCAAATGTAACATTTTATCCTCTATTTTTAAAAATTTAAATTTTTATTAGTAGCTACAGATGAAGTAAATGGAATTTTGAGAGGAATTTCCACTATCTACTTCTAATGGGCAAAATACCATGCTACTTGGACACAGCAGAAAACCGGGAGGCTCCTTACTATAATAACAAGTGGGGATTAAGGTAGCAGATTGGATTTACCACTGCTTTTGAATATCACATATGGTAAACTCCAAAGGTACTGTCTCTTTTAGTAACATTTTAGCACAAGGTTGTCTCACATGGAAGCATATTGTAAATGTTACATGATTCCCAATATAGCATCAGACTACAGTCCTGGAAAAGCTTCTATTTATATCTCTTAGAAACAGTTTTTATCAGGAAGTGTTTTGCCCTCCCAACCAGCCTTCTCATAACCTTCTTGAGAGTACCTTCTCTGAAAAGACACAGGGGACCTAGAGTTTACTTGTCAAAATAAAATGTGTGAGAGATGATTAAAAAATATAATGAGGACTTAAAAAGGATGAAGTAGTATCATCAGCTGTCATAGAACCCCAAACTGAGAAATCTGAACCAAGACATGACATTCATTTAAAACAAATCTTACTCTGCAGTGGGCTCTTGAGAGCATTTAGTCTTTGAGTTTTTCTTGCTTGGTACTGGTCAGCTCTTTTAAATTTTGCCTAACTATTGATTCCCTTAAATAAAACTGAAGTCAGCTGCTATATTATAAGGATACATTTGTTCCAAATACATCATGTCTTGACTTAATAAGAAAAAAACTGCACTTTTGTGACACTTAGTAGGCTCTTTTGGACTTAAATAGAATAAAAGCCATCAGTCAAAATCTGCTGGTTCCTGATAACCATAATTTTACAAGGAATGTAAGCAGAACTTATTTAGAATAAGCACTTGCGCCAATATTTGTTTCTGACTTTTTTCTTTGTACTGATCTCTGTTTTCCTTTCTTTTAGAATGATGGTTTAAGAATCACACATCTTTTTTGGGGCACCTGGGTGGCTTAGTGGTTGAGTGTCTGCCTTCTGCTCAGGGTGTGATTGTGGGGTCCAGGGATTGAGTCCCTCATCAGGCTCTCCACAGGGAGCCGGCATCTCCCTCTGCCTGTGTCTCTGCCTCTCTCTGTGTCTCTCATGAATAAATAAATAAAATCTTAAAAAAAAAAAAGATTTGCACATCTTTTGGATTTAGGGATGATTTGAATGGGGTGTAATAGAATATCTAAACTCTTGGAATTTTTGTTCATCAAAAATGTTTGAAATAAAGCATCTAAAATATATCAAAAGGCAAATGTGAAAACAGACTAGAAATATCCCTGTAGGTTTTTATATTTAAGTCAGCATGATTAAACATTAGGCAAGGGGAAAATACCAAAGGAATAAAGAGTTAAATTCTGAGCCCAGTTAGTATTGAATATGCATGTGCTAGAGATTTCCAGTGAAAGATGTGTGCCTTATGCATGAAAAACAGCTGGGAAGAGGGGCTGAACAAGAGAAACCACTTGGGAAGAGAGGTTACATGATGTATGAGCTAGTGAACTTTCAGCATGTAGAAAATGCATAACCATTCTTAAGAATCACATAAAATTAAAGATTGATGCTCAGGCCAGAGTAAACTCTTTCAGGGCTAGAGAGAATGGATTGGTATGACATTTCTATTTTTTTACTTCCCTGTTCCTCATTCTGCCTTACTGGTCTAATTTGACTATAACCATAGTATTTAACATTGTATTAAGAGCTTTCCATGTTCCAGGCATGCTTTAATGTATCAATTCTTTTTTTTTTTTTTTTTAGATTTTATTTACTTATTCATGAGAGACACAGAGAGAGGCAGAGACACAGGCAGAGGGACGAACAGGCTCCCTATGGGGAGCCGGATGCAGGACTCAATCCCAGGACCCTGGGATCATGACCTGAGCAGAAGGCAGATCCTCAACCACTGACTCACCCAGGTGCCCCATGTATTAACTCTTTAAATCTTCTTAACAAACCGTGAGGCAGAAACTATTTTAGAGATAAGGAAACTAAAGGTGAAGGTGAAGTTCTTTGAGCAAGATCAAATGGCTGTCAGTGGTGACTTAGCTCCAGAGTCTGTTCCCCACCACTTGCATCAGACTCCTGACAACATGCGCACCTAGTCTGGGACTGGGGAGACCACATAGGGTGACTTGCAGGATCTTAAATTGCTTAGAATCTCTAGGATATTTAAGATTCGGAGATCCTTTTGGAGTTAGTGAACTAAATCTCATTTGCTTTTATGCTTTCTGACTTTAAAAAATAAAGATTCCCTTCATGTTCCATTTTCCAGAAAAAAAAAAAACCCCACCTTTTTTAAGGGTGAGAGAGGCAGAGGGAAAGGGAGAAGCAGGGCTCAAACTCACAACCCTGAGATCATGACCTAAGCTAAAATCAAGAGTCAGATACATAACCAACTGACTCACCGAGGCACAGAGGAAAAACATTTTATAGACAACCGTGAAACATATTTCTATGTTCCTAGTACTATTTGAAACATTTGTCATTAATTCTTGAGGGAATTTGATGTTAGTAATATTATTTCCATGTTAATAAATATCAGTGCAGATCTGGGATTTAAACCGAGTTTGTTTTTATTTCAAAGCAAGCATTCTCTTGCAAATTATTACAAAGAAAAGTTAAGGTTATTTTGATTATAAATGACATAATGTTTATAATATTGAATACCTCCAGGGGAAGCTATCTGAATAAATCTGTATCTAGAGGTAGAATCTGACTATTGGCCAATCTGAGGAAATCCCCAGCTGGTAGGTTGATGGACCATTCATTTGAAGATGAAAGAATTATCAGGAGATTCCTGTAGGGATACTATTCCCTTATCTTCCTCTATCTTAAGGAGAAAAAAACAAACCAAGAGGGTATATTGGCCTACACTTAAATTCAGAAGATAAGTACCCTCTGCTTTCTGGAATAGATGCCATTTCTGATAATACTTTTCTCAGCAAAGAGATGCTCATAGGAAACACACTAGTAGTGGTCTTAATTATGCTCAGAAATAAGGACGCTTGGGTGGCTCAGTGGTTGAGCATCTGCCTTTGGCCCAGGTCTTGATCCTGGAATCCGGGGATGCAGTCCGCAAGAGGCTCCCTGCATGGAGCCTGCTTCTCCCTCTGCCTATGTCTCTGCCTCTTTCTGTGTGTCACTCATGAATAAATAAAATAAAATCCTTAAAAAAATATGCTCAGAAATATACAGTATCTTCACACACACTACACACACACACACACACACACACACACACACACGGAAGTGCTAAGACAGCAAGAAAAGAAAAACTCAGGTAATTTTCAGAAGATTATTTGAAATCCAAAGAGACTCAATACACCTGAACTCTAAGCATGCTGTTCCCTGGAAAGTGGTTGGGCAGAAATGAGGAACAACTCTGACCATGATGAGAAAGAGTGGTATGAATAATATTGGATTGATTTGGTGGCAGCAGCTCATCACCTACACAAATGGAGTAAAAATGGAGGTAAAAATAGAGTTGCTAGAGCCCTAAAGGCAAAACTGATGATGAGGCAAAACTGTTGGCTTCTTTGTATAATATTTGGTGCCAAGCTTATAGTTTCTGGATGGGCAACTGTCCATATCTATCAACAGATTCCTAGCTTGACTTTGGGATCACAGGCCAAGTTGTGATAGGAGCACTGGGCTTTTGCCTTCTCAGCAGATAATGAGGTGCAAACGCAAAGGGGAGACCTTAGAACTAACCACATTATGTCTCTTCAAAATAAATGATATCATCAGAAGAAAAGTACAATATCAGTTACCAGGCATGGCTCTTTACCTCAGGAAGTTCCCTAAGGCCTCTAGGTCTGGCATATGGTAAGCATTTTAATGTGTGTGAAAAATGTTAGTTGTTGAAATGTTTCATAATGGTATGACTAATTATAAACAAATTAATGTTTTTCTACACCTTCCATTAACTGTAATCAATAAAATCCAAACCAACAAGTAGGTCCAATTATCCTATCCCATGTCAGCTTGAATAGGACAGAGCCAGAGACCTGGAAGCAGCTTTAATGTATATGTTAAAAGGCTATAAATCAGTAATAACATGACCATCTGGGGACTACTATGCTGGAATGATTGTTTACATTCCAAATTACCTTTCATTGAACAGACATAATGATTAGGTACCATATAGCAGTAGTTGTACTGGGATTATTAATAAATGATTAAGACACACAATCTTTCAGGAAAGTTGTGTTCTAGTGGGACAGATAAGAAAACGAGTAACTTGGACACAAGTTCTAAGGCAGCACAAAGTTGGTGAGCTCAATCCAGATCAATCAGAGAAGGAAAAGACATCTGAACATGTCTTGGAGAATGAAGGCTGACAGTGAAGGGGAAAAGGGTATTCAAAGCACATGGGAAGGAAGAGAAAATGAACAGTTTGAAAGAGCCTGATGTATATGGGGAATATTTTTTTTAAAGAAGATTTTATTTATTTATTTGAGAGAAAGCATGAGCAGGAGGAAGGGGAGAGGGAGAAGTAGACTCCCCGCTGAGTGGGGATCCTGATGTCAGGCTAGGTCCCGGAATCCAGGATCACGATCTGAGCCAAAGGCAGACACTTAACTGACTGGACCCCCCAAGTTCCCCTTACAGGGAATCTTAAGCAGTTTGGTATTTCTTTATGGGGAAGTGCAAAAGCAGGAGCAGGTTAAAAGTATTACAATCAGAGAGGATGTGAAGAATATACAATGGAGGACATTTTTTCCATACTAAGAAGTTTGGATTTCAGTTTTTTGAAGTCATAGGAAACCATTAAAGGGTTTTAAATAGTGTGGTCAACATTTCAGGGTTTGTGATTTAGAGTTTTGGGCCTCTCTGGTTGCGGTGGAGAACTTTTTTGAGAGGATAAGACTAGAGACTCTGAGAAAGAAATAGAAAAATAAACCAAGCAAGTTAGAACTCTAAAGGATTTATTAGCTAAAATGACACAGAGCACCATACCAGGTGGCATGTCTTAAAATGATAGCAGTGCAGGGATATGTGTTTGAGGTTTGGGGATTACACAAAGATTACTGTCAACTTCCTGAATTATTCATAAACCATATCTACTTTTCATTAAGTGACACATATAAATGGCCAACAATAAGGTGCTACAGCTTAGCCAGTTTGCTGACAGAGATGCTGGCCATGCCAAACTGTTATTTGCTCCCCACTCATGTGAGTGTCTAGGCTTCTGCTCACATTGCTTTGCTCCACTTGAGTGTTCTTTTTCCCTTGTCTGCTTAGAAAACTCCATTAATATTCCAAATCTAACCTCCTATGACACTTCTTCCCTAAAGCCTTCTTTTCCCTCCCTTGACCATGTGACTACTTGTAGGTACTGGCATTGTAATGTTACCTTCTTACTGATTCCTTACTGAAAGCCAGGCACAATGCAAAATGCTTTCACAGACATATGCTCTTACTATAACTTTACAATTTACCCCAGATTACAGATGGAGGGACTGAGATTTTCACTGACATGCTATAACTTGTTCAAGGTCTGGAAGTTAGAAAGTGAAAACCAAGGTTTAAATCTTGGTATATCAACCTCCCACATTTATGGGGTTTCACTAATGCCAAACTGTTCTATTTCTTCCCTAACTTATGATATACTGTAAGAAATTTGAGAACCAAAACATCATCTGCCCCCATGATGCTTGGCAAGTAAATAGAGGGTGTTCAAAACTATTGTTTGGAATGCATGAGTGTTTAGAGCAATACCACTGTGCCAAGTAGTTCTTCAGTACCTAGAATTCAATATAATTGCAATGGGCAACATAGTGTCAAATCTGCCGATTTTAAAAATACACTGAAACATAATGTCTACCAAGTTCATCAATGTTGTTGCAAATGTCAAGATTCCTTTCTTTTTTTTTAAGGCTGAATAGTATTTTATTGTATGTATGTATCACATTTTTTTATCCATTTATCTCTCAATGAATATTTGTTTTTTTTTTCATAACTTGGCCTCTATTAATAATGCTGCAATGAACATGGACATGCAGGTATCCCTTTGAGATCACAATTTCAATTTTTTTGAATATTTGCTCAGAAGTAGAATTGCTATATGATATAGTAGTTCTAGTTTTAATTTTTGAGGACCCTCCATACTATTTTCTGTAGTGGCTGCACCATTTTGCATTCCCAACAACAGTGTACAGGGTTCCAATTTAGAATTACGGTGAGAGACATGTCAGTTACAGAAGAACAAATACCGCATGAGTCTGCTAATATGAAATGTTTAAAATAGTCAAACTTCTAAAAGCAGAACATTGAATGAAGGTTGCCAGGATATGAAGGGAGAGGAAAATGGGGAGTTCTTATCCATTGGGTATAAAGTTATAGTTACATAAAAAAAGTTACACAGTATAAGTTCTAGAGGTCACTGTTCAACATGGTGCCTATAGTTAATAATACAATATTGTGCACTTGAAAATTTATTAAGTGTACCCTCATGTTCAGATCTCATGTTGAGTGTTGTTAGCACACAAAAACAAAACAAAACAAAGCAAAACAAAAACAAAGGAACATAAGGTAACTTTGGGAGGTGGTGGATACATTGATACCTTGGGTGTATGTTTACGTCTAAACTCATCAAATTATATATATTAAATATATAAATATGCATGCATTTTAAAAATATACCTATTATACCTCAATAAAGCTGTAAAAAATACACTAAAGCAAACATGACAAAATCTGAATTAGGTATAGAATCTCATGAAAGCAATAAACAGTATAATGGAGATCTTTTTAATGACAGGGTTGTCTGAAAAATGATAAGTTTATCGCAAACACTCTCAAGAATCCGAAAATATTGGATAAAATCACTAAGAGAAAACACCAATTATGATATTAGTTGATGAAAGTGCATTATGCTGGAAAACATTAAAATTTAACTTATATCTTTATATGAATTAATATATACATACGGCTTTTAAAAATTCAGTTTACTATGTCTGCATTTAAGTGCCCAGTAGATGACAGTTGCAACTATGATTGTGTCTCCTGCAGTACAGTCTATTATATGACAAATACAAATCTGGTTCTGTTTACTAAATGGGGCCCACCATATAAACAGTTATGCATATGACTGTGCCTACTGTCTAAGAATTACATATAAGACCACTACAAATATGAATGTGCTAAACTTCTTGCTATTAAAGATGTTAAAACTTTGTGAAAGATGTTAATCTTGTAAAGTAATAGAAGTACTAAATTTGACTATAGTTGTGTCACACCCCATCCTGAAGCCATATA